>NW_027508997.1:4120000-4720000 GCF_051911475.1 Siphateles boraxobius | reverse complement strand
ACACACACACACACACACACACACACACACACACACACACACACACACACACACCAATCACTCCTTGCCGAGTGCTTATACAAAGCTTCTTCAAACTAGTCAAACACCACTAAGCTTCTTGCACAGCATGCAGCCTGATCTATTGACATTTTGTTTTTAAAATGGGATGAAGTTTAGATTGAAGCGCCCCCAAGTATATTGAGATTCCTGTTTGTGTTTAAAGTGGATGTGACTCAGCTCATGGCACATTCTTGCTGAAAAAGCCTGAAATAGAGCGGCCCGTTACTGCGTGTCAGCAGCGTCCAGACTCCACTCCAGATGAGATCACCTAGGGGGGTGGAAAGGTGCTTGCGTCAGTGAGTCGGAAAATAATAGATGAGTTAAATCACTCTCATATGTTACAGGGCTCTGAAATACAGCCTTAGTAAATGCAGTCAGCTCACTGTCTCTGTTAGGACAGAATGTGCCTCACTGTCTAGCTGTACCTCACAGGTTTAGGTTCTCCAAAACACCTCGTACTATCTCCTCTCATCACTTTACTGTTTCCATTTATGAGATGCCTTTATGTGCCAAGTATTTATATAAGGCTGTAGCTTCCTGCAGACATATATACAGAGGGAGAGCTCATTACCGTCGTCGAGTCAGTCTCAGCTGACTTCACTGAATCACAACTTTCCATGCCACTCTTTTCCTCTCCGTCTGAGCTTGGTTGGAATCTGTTGGGACAGTGTGTGTATGTCCACATCCTCTTGCGGCTGGTCTCGCTGTGGCGTGTTGCAAGTTTCACGACCAGCTCCAAGGTTGTCTTTTTTTCTGTTTGCGGCTCCTGCGTGGTTCACCATCTCTGCACTTTTGAGATGAATTACATATTCATGCTGGCATAGTTTGTCTGAGGCCACGCTGGTTATGTAAGTGCTGGTGTGGAATTAATTTACTGTGCGCTGTGCCACTTTTCCCTCCGAATGCATTGCATATCTGCGCTGGGATTTCAGTTTGATCATGAGACTGATGATTATGGTTTGTCAGAAACACCGCAAGATTTTTTATTTGTCTCTTTCTGCTGATTTTTGGTTCAGAAAGCTTTGAGAGGAGGCAGAGAAGCCATTTTGAGGAAATCAATAACCACAGCCAGTGAAGAAATACTTTGACTTCAAGAACTCGGATGGGATGCAAATAAAAACGTATCTATTGTCCATTTAAAAACCAAAGAACCCTCGTGAAACAGGGGCAAAACACAACTTTCTATCACTAACAGTTAATTTTCATTTATTTTTCTTCACTGTAAAAAATATCTTGATAAATGTATGGTAAAGTGACGGGTAAAGTGGCAGCTGTGGTTGCCAGAAACTCACCGTAAAATATACAGTGATAGTATTTCTGGTATTACAGGATGGTATATCGGTGCCTGTATATTTTACAGGTTATAACTGAAATATTGATCAAGTAATGTAATGCTTATATTAAAATACTTTTTACCTTAAAGGGACATTGTGTAGGAATTTCTCCCATCTAGCGGTGAAATTGTATTTTGCATTCAAACGAATTAGGCTCTCCAGCGCCTCGCTTTTTCAAATGCGTGTTGCATCTACGGAAGCTGTTATGTACCAAAAAGCTATGACAGAATGTCTTCTAATAGCACTTCGTCGAGTTTTCCTTCGGGTGAACAGTTTTGTTATTTCAAACAAACTGCAACTTGACACAACGAACACACGAATTTTACACTATGAATAATAAAAGTGTAAAGCAGCCTTTTAAACTTGCCGGGGCAGTGACAAGCGCCTCTCACTGCTCTGCTCCTCCGTTTCTGCTGCTTTCAGTTACGTGACGCTGGCTCTGAACGAAAACGCGCTGTGGAAACGCGTTGGCCTAGCACTTTTTGACCCTGTCTACTATTATAGTTTTTCAAGATGGCGGAACGACATGGAAGCCTCCGTGGACCAACCCGTCACATGTATATAAAGATAATAAATTCTTCGTTTACGAGGATGAGTCAGATAATTGGCAGAGGTATTTGTACACAGAGGACATTTTTATGAATAAAAATATAGATTTTTAGATAATAAAATATCTAAAAAACTACACATAGTCCCTTTAAAATGTACTGATAACCATCATAATAATATTGGTGGTAAAAAAAAAGCCACATCACGAATCAGACTTCACCGTAAGTGTCCATAAAAGTGGTCAATATTTTTGCACACGTGCGCATTTGTGTGTGTGTGTGTGTGTGTGTGTGTGTGTGTGTGTATATATATATATATATATATATATATATATATATATATATATATAAATATGTGTGTATATAATAAAAAAATGATGGATAAAAATTCACTAAATAATAGAAAATGTAACACAGAGCACCCTAATGTATACTGATAACAAAACTGAAAACAAAACGTATGAAAGAATATAACTATTTTTCATCGAAATTACATGGTAAAAATTACAGTAAAATTTACAGTACATTTAATGGGATGTTAAACCATTTACAATTTTTCTGTATGGTAAAGTATTTTACAGTTATTTAAAAGGCTTTTACTGTAGTATTTTACTGTCTTTTATTATAAAATAATGCAATTTTACAGTGTATGTTTTGTTTTCCACGCTATCAGATATCGTCAAAAAAAATACCATGGTATTTTCATAGATATTTGGACACTGATTTCTCAATCGGGCAAAATTGTGTACTGTGATTATTCAACTAATCTGGATGAGTATTTGAGATCATTTTTTATATATCAAAACCTTTTGAATTTGAAAAGTCCTCGTCCTTGTGTTCTTTTCTATAAAAACCAAACTGTCTGTCCTCTCCTCTGTTCATAACTGAAGGTCTGGATTTCACTCTGATGGATCAGTATTGTTTTTTCAGATCGTTCTCGGTTCAAAAACTCCATAACTTTATTACCATCCTATCATTGGCATCTCCGCAAAATGGCCTCTCAAAGTAATAACAATGAGGTGGAGCCACAGCTCCTCTCCGTTCTGCTGTTATTCCAAGTGTCTGTTTCTGACCACTGGATTGAACTGAATAATCATTAGTGGTTGGAAATTCCTACAGTGGCATAGAGCAGCTGACTCAGAAACAACTGGCTTTTGGATGTTACATGGCCGTTCCCACGCCAGATGCATTTCTACTGCTTGCAAATGCCCAGAATCGCAATGGGTCAGATTGACCAAGTATTGTTGACCACAGAGTGGTAGTCTGACTAGTCTCGCATAGCCTGACTCTCAGCATAAGGCCTGATCCATTCTGCTGCAAAAACCAGCTTAGAAAATTTTGGCACAGTAGTGTAATACCATAAATGGCTCTACAGAAAAATAGTGCAAAATATAAGTACATCAGAATCTTTTCAAACCTAAAACGTACCATAATAAGTAGGCTACATATTATCTCACAGCCATAACTCAAAGTAGAATATACAATTTAGCTTGTGGTTATCTAGTTTACCTTGTACAAAGTGCCTCAACTCTGAGAAAATTTTGTGTCACTAACATGACAATTCCAGTGATTAGTTCTTCTACTTTTAAAAAAAGAGCCACAAAATGACGATGGTTTCACAACCCAGTAACCTGCAGTCGTAACCTGAACTAGTTGGCTTTACTAGTAAATTGCCTCTAGATTGCCCCTATCATGCTATTTTAAATATTCCAAATTTTGTCTTGGAAGTCTCCTAGTTTACATGCATTCAAGGTCAGAAAACACTTTAATTATTTCATCATATACATTAAAGTATCACCTTTTTTCTCACAGTGCCTAAAACGGTTCGATAAAGGATTCGGTTTCTCTAAACCCCTCCTTTTTGAGAGCCTGATTGGTCTCCTCATCCTTTGGAAGTGCAAGCAAAGTGGATTTGCTTTCGCAGCGCAGAAAACAGCTTTTTTGAAACTGTGCAGACCTTTTACATTCACAAACAGCTATATTATACACTACGTCAAAGGTAACATTCGAAAAAGCGTAATAGGGGCACTTTAAATCATTTAAGTTTTTACACAAGATTAAACTAAAGAGGTCAAATTTTATTAATATAAAACATTATTTAGTTGCAATAAACAAATCAAGAACCATAAACAACTGTTTAATAACTTGAAATACTTTCATATTTACATCTCAATTGAATAGCTTGTGTGAGCTTGGTGTAATAATGAAGGTGATTTTTAATTTACTTTAAAAAAAATACTTCTTTTTTTTTATAGATTACCGAGATGCTTGCACTCAATCTACTTTATACCAGTCAGACCATGGGAGGTTGTTCCTGCTGGCAGATGCTTTGTAATGGGCACTACGGTTGGCGTCTGGGCCTGTGCCAGTGAGTCTAGCACTGCTCACTGGGTAAAACAAAATGTACACTGTTGATTGGCAGGTAGTGTCAGTCCAGATGGCAACAGCTCCTGTGTGGTTTTGTGCAAATACCGTCGCCTGCTGCATCTCATTCTGGAGTTTGAGGCAGCCGGCTCTTTTCTGAAAGGCTCTCGCTGGATGAGATGCCCAGGGAGGCTCGGACAGTGAGACAGAAGAGATTGTCTTCGGGAGGTTTGTGAGGCTGTTCGGGGCCCCTGTTCAGGGGGACCTTTAATAGAGCCCATATGCTTTGAGATGCTAAAGAGCCGACCAGCCCCTTGTCTTCTCAAACTTTGAGTTTCCCTCTATCACTCATTCTTTTGTGGATTCCTTTACTTCACTCTGGCCTTCCCCTTCCTGCAACTTATTTATGCATGTTCACGAACACTCCACCTGCTCAGGTTTTAATTTGTCTTTCTTTTATGGTCTATCTATCATTCATTGTCCCTCTCTTTCCTCTTTTCTCTGTGAAGTTCTCCCTCTGTTTTTGTTACAAACTCTGGCTCCCTCCCCCTCTCGCTCTCTTTCACCCCAGGCAGTGCACATGTAGGCCTCAAGTGTCATGGCAACAGCCCTAAACAGAGCCAAAAGCCAAAAGCCTGTAACAGCAACAGGTTGGCAGTGAAACTAGCAGGACCAATAATGCTTGTTCTACAGGCAGTGTTTCCCTTCCGCTTTTAATTCGATCCAGCATTTCAACAAAGAAATATACAACTAATTGAGTTGAGAAGGAACAGCAGCCATGTGGTCTCTGGGAATCGCTGTTGTAGTGCCAATGTATAAGAGATTTGATATTCACTAGTGCCAAAATAAATAATTTTTTTAAATTTGAAACTCGTAAGGCTTGTTCACACCAAACGATAACTGTTATGATAACTAGTTTAGTGTTACAATATTGTTCTGTTTATTTATCTGGAAGTGATTCCAACGATATTGTTTCTCTGTGCCGTTATCGTTATAGTTGTGGTGTGGACTATGCTATTCTTTTATATTTAGAGTGATTTGTAGAACTATATATTTATAGTTATCATCCTTTATGTGAACAGGCCTTTAATATGTTGTGTTCTGTTGTATCATTCTAGTCCCAATAATATAAAAAAGTTATAAATAGATAATGGCTCGCCTTATATTTTTTTTAATGTTCCTTCTATAATACAAACTTTATGCTTTGGTAGTTTTTTATCAAGATTTTAGTATAAAATTGATAAGAATGAATAACAGAAATTTGAATTTGCATATAGAACTAGACTTGAAGATTGGATTTATATACTATTTGTAGAGACACGTTTATGTGGCCAAGAGTAAATGGAACAGTTTTAACAAATTCGACAGCCATCCGACCAGGTTTATTTTTATTTATATTACCATGAGAAACCTGAAACATCCAAACAAGTATTGTAAAGACATCATAAAGAAGTTAAGAAGACTCTCATCTTCCTTATCAATAAATCATACACACACTCCCTGTTCCCATTCTGCTTTGTTTTCCTGACACAGAGCATTTTACACACATAATTAATGACAACACACTCAGTGCTTTTTTTACATGTGCCAGAAAGAATAATCCTTATCCTCAGACAGCAAGGCTGTGAAAGTGCGATCAGTGAGTCATTGTCATTCTTCAGAATAATACTCCTGACTGAGAAATTAGTCAGGCCGGGCACATTAGCTGATAAGGACAGTGGAGGATGTATGTAAAAAGTGACTGACATCCACATTCCTGAAGCTGTATCCTATATTGTATACTTCTTCTATGCACTAAAAGTATGTACTTGACTGGTGATGAGAAAGTACATACTTCTGAGTATGCAGGAACACTGTACACCGGTATTGTGTTGACAAGCATGTGCAATTGAGTATTCATTTTAGTGCTGTCAATCGATTCAAAAAATACTATTACTCACACATTTTTCTGTAATTAATCGTGATTAATCGCATGTATAAAAATGTAATAATTTCCCACTGAATCTCCAAATTAATGTAGAATGTATATGTGTGTTTAATGGCATATTTTTACTAAAGACTATAGCTAAATGAAAGGCAGTATGACCTTTTAATTTAAGTGAACTTAAAACAACCTTCACATAAACTTATAATTTAATATAGATCAATCTTATCAATCTTATTAAAGTTATTCAGTTATTCAGACAGCAGGTTCTGCCCTGACGGCTGATGCACATTGATGTGAATCTGAAATGCATCCAATTTTCTCACAACTCTTTACGTTCATTTAAGACATTTTAACTAATTTAAGACTGTGGATACAAGGATACTCGCCAAAAAAATGTTTGCATTTTGACATTATTATTTTATTTTTTTTATTCAAACGTGAAAAAGAACTCAATACGTTATGACACACTGTCTGAAGTGGCTTCCTGTGCTCGTATTTCGGGTGAGTTAACACTAGGGGTATTCGATTCCGGGTTTTTCGGACTCCCATAATAGGAGTCAACGGAATCAACACTATGACTCCATTTACTCAAAACAGGATCAGGAATACATTTGTTTTTTCCCCTGCAACAAGACCATAAATTCCTTAATACACACTTTAAGCGTGGCTGTCCAAATAATTCCAATTTAGCGATGATATTACCTTGAAATGATGAGTAGCTATCAACGTTGTTTCCTAGTTGTTGCCAATACCTAATTTTACAGCAGTAAAACTCATGAGAAACAGCCGGGGATCGAATATTATGTCAGAATTAAATAACGGTACCACACTGTACATGCATACAACATTAATTTATTTTTACTTGTATTGTTTTGTAATATACTAGTATGTTTGGAAGCAACCATGTATAATGCCTTTTTTTCATTTCAGAGTAAGAAATACCTCTGCTTAATTTCATCTGTGTTTCTTGGTCTATATGTCGAAACAAACACTGTCAAACACAATAATCGCTTCATTTCGTTTACTCCTTGCTGATATAGTGCACTAAACTGCCATGCTCTATATAGGAATTAGAGAATGAGTGAACAAGTCAGCGATTTTGGACACAGCAACAGAGCCAACTACGAAGGTTGTTTCCTGTGCTGGAGTCAACCCCAACTCTACAAGGCTGATCAGAGTTGAGGAATCCACTCTTTTGGAGTAGACTCCCTATCACTAGTGAACACAGAGAGCCACTTCATACCGAATTGAGTTCTCTTTTGCATCTTATGCATGCATGACACACCAAGCCGACGTCAGAGAACTAGCGGTGATATGCGCAGTGGATAAGTAACATGCCTTTGGTGTGAGAGACCCGGGTTCGAATCCACTGTGAGACACCAATGTGTCCCTGAGCAAGACACTTAACCCCTAGTTGCTCCAGAGGCATGCGATATCTGACATATATAGCAATTGTAAGTCGCTTTGGATAAAAGCGTCAGGTAAATGAATAAATGTAATGTAAATGTATCAATAGTCTGTTTTCATCATTCACACAGGGAAACCGTTTAGATATACTGCCCCAAAACATAGCAGGCTTGGTGTTTTATGGCCCTTATCACAGTTGGGTGGTTTAAAAACACTTGAATAAATAAGAATATGGTCATATACTTTATCTCTAGCCAAAGGATGCCAGGGAAAAAGAGATGCTGCGTTAATTGCGTTAAATATTTTTAAAATTGCTAAATTAACATGTTAATTTTGGCAGCCCTAATTAGCTATTTGCTATTAGCATTTGCCCCTTAGCTCAGCATTTAAGAGATCTGTCACCAACTCTTCAGTTTGGTTGTGAATGTTAAAAGCATGGATCCACACTTTCCAAAATGCACCGTAAAAGAAATGCCATTTCAGGGTCCTTTGACATACTGTTTCATTACAATTTGGGACACACTTATCCTAATCCAGAAAACTCTATAAGACAAATACAGTAGTATTCAAATTGAGATTAGTATTAATAGCACTATACTAGCATAAAGGGCCATGGAATTTATTATGATTTATAATCTTCTGAATGTAGATCATTCCTATAATCATCAGGACAATAGATGAAATCAAAACTCACTAACTTAACACTATATGACCTTTTTATTTTTAGGTCTCATCAATTGTAGTTGTTGTGGCATTCTGTACTAAACTAATTTAGAGCAGTCTAATTAATTGTGTTGTTTGTAGTAACTGTAAAATGCGAATTTCCTTCCTCCTAAATAACAAATACTTTAATTAAGTTTAATTACCGCTACAATTTCTCTCCATGGCATATATGAATAATTCATGAGCACACACACCTTGTAATTGCAGCAACCTAATTAGAGCTGTTTTGTGTTTTTCAAAGTAGGTCCATCAGATCACTAACAGTATGTTTAGTTTTCTGCTGCGGTCATGTGACCATGATCTTTTTTCGGTGTGTTTGTGAATGTAACCGTGAGTGTTTTTGTATCATTGTGTATGTTATCTGATGGAGGGGACAATAAGAGTGCAGCTGGCAGGAAGCAGTGGAGCTTGCAGAGCGGCCGTTTGGAGATCTCTGGGGTTTGGACGTGTGACTGAAGCAGGACACCGATTCATATAACTCACACGGATATACATGTAACTTGTTTAAATCTGGGAGAAATGACACCTTATGGAATAGAGATGTACAATAGTGCTAGACAATGAGAGGACGCAGCATAAAAAGGAAAAACTTTTTTATCATTCAAAAAAGTTAGTTTTTAGAGCTGCAAAGTTGTCTAAATCTACATTTTTGTGGTGGGACTATTCGTTTTTATTGTTAAGTTATTCTAAAACTATCAAAAATAGTTTCCAGTCATTGAAATAAAAAATAAATATTAGATGAAAAAATGAAATGAATTGAAATGTTGAAAAATGTTGCATTGGCAAATAACTGAAATAAATTTAAGTTGAAGTTGTAAAATTACTAAAACTGAAAAAAAAAAAATATATATATATACTAATCTAAAAAAATACAAAAGTTCATAACAAAATTATAATAAATTTAAAGGAAAACTGAAAATATACAAATTAAAACCAATAAAAAATATCAATAAATACTGTAGGCTAATAGTATATAAATAATAGTAAAATAACGCGTGTCTGTAAAATGTTGCAAACTTTTGTTTAGATGGTTTCTTGTAGTTGTTGTACATCAATAACATAAGCAGACAACATGAGGGAAACAAGTTTTTTCTGTTTATTCAAGATAACAGTCTGTCAAACTACCTGCAGTTCCATGCAAACAATGAAAACACGTTACAGTCCTTTCTAAGTTTCCCTGTAGAGACATTGTGCAAAAGTGACCAGGTTTACAGGCAACATTATGCAACAAATGCTATAGATAAGTTGCAATGTACATAGGACATTAGGTTAAGTAATGAAAATGAGTGACTCAAAAGAGAGCAGGTAGGAAGAAGAATGATTAAAAGAAACGAAAGGAATGGATAGAGTGACTAATGAGAAAGACTAGAAGGTCATCAGGGCATAGAGATCCCTTAAGAATGTAAATACACACAGTTGACCGCCTCTGTCCTCACATGCTCCTGCTCCCCCGAAAGCTTCATAATCGTTAAACACAATATCATAAGTTTCACTGATTACTTTATCATTTTCACTTGAGCGCACTGAGACTATGCAGCTCTCGCTTTTCCCTATTTAGTGCACAAGGAGTCATTCTTGTGGATTAATTGTCTGCTTTCCATGGGCCACATTTATCCAAGCATGTACTTTTGTCCACTCTACTTTTGTTGAACAAGCACACTGTGTTAATGAGGATGTGTGGTTGCAGATGAGGTTGTAGATGAGGTCAGCATTTCCTTTGTGCTGTTTCTGTGGATCTGTGAGGGCTGTGTGATGTAACACAAGTTTATTATCTGCTGTATTTTTAAAATTGTCTTGTTTTTGGCAGATTTGCATGACCTAACATTTTTAATTAGTTGATTCTATAATGAGGTATGCACAGTTAAGGGAAAAAGCTTGCCTTTGTCAGAACATAGGCTTCGTTGTTGAATGCCACAATGTCATGTCTAACTAACTTCTCCATGGAAAGAGGCTTTGATCAGGATCATCACACACATCAAATATCCTGCCCCTTCAACTGCACTTGAACCAAACAGAGAGACCAAATGTGATTAAGGGTTTAGCGATTTCTGCCCGGAGATTTGGAGCTCTGCTGGGTTCCATCCTCGATGCTGGCATTCCATCCTATTCTGCTCCAGACTCCACAGAGAAGCTCTGTGATTCCCAGGGGATTCACACCTCGCCGATAAATCCTTTCCGTTGGCGGTGGCGCTATTAAGACTTATCATAACGAGATTTCAGCCACCAGCCACCTCGCTGTGGAATTTGATTAGAAACACCTAGAGAAGAGAGATGCACTATTCTCCCACTGTCAAGATCAAAGACTGAGCAAGAGTGAGAGAGCTGCGTGTGTTGTACCCTTCAGTTAGTGCAGGACAGAACAGCCTGACATATGTTGAATGTGTAATACAGGGACTTTCAGTGCTAGGGGCTCTGTGGGAAAAATAAAAAGTGTAAAAATATATTATTAATATATTATAAACTTAAAAATGTAAGCAAAAATTAGAATCTAAAAAACAACTAAAATGACAAAAGCACAGTAGTACTTTTACATTTTTTTTAACTACTGTATTAGTATATAAATAATGCTCAAATAATACTGTCTGCATGGTGTCAAAAAAATACACAATAGATAATATAATAAAAAATATTTTAAATTATTTACAGAATTTGACAGTGTCATGTTACTTTCTAAAGATTGGTCTGAAATCATTATATTAATAAAAATTATTTAATTCTTTTGACAGCAATTTTTATGTTTCTAACAGTACTTTGTATTGTTTCTCTCCACAATTAATGTTAAGCAAATATTTTTCAGATAAAATTCTAGACACACTGTTTTATCACAGTACACATTTTGTATAGCTGCCTGTGCATAATATATACTTTAGAAAGGGATTATGTCGTAAATTATATTTGTCATTGAAATGCATAAAATATCAAACAAACAGCACTAGTACACTTTGTAATCAAATTGTTTCACAAAAAGATGTTTCAGATGATTAAATATTATATAATAGAGCCTTTGTACTGTACATAACATTTAAGGGTATTAAGACCTATTCACCTCTACTAAAACACAGGAAAACAAAACCAAAAGTGAATACTTTTGTGATCTCAGACTGAGGAGGATCAGAGGAGTGAGATCTGGAGGTCGGTCTCTCCGGCAGGTTTTGAAGTTTGCAGGGTTGTGCGGGGCCGGTCCTAAGGGGATCTTCTCATTATTTTACCTCAGTCTGTGGGAGAATGTTCTGGGTTATGATTGGGTTAGTTTGTTTGTATGAGGTGCAGAATGTACTGAGGCTCTGTGAGTGGTTTGGAGACCATGCAGCTGATTTTAGGGTAACTTTAAGGTAACCGTTGGAATCTGGTTGGGAATGATGTAGGTTTGGTTTAATAAAGGGTGAGGACTGGCTTTGAGGAGGGGGTGGAATTAGTTGAAGCGAGTTCAGAAAGAGTGAAGTGATCCATGATGATCTCAGCACGATTGGACATTGTCTTTTTGTGGTCTTGGACTTTCTCAAGAATCTGATTTGGGCTAAATTGTTTTCCCCTCACATGTGAATTCAGATTAAATCTGACATTTTCAAATTTGAAAATGGATCTGTATCTTGATTTTGATTTATAATTTTTTTTATCGGCAATCTGCCTTTAGTGTGAAGAGTCAGTTTGCAATTTTATGCGCATTTATCTAAGTGACATATAGTTTTGCAGTTTAACTCTCGGAGTTTAACTGAGCCTGAATGTCTTCACACACTTCATGATGCACCTTGTCCTATATAAACCCTTTTGTAAGTTTTATCAAATGTTATTATTATTATTTTGCATGATGTTTATTTGCATTAAGGACTGATTGTTGTGCACTGCAGCAGAGCCACAGAGCAGTCAGCTGTATTGGCATCGGGAACATAGGCTACTTCATAAGAAGCGCTGAGGCAGAAATACCTGATAGCCACGGTAGTGGAACCATGTGCGTAAGCACTCGCAGAGAACCGCCCTGGAAACTGTTACTCTCAGCGAGTCACGCTATCCTTCTTTCTCCCCTCTCTCAAACTTTCTGTTTCATCTCCTTCACAGCACTGTATTATCCGAGTATTCTGCTATTAATATCCACATTCTCGGCTGTGACAGAAAGATTCCTTTTGCCATGTCAATATGCACCTGGATTTATTTAGAGGATACACAGCGGAATAGAGCAGAATCTCCCCTCCCGACCCAACCTCTTGACAATAGGTGTTCGATCATCTAAAGCTATGATTTCCACTAAAGGTTTACTCCAATGAGGTCCATGTTACTGTATGTAACCGAGAATACATTTTTTACTTTTTAAATAAATTTGAACTATAAGCACTTTTTTTTTTCTTCATAACTTAATGATTAAATGATCAGTTGAAAATTTGGTATGGTAGCACTACTTATATTGATGTCTGCCTTGGATTATTTGCTTTTGCTTGTATTGTTCGCATTAATAAATCACATTGATTAACATATCAAAAATATATGCACACTTGGCTGAATTTACTACATTTATTATTTACAAGTCTAACATATATTATATATTATATTATTTTATTATACTTTTTTTAGTTGGGTCAATTACTAAAGGAAAAGCAGCCAACAAGTGTCCAGCAAACGAGTGAACTCCTTCAATAATTTAAAAAGTATCCCAGGCTGCGCCTCATGAAGCTGTTTGAGTCAATGTCTAAAATGAGGAATATTTGAAATCTAGTCAAAGGGTGGTGATTTTTGAAGAAGCTCGAATATAAGATACACTAAGGCCGACCTTAGGGTGGTGCAACTGGTGAAGAAGACCATCGTGAACAGAACGAGGGGACCCCCCAAAGGACAAACGCAAATGGACCGACCAAGGGAGGTCCTGCTTCCTCTAACTTACACTTGGCCCTAAACAATGCTTGGGACAGCCCTAAGATATCCATACTTCAATTGTGTTGCTACACAGTTTTTGACAGTTTGACTTTACTAATGTTCTAAAATGTGTAAACATTTGACTTGTAGTTAATATAAGAGGTTGATAATGCATTGACCATCAGGTATTCACCAGAAAAAATGAAATCTTCCTCACAAAGCGAAACTTGTCTATGCCCAAGAAGAACATTGAAGAACAACAGAAACGCTGTCCTTCCGTGCTGAAGTCTGCTACTTTGACTTCATCAGAATTCAAACCTCAGCTAAAATGGCATGTGGGGGGCTGCGTGAGGATGAGTGAGCAGAACAGGGAATGTCTTATGAGTCAGAATGGCGTTGACTTTCTCATAGTCTGTCTGTCCCTGTGGTAGAGAGGTCATTGGGATGCCAGTGCAGTCAGGGCGGCCTGATCTCTCCTGGCGACTCAGACTGTGTGTTTCTCCTGCATGTGGCTCTTTGAAGTGCATTGGGAGTGTTTTCTGAAGTGCACT
Source organism: Siphateles boraxobius (assembly GCF_051911475.1). NCBI lineage: Eukaryota > Metazoa > Chordata > Actinopteri > Cypriniformes > Leuciscidae > Siphateles > Siphateles boraxobius. Next base: position 4,706,241 of record NW_027508997.1, on the reverse strand, counting down.
GGGGGTGTGTGGAATTGATTGGACTGGCAGGCTTTTTGCAGATTATTCCACATGGTGAGACTGCTCTTAGAATACAGCAGCAGGCTATATATATACTCAATGCCCATCCGCAAATTAAACCCTGACACACTGATTCACAGACACATAACCAATTACTGCTAATGCTTGCTTATCTCTATTTAATTGACCACCTCCATTGTGCCCATTTGTTTTTCCATTATGACGATTTAAAAAAAAAATGTTATCACGTATTAATTTTTTTAAATACCACACATAAAATGAAGATGGATATCTTATCTTAAGATGCAGATCGCTCTATTTTAAGATGAGCATGAGCGTTATACGTTGTGACCCAATTTATTTTCTATTTGGGGTCAAAAAAGACCCCTAAAAAGTGACTTTATTACCATACTAACATACAACCAGATATCATTCCAGTTTAGTTTTAAGTGTGTAGATATAGTAAGTCTGAGAAAATTCATCAAGATGATGCCATTTTGATGAAGGGAACTTTTCTTCTTTTTTTTATTTAAGCAAACATCTTTTTATTGTCACGAATAACCCAAACAGCACACAAGAGTTAAAGTGTACTATATAGATAGCCTCAAAGCTAACAGACATGGACTAAACTTTTGTGGTCTTTAACCTCAAATTGCTGTAATAACACAAAGCACTTAAAGGTGCTCAAAGCGATGTCAGACGTTTTTTTAGGCCAAAACATTTTTTGTCACATACAACAAAATCTCCTCACTATCCGCTAGCTGCCTGTCCCCTGAACACACTGTAAAAAAAACACGGTCTCTGCAGACAGCCCAGGCTCCACAAACGGCAACAAAAACAAACTGGGGTAACCCGCACCACGAAACATAACATAAACTGTTCCAGCCAATAACCGATAAGAAGGGTTTGGGGGTGCGGTTTGGGGGGTTAGTGCGCGGATGAGGAGGAGGGAGGGTCTAGGTAGCCTCCGTTTTGTTTGACAATACTTTAAACGTCAACAAGAAGTGATGTCACCCGACATCGCTTAGAGCACCTTTAATCTGAACAACCTGTAATAAGAGCATGATCTCATTCTGTGGCAATATTGTGTAAAAGTTACACTATCTCAGAAAAAAGGTATTGAAGCTGTAGAGCTTAATACTTTAGTACCCTTTCAAAAGGTATATGTACCTTAATATCCGTGTGTTAAAGTGTTTAAAAAAAATTACCAGCATTTTTTATATTTGTCACTAAAATGTCATGCCCCCCAGAATTTTGTTGTATGAATATCTGAACATGCAATATATCAAAAGCAGGATTGTATTCTTGCTTCATGCATTCCTTTTTTATCAACACTTCACAAAAAAAAGCAACATTTTGAACAAAATCTTTTTTTTGTTCAAAGACTACATCCAGATCGGGTCCTACTAATTTGCATCGTTTATGGGTAAATAAGGTACAAATGTATAATAAGGTAAGGTACAAAGGGTAAAATAAGGTACAAAAGGTACCGCCCCAGTGACAGCTTTTTAAAACCTTTTTTCTGAAAGTGCAAGGAGAAATTTCACCACTTTTATTTGTGTGGCGACGTCTAAAAATGTGTGATTCTTTTGGGTTAAAAAACAGAAAACTGTTGTTATAAACTTTATTTTACAGGTTACATGACAATCAGCCCATTTAGGCGATAATATTTTTCCTCATCTTCCTGCTTTTCTCTCTACAGAGTGTGTATCCTGGGCGTGTGTTCGCCATGGCTCTAGTTCAGGCGCTGCCTGTACCCACTGATCACCCGAAGCCCAGCGCTGACATCCAGCAGTGCTGCTCAGTGTCTCACTCCCCCTCCATAGCTGTGGCAGGCACCATGGGTTCCGTCAGCAGCCTGATCTCTGGACGTACCTACCAGGAGCGCCACTGCCGAGCTGCCAGCGACTTTGGTGCCAAGTATCGCAAACCCACACCCGCTATAAGCTGTTTCCGACAGCAAGAGGGCACACTGCGCAGCGCCAGCTCACAGGAGCAGCTTCTCACCAGCCAGCCACCTCTACCTGCTAAGAACAAATCCTCAGCCCTCATCTCTGCTGGCAATGGCAACTATGGCTATTTGAGTGACGAGCCAGTGGGCGACTGGAATGATAACCATGTGACCACGTGCAGCCCATCCAGTGATAGTGAAGAGCCTCCTGATAACAGAGGCATGAATGGTAATATTGGTGGTCCTCCGCCCAAACTCGTCCCAGTGTCAGGCAGACTGGAAAAGGTGAGTCTGGTGGTGCTTGGGAGGTAAACATTAAAAAATTACAATAAACATTTTTAAATTAGTGACACGACATCTTTTTATATTTATAATAAATGTAAACTTGTAACATTAGAGTATTACATTTATAGAAGTCGTCTATGGCTAAGGATTTGCTCCTAAATAAACATAAAACACTGTGTTTTAAACATATATGTTCCCATATAGTGTGACATAATGACTTACTACCGCTTATCAAGTTGTTCATCTGTAAAGGCAGTAACTTTCACGACACATGCAAGGGTACTATAAAGGGACTACTCCCATAGAGAAATAGACTCAACTCACAGAAATGACATCTGTTCCGCATAACCATCTGCCTAACAAAGGATGACTTGAAAAATAACGAACACAAGTGCTTAAAGGGGTTATATGATGCTTTTTTTAATGTTTTACTTTTAGTGTGTAATGTATCTGTTTGTGCATGTATACGATCTGCAAAGGTAAAAAGCTCATAGTTGCCCACAAAGATATTTATTCTATCTAACAGAGAACACTGTTTAAAATACCTTGACCAAAGTCCAGATATTACTTCCTCAAACGTCTACGTCACAATGTGAAATATTAGCATAATGCCGATCCAAAGAGAGAAGACGAGGCTTCTGTGAATTGTAGTGCTGTTGCCACTTCGTGGCATCAAGTGGCATAATTTTTACAGAGGACAGCTTCCTGAACCTGGGAGAGTACAATGCACATCAGCTATATACAAAAACTACTTACCAATGAGAAGCATTCTGCTCAAGTCATGCTTGCAAAGTTGGTTCCAATCTATCGGCTTGATGATCCGCATTTTCAGAATCCGACTCGGGTTCGAACTGAAAAACTGGTAAAACCTTCGACATTAATAACGGTTTACAATTGCTTAAATCCTTGGAAGCTTAAGCTCGCAATTATGGTAAGGGGCGTTACTTTTATGACATGCTGGGTACCATATAGATGTTCATTGAAATTACATTAATGTTAATACAACAGTCTATGAACCATTTATTTTAAATTACTCCTTCAAAATGCTGTCCATCACATCACTGTTGAGGTCTCATTCATTTGTTTTAGGAGAAATGAAAGAAGGTTTTGCTGATGCTCATTTCACACAGTGGGTAGTACATCTAATTGGCTATTAATTTTTATTGATCCAGGAGAGCCTTTAATCACTGCAATACATCAATATGCCATAACTTACTGTACACATTTAACATCTCATTTACACTCAATTATGTTGGTGGCTTCACTCTTTAGCTATTGTGCAGATGCCGTTCAAAAGTTTGGGGTCAGTAAGTTCATTCATTCATGGGGTCATTCATTTGAAATAAATTAATAATTATTAAACCAAAGACATATTAAATTGATCAAAAGTGACAGTAAAGGCATTTCTAATGTTACAAAAGAATTCTGTTCTTTTGAACTTTCTATTCATCAAAGAATTTTGAAAATAAATTTTCACAGTTTCCACAAAAATGTTAAGCTGCACAATTGTTTTCAACATTGATAATAATAATGTTTCTTGAGGACCAAATCAGCATATTAGAATCATTTCTGAAAGATCATGTGACACTTAAGAAGAGAGTAACAGCTGCTGAAAATTCAGTATTGCCATCACAGGAATAAAAAAAAAATTAATATATGTATAAGAAAACACTTTTATATTAACCGTTTACTTTTGATTATAGAGTATGGAGAAGATACTGATCCGTCCCACTGCCTTTAAGCCTGTCGTGCCCAAAAATCGCAACACTGTACAGTACCTGTCTCCACGGTCAGGGGGCAGTCTGTCTGAAAGCCAGGGCAGCCTCAACCTCTTACTTCCTGGCAATGGAGCGGGGTTGGGTTGTCAGGAAAAGCGCAACTCTTACAGTGGGGGACGTAACGCACGGAGTAGCCAGTCCGTCAATATGTCCGATTCAGGCCGCAACTCCCTTTCTAGCCTACCCACTTACAGCAGCACAGGGTACAGCCTGGCACAGAGTGAAGTACCCACTGGGCACATAGAAACTGCACGCTCCGGTGGTGGCCACGGACACTCTAACTCCGACAGTGGCCGGTCATCATCCAGTAAGAGTACAGGGTCTTTAAGTGGGCGTGGCCAGCCCCTCTCAGACAGCGGATCGTGTGGCCGCTCCCCGGCTCCAGGAGAAGGTTATGAAGGCGTCATTCGGGATCTTGAGGAGAAGCTGAGGGAAAGAGACCTGGAGCTGCAGCAACTTAGGGACAACCTGGATGAGAATGAGGCAGCCATCTGTCAGGTGACAATAACTGTTTTCTACCAGTTATTAGTGTCAATTGACAGGGAATTGTCAGAAACAGTGTATACAACCTAAGTCAAATCATGTGTCTTCTCCATGCAGGTGTATGAGGAGAAACAGAAGCGCTGTGAGCAAGAGTTGGACGACCTTCGGCAGAGCTGTGCATCGAAGATGAAGCAGGTGCAGCTGAAGGCACAACGGGCGCAACAGGTTCTGCAGTTGCAGGTGTTTCAGCTGCAACAGGAGAAGAAGAAATTACAGGAGGACTTCTCTCAACTGCTTCAAGAACGGGAGGCATTGGAGAAGAGATGTGCCTCTTTTGAGAGGGAGCAGACTCAACTAGGCCCTCGTCTAGAAGAGACAAAGTGGGAGGTGAGACCTTTTTAGCCATGTCGATCTAGCAATGAGTAATTACTACATTCAATGAAATTGAATGTTTCTGTCTCACAGGTGTGTCAGAAGTCAGGTGAGATTTCTCTGCTGAAGCAGCAGCTGAAGGACTTACAGGCAGATCTTGGTCAGAAGGCCAGCGAGATTGTTGCTTTAAAGGCCCAGTTGAGAGAGGCTTGTTCTGAGCTTCAAGCTAGCCAGACTCGCTCACAGGAAGCCCATGCCACAGCCCGCACTCGCACACTCGAACTCGAGGTTTGCGAGAATGAGCTACAGCGCCGTAAGAGCGAAGCGGAGCTCCTGCGGGAGAAGATGGGCCGTTTGGAGGAAGAGTCCATCCGTCTTAAAGAGGCTTTGGCGGTGCCCACGTCCCAAGCTCTACCTTCTAAAGGCCAATGTATGAGCTTGCCCCTGCCCCAAAGCCGTGGGGTGATCACTCACGGGATCAGCCCTGCTTTCCGGGACAACAACAGTGAAGAGCAGCTTCTAGCATATGAGAGTGATGAAGCGAAGGTGCAGCGCCAGAGCGTGGACATGCTTCACGGTCTCCGTCAGCAGGTGGACCGTCTGCGGGCAGAGCTGATGTACGAGAGGAGGCGGAGCGAGGACCAGCTGGAGGGCTTTGACGAGGAGCGCAGGGTGTGGCAAGAGGAAAAAGACAAGGTGATCCGTTACCAGAAGCAGCTGCAGCAGAACTACATCCAGATGTACCGCAGAAACCGTGACCTGGAGCGTGTGATGAGGGAACTTAGTCTGGAGCTGGAGAACAGGGACATGGAGGAGTTTGACATGCGTAGCAATGAGATCCATTTTGAGGAGATCACTGCCACTGAAATCTAACCCACATGTTACTCTGCCCTCCAAAAATACATCTCCACTGTGCTTGTGTGAGGAGCACCAGTCTTTCTGCCGTGTCATTTGACAGGCTTCTCTACACTATTTCAAAAAGACTTGTGTTCAAGGCAAGTTATTGTTGTGATGTCCGCAGAGGCCAATAAAACAGGGAATGTTTGTATTTAGACATCTTTATTATCACTTCCTGCCTCAGAAACCTGTGAGGGACTACAGATGAATGTAAAATGACTGTGAACAGTTAAATGATGCCATTGATGGAGGGAAGAATGTCCTTAAAAATGGTGCTTTGTTGCTGACAAACCCCTATAGTACAACTTGTGTTGTAATCAAGTTCAATGAATTAAACAAAAATCACATAGGAACTTCACAAAAAAGACGTGTTTTTCTGTTGAAAAACGTAACTGCACATTTGAAAAGAATACAGAGCTCTCAATGTTTTTTCCCCCCAATGTTTTTTTTTACTACTTTGAACTACAAGATATTGAAATGAGCAGCAAGATGAGACGTAACGGCCAAAGATGTTTGTAGAGTAGAGAGAACACTAGAATGCGTCCTTTGTGAACTACCTTGGTCAGATTGACAAACCCAATTGCTAAACGGGAGACCAAGGATTGGCTTATATTCAATCATATGAAGAAAAAAAATCAAACATATATGAAACTGTCTATTCAATACTTTACTTGTCTGATACAATGATGTAACATTTAATATGGAAATTTTTCTTAGCAAATAATGATGTATGCAGTTATTTGCGATTCATTTGAGTGCATAATTAAAATTGATTGGCACTCGGCAGCCTTAATTACAATCTTTTCATTAGTTTAACTGAATACCTTACACAAAATCAGAAAAGACTGTCTCAGCAAAGAAATATACTGAAATGGCTATGAGATTGAAGAACTGATAGGAAGAAATACAACATGTAGGGTAAGGGTTTCATGGAGTTTATCATATCCTATAATGGAAAGAGCACAATACTCACCTCGCCCATTGTACCAGCATTAACACTGATGGGAAGAGATTTGGGATACGTTCAGACTGCAGGTAAATGTGGCCACAAATCCGATTTTTTTGCTCACATGTCACTCTGAACAAACCAAATGGAATCTGATCTTTTCAATTCCGATTTGTAGTCAGTGAAGAAACAGTGATGTGTCAGAGCTCATAAGTATTACTTGACAGCTCTATATACTAGCAAAACATCATAAATGTTTAAAATCTCTGCTCTTTTTTTTTCTCGCATCCTACGTCTTTGTTTTTAATATTGCCTGCACATAAATCCACTGGCTTCCGCGGCAGATCATACTATTAATAAACGGATAATCACTTACTTTAATGTTCTCCATGTTTACTTCTGTATGACAGCATGCTGCGTGACATCTTTTTATCATTCTTTTGTGCGTGCGGTTCAGTTCAGGATCACGATCTGTTCACTCTGGAATCTGATATTGGACTCATTTAAAACAACAATGTGAACAGCTATCCAAAATCGGATCTGAGCAATAAATCGGAATTGAGCACTAAGACTTGAAGTGTGATTTGCAGTGTGAACGTAGCCTTGAAGGCACTCTATTGAGCATATCATGTTAGGCCACTGAAGCTGCAGCTTTGTTGCATTAATTGCTTGGTGTTCTAGCTGTGCTGGTGTTAAGTCCTCAGTAGCATTGTGTCATTTCTTAGCCATTTATGGCACTATGCAGCAAGAACTGTCACCTTTCATCTCACAGCCCCGCTGCTTACACTACATTTGATACTAATTACTGATGTAGAAGTGTTATTTTTATAATTAGATTATATATTAGCAGACATAACTAGCAAATATAGAGGCAAATATATGGTTTCCTTTTTTTTCTTTTCTTTTTTTTTTGAGTATTGCCTTGCACACTGTACAGAGTGAATAGCATGTGTGCATGACACCGTAGCATTTCTGTGGCTCGACAGTCTGGCGTCGAGTCATGTTATGGCTTCACACAGGTCAGTGGGTTGCTTTTTCCAACCAATTCTGCGAAGTAATGACATAGTTGATGAATGCATAGATAGATATTATAGATTTACATAAAATCTGAGAAATACTAATCAAATGTTTGTGGTCATTTTGTTAAAGGGATATATACAATATAAACTTTGTTGTTTTTACAGAACAGATCCTGTAAAACAAAATAGATATGAAAAATTAAATATATATGTGATGTATATTTTTATATATAGCACATCAAGCTATTTTGTGGTAACACAGGTAACTTTGTGGGTTTAATAAATTTGAATTGCATATTCCACACACTGTTGTCCAGAGGGATCATTTGCCATCAGCTCTGATAGTATTTCATACAGTAGTTGGTGCTTTTATATTCTCATGGAGTCTACCGCACATGTATTTGTCATGTCCTTCTTTGTTAATAATATACAGCATTATCACAAGGATTTTTGTGCATGTTGTAGAAAATTGGCAAGAACATTGCCCGACAACAAGGCAATGTTTGGGACACTAACTTTTTATCAGGGAAGACCGATAAAATAATTAAATGAGGAACTTTGACTGCAAAATCACATTTTAGCCATCTCAACCAAAGATAATCTGTTACATATTTTCCAGATTCTTTTAAACAGCATATAGTTAATACATTTACACTTTACTCAGTGCTTCCTTTTTTATATAAAATAATGTTATATACTCTTCATGATTCTACAGTAAAACAGACACTTTATTTATGTGATAATCATTTTTGTATTTCTTCATTCAAGCCCAAATTATTAATTTCAGTATTGGTCAGAAATGATTACTGTTTGTTTGTGATTTAGTATGGTCTTGTATCACTTCTGGTAATTTTTGACAACCTGAGAATCAAAAATATGGGTTTGGCAATTTTTCTTACCTTGCTCAGATTATCATCCCTCTTGTTGTCATTATCTCTGTAGCACAAATATGTTATATGTGTAAGAAAACTCGTTTCACCCCTGGACATTGTCCTGTGCATCCCTCCCTGACATGTCAATCACATCCCTGATGAAAACATGTAAATATTCCTCATATTATAATATTATTGACGTATTCAATAATTTTGTTTTTACACACGCAAAATATCTATTTTGAAGTTGTAACCACTGTGAATAGACCAAAGCAAATTAACTTTTAAACTTTTCCCCCTAGTGTATGTGCTTGTGTATGTTTCCTTTGTCGATCTGTAGTATTTTTAGTCATGTATGTATATTTTCATGTTGTATATTTCTTGTAAAAATGTGTTTTTAATTAAAGAAAGTCACCTCATGCTAAGTATGGTGTTTTTTCAAATTTACCTACAGTTTTTACTGACAAGTCAACAAATTTATTTTACAAAAAAAGATCATTTTCACCACAGCTTTCTTTAAACATTATTTTAATATCTTGGTTATAAAAGATTTCAGAAATGTATTATGAAGCTTAGGCTATAATAACCAGATAATAACACAAGACTAGAACTCACAATTTTTTTATAGCAAGTAGGCCTAAATCATAAATCCATCTTCTAAATCGTGTTTGTGCTTTACCCTTAATTAATATGGTAAGGCCATTATAAATAATTTTTTAGAGTAGTTGGGGCGGATTTCGCGGGAAACTCCATGTTTCTGTCATTCTGTGCGTGTTTGCTTCATATCCATAAATAAAGCAAAGCAGGTCATGATGAATATTACGGGCAGTGGAAGGTGTCTTAAAGCCACAACAAATAAATTTAAACCGAAAAGAGATTGCAACCAACAAGGAAAGTGACAGTGCTCATAATAAAACACAAATCCACACCGGTTTGGCTTTTCAGAAATGCATTTACTTTGCATAACACCACATATGCTAAGTATTGTCTGGGTGAAACATTAAAGGGTTTGGTCGCCCAAAAATTACCATTTTGACGCTTCAAGTTCAAAAAGAGATCATAAAACTAATCGAATGGAGCGGTGTAGTCCAACTTTTCTGAAAAGACACGATCGCTTTATATGTTGAAAAGATTCATAAAATAAATCGAGGGTGAGTAATTAATGAAAGAATTTAAGAATGCTACTTTTGGTCTATTTGCCTATAAATAGCCTACTAGCAATGTTATAGTTCCACTGTCTTTGGCCTACTGGTCAGCATTGCGTTTACAATACAATTGCCCTTTAAAGGTGCAGTGTGTGACTTTTAGCGACATCTAGCGGTTTGGTTGCGAGTTTACACTAAGGGCTCAGCCCACTGCTCACCCCTCCCTTTCGAAGAAGCTACGGTGGCTAAAACGGGACAAACGTCGTCGTCTGAGACAGCAGAGAATAGCCAGAGTAAACCAAGTTTCTGTACCACAGTCCATTATAAACCACATCATGGATAAAGTTTACAAAGCCATAGTCAGGTGAGGATCAAGGGTCTTAATACATAATATAATAATAGTAATTAGTTGATTGTCTCACGAACGTAACCAGCACATTCTCCCCACATAGCAAACCCATAATACAGAGGGAGAAGAACCACATGAAACTATGCAACTACATATTTTTTCTTACAGGGTAGTAAAAGTTTAGCTGGCTAATATGAGCTGTTACTGTGGCTGAGCTGGTTAAAGCGTTAAGCCTTGTTTATACTGGACGCGTCCGCATGAGCCCAAAGGTGCGAGCGGCAAAACTTAACGTGATTGTAACAGCGCGCGCGCCTCCGCATCCCCTAGATACCACTTACTACACACAATAGCCTTTTTTTCTCTGATTTTGGAAACTCGATCGACTTAAAATGCTTCCAAGATCGATGGGTTGGTGATTCCTGTAACTGTTTTACGGTCAATGACAAGAGTAGCTTACTAATCAGCTGTCTCACGAACGTAACCAGCACATTTATCCCCACATAGCAAAGCCATAACACAGCAAGGGAGAAGAATTAAGTTACATGAAACAATCCAACTACATATTTTACACCACTGACAAGGGAAAAGTCACTACTCACGGTGTTTATGGCTAGCTTCTCGCTTTCTGCTGCTTCTCTTTCAAGGTTGTGACGAAACGCGCTCTGTAGCGCTGTTTGTTCGCGTTCGGCTACGGTAGAAACATGAGGTCACAATATGGCGACCTTCATAGAAGGGGATTCCCGTGCCTATGTAGATATAAATGTCTCATTCTAAGGTAATAAAAACATTACGGTTTATTAAGTAAGTTCTTTATACACCACTGAACACATAGTTTTGGATGTCATATTGCATTTCTGTTAATAGATACTCAAAATCTTTACACATTGCACCTTTAAAACAATTGTTTTCAAAAAGTCAAACAACAGCGGCATATAGCCTAAGTTATTAACCATTAGACATTGTTCATATGCGTCTTTCGTTATTTCAACTCAATCACCGAAACAATGTTCCTCCATGTGGTTTTTGCGTACACACTGTCATGACAAAAACAGATCTGACATCTGAGTCATATGAGCAAAAAAATCAGATTTGGGCCACATTTACCTGCAGTTTGAATGTAGAGCTTTAGTAATTTGTGCATTATCATTAGAGGTCAGAATCAGAGTAAAAAGAGCTTACACGATGGAAACAGGCAATATTTAACTTTTTTATTTATATTCACTCAATGCCTTTTGTAATAAAACAAATTGCAAAAAATGCAGACCAGATGCTTTTTATATGCTTAATTACAGAGTAAAACGTTCAGTATATAACACTGATCCTACAATCATCACAACGTTTATATTTAAATTGCACAGTCCCTGTGCAGCATTAAGGCACAAATGTAAAAAATGCAAGTGTACACATTTATTGCCAAAAATAGAAATGAACTTGCACAGGATGTAAAGTGGGGTCTTCATTTGTAATAATCCCCCAGACATTCACTAAACCAAACCAGCAATTTAAAAGAAAAAAAGAAGACCTAATCTCAATCTCAATCCATGCTGCGATCGTGTGTAATCTCTTTCAGGCATGACTGTAGAGACTGTAGCCCAGATGGATAGTGATATGATTTATGATTATCAGCATGTCATGTCAGTGTACTCAGGTTTAAACCACAACAAAAAATAGAAACCCACAATATCTCATGTTAATACAGGGTTTCGGATACTTTAAATGTGAAAGTGTTATGAATGATTTATTAGAATTCCTGAAAACAGAATAGATCCGAATTAGAAAATGGACAGGAAATAGGGATAGGGATAGGAAGGGAAAAGTCAGCATTGTGAATGGCCAATAGCACTCTGTGGAAGCCCATTTTTGAATTCTTTTTCAGGGGTCTGTCTCAACCCCCACTGCACATGATGGCATGATTTCTCTTCCAAACCAACCATGCACCCTCTGTTTATACCCAGCAGCATCAAGGTCCCAATATACTTCTAGCAAAATCAAAGAGCAGACTGGTGTGACGTAATTTCAAACAAAATCAGGCAGAAAATTAAGTTTGTTTGGATTTTGTTCAAAACAGCTTGCCAAAGTGAACTTTCCGGAAAAATTACCTTTGGCTGGTAAATGCCTTCGAACTACCATTGGTCCGTGGTGATTATGTAATAGGTAGGTGTGGCTCTGTGGCTCCGCCTTCTTTGACATGGAAGTCTTCTCTGGTCCAATATCTTCTGTTCAGTTACAGTCCGTAGAGTAAAAACATGAATACACTGAAGAGTGACTTTATAGTAGAAATTGAAGTTGTAATTCTAACTGAAAGTAACATTTTCTGTGTTTAATACTGTAAAGCTGCTTGCTTTAAAGCAATCTATTGTATAAAGTGCTATAAATAAATGTGACTTGACTGGAGTGCTGAATTGCAGAGCTGAATCAAGCATATTAAGAGGGAAGCGTGCAGCTTATTCATCAAACATTTTAACATATTAATCTAAAAGCTGTTCCCAGCAGCGTAGGGATGTTCTCAAACAGTACACGGCTACAAAGGTATTTCAAAATTCTTTTTCCCACTGAGTGAAGAATGAAAAGGAATTTTGCCGTGAGTATATCAGGGCCTTTAGAGCAAACGCATTTGGTATCAGGCTGCTTTCAGTCTGTCTCTTGGGTTCTTGGGAACTTTGACGATGAACTCCATGGGGTCTTTGGCCTTGTTACTGAAAGCCCTCCGAATGGCGTCCACCGCGTGCTGATGTGTGACACCTTTGAGGGACTCTCCATCTACTGACATCAGCTCGAATCCAGCCTACACAGAGAGAGAGAGAGATTTCTAGTTCAGATTGTTAATGCAGATGTCTGTTTTTCTGACACATCCCTGAGTATTCCTGGCAGAGTGCAGACAGAACGTGGTCTGAATGGCAGGAAAAAGCAGATGCTGCAGGCACAGGATGCCTCTCATTTCCTTTGTTCTCCTTCGTTAATACCTGTGAATGATCTCATCTGGTCTGCTTCAGACAATGCGCGTGTGTGTGTTTATGTGTGTGTGTGTGTGTGTGTGTGTGTGTGTGTGTGTGTGTGTGTGTGTGTGTGTGTGTGTGTGTGTGTGTGTGTGTGTGTGTGTGTGTGTGTGTGTGTCAAAGCCCTGCCAGTGAATGACATCAGCTTATTATACTTCAGAAATGGATGTTTTTCTCTCTAATTGAAACCACTGGCAGACCTGAAGCACAGATGTTTGGGTCTCACAGGTCAAAAACACACGACATATCCATCAGCTCTTTTCTAAACTCATTCTCTTATCTCTGACACCGCTAACAGTATAAACAAAGTTACAAATTAGGGGGAACAGTCAACTTAGAGTGAGCAGGAGCAAATTATATACAGCATTCTCTAGGTGTGCATAACCCAAAAGTTAAACACTCTCACAGATGCAGGAGTGTGTCTTTGGAATTATGTCTTTCCTGCCAGGAAAAAAGTACAAGTGCAGCTGAGCTCACAAACGCAAGTTTAGTTCAAAGTAGGCACATTTCCTCAGTCACGATCTCTTACCAGGATGCACCTGTTTACTGAACTCTCTCTACACCCATCCTTAGAGGTTAGGGTCTGTTTTCATGCTCTCCGTCAGTCAGATCTAACACTATTGTCCCCTTATAGAGACATTGTATTTCTCTGTGCATTCTCGCAAAAATAAAAATGGAAAACACTTCTTATTTGGGCCAAACTGATAAAGCTTTCACTTAGTGTACCCAATGTTTAAATATATTTCACAGATTTTCTAATTAAAATTTCCATTTTGGATGTCCCATAAGGACAGAACATTATAGAGTTCTTGTTGAAATAAACGTTGTTCTTAAATGGATAGTTCATCAAAAAATGTAAATTCTCACCCTCATGTTGCTCTAAATCTGTATGACTTTCTTTCTTCTGTGAAACAAAGAAGACTGGAAGAAGAAAATCGAAAGAAAATGTTGGTGACCACTTATTTCCAATGTATAGACAAAAAATATCTTAAAATTAATTTCTTTGTGATTCACAGAAGAAAGTCATACAGGTTTAGAATGACATGAAGGTGAGAATATCGTTTTTATTTTAATTTTCATTCAGAATTCTAATCAAAAATCATTGCATTTGGTCTTGCTTTGTTCTAGTATGCAATGCCAATTAATATATCATGTTATAAAAGGATGTAAAATGGGTTGATAGCATTAATTCACACTAAAATTAAAGTTACTTACATAAGTATTCTTACAATATAGCACATAATTGTACACAAAGATTATTCCAGTTATGGTAAGTGAACCCAAATGTAGAACAGAAGAACAGAACTACTTAAGAGGCATTATGAAGAGTATTTCAAAACATTACACTTGTTTTTGCCCCTTTATGGCCGTTAAGGGGCCTAAGATTTGTTTAAGCTGACATTCCCCTTCAAATAGCACTTACATTAAGGAGACCGCAGGGACATAATCAGTCTTTTCTTTATGCCATCTGCCTTTTTGACTTAAAACAAATCACCAAAGCATTCTATGGTTATAGAGGAGTCATTTATCAGTGGATAGCAGTGTACTTCACCTTGTGTGTGAAGAGAAAGATGATGACTCAGGAAGGAGTAGAAATCAATGGGTCTCATTCACTAAGCATGTGTAGGCCTATGCACGAATTTGTGCATGTAATCTGTATGAACAGTATGTACATGCGCGTATGTTCAGCTGGCTAATCAGAGGTCTGTAATGTCTGTATAAAAGGTGTTAATTGAGTTTGAAGTTGTTTTGAGAATGGCACTCTTGGCACTGCTTGAGGATCTTGCTGAGCATGTTCTCAGGAGAGAACGCATCTTGAGTGTCATGTTTGCTGAGAGTGACGAAAGAAAAGGGAGAGCAGAATTCCCTTAATATGGACATGGTTTGGGTGTGTTTTATGTAAATTATTTACCTCGGGCATGCTGTCGCTCATTTAGAATACTCCGAATTCATCAACATTAGAATGAGGTTAAGAACAAATTTATGAGAAGTTAACGTGTTTTCATGAGAAGTTCAAATGTGCATATAAATACGAACAGTGTACGCAATTATTAATGAATGAGAGCCATTGTGTTTAGCACACCAACAGCTGAACAGAAACTTTAGAATATTTTCAGATTTTGAATCTTCAAAGCCAAATGCTTTGAATGCTTATAGCTTTGGAAAACTGTAGCTTGGTTAAAATAATAAAACTATCTTTTGACTGTTGATCTTTAGATTTCGCCAAATTGGCCATTTTGATCTTTTCTAAACAGTTGGCAAGACCAGAATATTATAGTGACTGGGATGGGCTCTTTTTACTTAGGCCAGTAGGCAACCACTGAGAATAACCACATAGTCAATTCACCTTTTCGTGGTTACTCCCCATTCTGCACACACACAGTTCAGTAATTAGGTGAGCTACAAGCAAATGAACGCCTGGAAATGCAAATAGTGACAACCGCATTTCTAATGTGTACAGAAACCGAACTGAACAACTAGTTGTTAATGACGTGCATCAGAGACGTGTCTCTCTTCTGTATGGGCGATGCAAAAAATCACAGGGAAAGCGGTACGAGCCTTGACTCATTCGTGTTGTCAGATTTGTCTAGAAAAACACTGAACAAGTAGCCTAGAAATCTAGACGCACCCTAGCGGCAGCGAAAATTATTTCGCAGCCAGTGTGGTCTAGCAACTCTCCATAGGCTTTTGAGCTGGAAAAACCAAAAACTGGTCGGGCCAATCACATCGTGTATAGAGTCGGCGGGCGGGCTTAACACAATGACGGCACAGTTCATGACGTTCCGCGTGATTTCCATAGGTGATTTCCCTGCTACTTGAAAACAATGAAGATGCAGCGGTCTTTCGAATCGGCTTTGGCCGCGACTCTGGAGGACTTGGAGTTAAGAGAACGTCACTCTTAATATATCAATTAGCTCCGCTGGTGGAAAAACTCATGGGACTCACTCATCCACAACCGTTCGTTGCTCTGGTTGGTTGTAGTGCTATCCTATTGCGTGCAGAGGGATTTTGAAAGGTAACCGTTTATCCCGCCCCTCGGATTGAGGCATGTCAATGGAGAGTTCCCAGACCTAACATCTTGATGTAGGTCTGGCATGCCAGGCTACTGAACAAGAGCAAGCCCACAATAAACCAAAATGATAAATCCAAATGCTTCATGCTGACAATAAGACCAAAATATCACAACCCGTACCTGCTCACTTTAATAACTCTTTAAACACAATCACTTTATGAGCCAAGCTTAAACAATACGGACAGTACGGATGACAACGTTGCCAAAACGATACCTATTCACACGGATCCACGAAAACGACTAAAAGCTATGTATTATGATGCCAGGCCAGTAGTTGGCGATGTCACTTTGTAAAGAAGCACTACCCGCCTATAGACTGAACACATAATACACATGTCGTCATCGTTTTCACAAATTCATGTTTTTGTAGTTTTAGTTTACACGGAGACGATAACTCTATCGTTTTCAAAAACTTTGAATCCTGTTTTCAGACTCCCAAAACACTGTTGTCGTGTAAATAAAACGCATAAAATCTTTTCCGTTTTTAGTTGAAAACTGTGTCATGTAAACAGCACTTGAAGCAGCCTTAACAAGCATAAACAAAACACGACACCTCCTAAACTGCGCTAAACTGTAATTATTCTTTGGTCAGAACAGCAGATAACAAACACGCAAGAATCAGTCATGTCTGTATAAAAGGTGTTAATTGAGTTTGAAGTTGTTTTGAGAATGGCACTCTTGGCACTGCTTGAGGATCTTGCTGAGCATGTTCTCAGGAGAGAACGCATCTTGAGTGTCATGTTTGCTGAGAGTGACGAAAGAAAAGGGAGAGCAGAATTCCCTTAATATGGACATGGTTTGGGTGTGTTTTATGTAAATTATTTACCTCGGGCATGCTGTCGCTCATTTAGAATACTCCGAATTCATCAACATTAGAATGAGGTTAAGAACAAATTTATGAGAAGTTAACGTGTTTTCATGAGAAGTTCAAATGTGCATATAAATACGAACAGTGTACGCAATTATTAATGAATGAGAGCCATTGTGTTTAGCACACCAACAGCTGAACAGAAACTTTAGAATATTTTCAGATTTTGAATCTTCAAAGCCAAATGCTTTGAATGCTTATAGCTTTGGAAAACTGTAGCTTGGTTAAAATAATAAAACTATCTTTTGACTGTTGATCTTTAGATTTCGCCAAATTGGCCATTTTGATCTTTTCTAAACAGTTGGCAAGACCAGAATATTATAGTGACTGGGATGGGCTCTTTTTACTTAGGCCAGTAGGCAACCACTGAGAATAACCACATAGTCAATTCACCTTTTCGTGGTTACTCCCCATTCTGCACACACACAGTTCAGTAATTAGGTGAGCTACAAGCAAATGAACGCCTGGAAATGCAAATAGTGACAACCGCATTTCTAATGTGTACAGAAACCGAACTGAACAACTAGTTGTTAATGACGTGCATCAGAGACGTGTCTCTCTTCTGTATGGGCGATGCAAAAAATCACAGGGAAAGCGGTACGAGCCTTGACTCATTCGTGTTGTCAGATTTGTCTAGAAAAACACTGAACAAGTAGCCTAGAAATCTAGACGCACCCTAGCGGCAGCGAAAATTATTTCGCAGCCAGTGTGGTCTAGCAACTCTCCATAGGCTTTTGAGCTGGAAAAACCAAAAACTGGTCGGGCCAATCACATCGTGTATAGAGTCGGCGGGCGGGCTTAACACAATGACGGCACAGTTCATGACGTTCCGCGTGATTTCCATAGGTGATTTCCCTGCTACTTGAAAACAATGAAGATGCAGCGGTCTTTCGAATCGGCTTTGGCCGCGACTCTGGAGGACTTGGAGTTAAGAGAACGTCACTCTTAATATATCAATTAGCTCCGCTGGTGGAAAAACTCATGGGACTCACTCATCCACAACCGTTCGTTGCTCTGGTTGGTTGTAGTGCTATCCTATTGCGTGCAGAGGGATTTTGAAAGGTAACCGTTTATCCCGCCCCTCGGATTGAGGCATGTCAATGGAGAGTTCCCAGACCTAACATCTTGATGTAGGTCTGGCATGCCAGGCTACTGAACAAGAGCAAGCCCACAATAAACCAAAATGATAAATCCAAATGCTTCATGCTGACAATAAGACCAAAATATCACAACCCGTACCTGCTCACTTTAATAACTCTTTAAACACAATCACTTTATGAGCCAAGCTTAAACAATACGGACAGTACGGATGACAACGTTGCCAAAACGATACCTATTCACACGGATCCACGAAAACGACTAAAAGCTATGTATTATGATGCCAGGCCAGTAGTTGGCGATGTCACTTTGTAAAGAAGCACTACCCGCCTATAGACTGAACACATAATACACATGTCGTCATCGTTTTCACAAATTCATGTTTTTGTAGTTTTAGTTTACACGGAGACGATAACTCTATCGTTTTCAAAAACTTTGAATCCTGTTTTCAGACTCCCAAAACACTGTTGTCGTGTAAATAAAACGCATAAAATCTTTTCCGTTTTTAGTTGAAAACTGTGTCATGTAAACAGCACTTGAAGCAGCCTTAACAAGCATAAACAAAACACGACACCTCCTAAACTGCGCTAAACTGTAATTATTCTTTGGTCAGAACAGCAGATAACAAACACGCAAGAATCAGTCATGTACCGTACACACATGGAACGATAATTTAGGGGACTCACTAATGAAACTTTAAAGTGTGTACATGACCTTAGTCTTAGCAACCACCAAGCATCACCCTAGCAACAACACAGAACACTATAGCAACCAAAGAGTAATGTGATAAAAAAAAAACTTAGAACGTCTTAGCAACCAACAAGCATTATCCTAGCAACACTCTAAGCTAGCCATGCCTTAGCAAATACTGGGAAAGTTGTCAAGCTACCTCATTGGTGGCAAGTTTTGCCTAGGCAAAATGTTGAAATGTAGTAATTAAACTGTCATCTGTATTTATAAGCTGAAGAATGACTGCTTAGATGAAGACAACAGACTATAATCAAGATGAAAAAGTGCTGGACTAATTACACATGAGCTGAATGAGCAGACTCTGTGGAGCCCCAACACATACACAACACCTGACCTCCGTCTGCCATGCGTGTCAGCAACGTTTGATAAGAGGAACGTGACTGCAGACGATGTGTGATAGAAACCTGACCTCCATGCCACTGGAGCACACTTGCTGCTCAGATATTTCAGGTATCAGTTAGACAACAGGAACAGGAATTATGTCAACAGGGCGCTCCACACTTTCCTCTGCAGGCCTGATAATCTGGAGAGCTCAGTGAAGATAGTCATTCAGAAGAGCCTTTCGCGGCTTCAGGGTGTGACAACAAGTGAATTGAGTGGAATGTGAATTAGCCAGTCTTTGGAATGAACGGGAATACCCAATAGTCTTTCACACCAAGCCCAGATGGAGGCCAGAGATGAGTGGATGTTCTTGGCAAATGAAGGGTTTTGAGCCTGACACCAGATCTCCTGAGTGTGGCAACACAAGCCTTTCTGAGCAGGCCAGGGAAGTGCTGTCACCTGATAGGCTGTGATCTACAAAGATACGTCTTCCTTTGACAAATACACCAACACACACACACACATGGGATTCCAGGGTTTTAACCTTGCATGCGAGGTCACAGAGGTGCCATTGGTATTGTGCCCTCACCTGCTTTGACCTTTATCCCTTATTCTGCCTCACTTAGTAAAGATGCAATGCTCCCTGGATGTTGTTTAGTAGGGATGTGGCAAAGCCCAATTCGGAATTCGGAAAGGCATGGAAGATGGATAACGCATTGATGGGGTAGTCGGTTACATTACAGTACATCAGATTTCACTTATCACGTGAAGATGGTAATGAGAGATGACTGACAGGCGGATGTTAGAGTTTTTGGTGCGCAACAGATCCTAATAGTGTCATTAAGCGAAGCACACAATACAAGACTGAAGATTGTTTAGTTCATGTTGTATTCGAGACTAGCTCATTCAAGTCCGAGTCAAGACCAGTGGAAAGAAGAGGGTTGTGTCCAAATCAAGACAGAGTCCATGTGCTCCCGAGTCAAAAGACCATATTTTCATGGTCTTGGTTTTGTAGTGGACTTGGAAACGTGAACTTGACCCTCTTCTGGTATTGGGCTTAAGTCAGCCTCAACCCTCTCCTTGTCTCGATCTCAAATAAGCTGGTCTCGACTACAACACTGCTTAGCCTACTGTAGCTGAGGCTATATGAGGAGGAGTTACCTTCAGAACATCACTGGTAGAGGCCGCTCCTCCTGGAAAGATCTTCTCTATCTTCACCATTGGCTGTACCTTTGACTCAATGCCACCTGAGATGCTTATTCCTGCACAAAAAAAGAGTAAAAATCATTAGGCTATACAAATGTTAACCAATGACTTGAGTTCTCTTAAGAATGTGCATGAAATAAAACGATTGGTATTACCAATCCATCTACATATTAGATGTTATTTTATTGTTTATACTGTTTACTTTGATGCATGTAAAAAAATAACTGATCTTATGATCGTTCCATAAAAGTAACAGATTCTGATTCCAGTTCAAACTAAACAGATGTATGCCAGCTGAACAACTGTCATTGAGATTAATGGAAATTATGATGTTTAGTTTTCTCCAACTCCATAGTACACTGTCTTAAAAAGGGAGCGCACTGTATTACTGTTGGCTTACTGTTTGCACTGGGCAATTCACTGCCATCTTCTGGCAAGGAGAGAAGAGGAACTGAGGGAGAATCTCTTCTTTAATAATAATTTATCAGTGATTATAAAAACTTCTTCATTTCCACAAAGAATTTTTTATTCTGTCAGGGTACACTAAGGAATTGTGTGTCAAGAATGAATCACATGCTTTGCAAATCTACTGTATTAATAGGCTTTAGTCATACTATTACTCAGAATTAGAGATCTCAACAAACCACTAACCTTAAGTATTTAATTTATACATAACTCATCCAGCACTGTTTGTGTTACTGACATAGATGACATCTAAAATTGGCTTTCTGGGAAGGGATTACTTTTCTAAGTTATCAAACTTATAATTTATGCCCAGTGAATGATAAAAATGTCATGACTCACAATAAAAGAAGGACTCAAAATATGTCTATAGATCAGAATATAACAGAGACTTGAGTTGGGAACTTGGGCCAGTAAGAAACCACCTAGCAACCACCCAGAACACCATAGCAACAAGCATAAAGCAAAAAAGCATAACTTGGCATCCACCAAAACACCACAGCATTGTTGCGGGAACATTTGCATGGACAAACTGCATTAACATTTAATTACAAATGTTAGTTCATTTGAGAAACATTTCCATATAGCAAGGATACAGTGAATCCAAGTAACTCACCCAGGGACTGCTTGGTCTTAGAGATGGAAACCTTGGTTAGTTCATACTCCTGCTCTGGTTGGCTTTCTGAGTGTCCATTGACTGGTTCTTTACAGTCCTGATCTGAGCTGGGCGTAAACACCTGGGTCAGTGGTGTCCTGCTTCTGTGACGTGCACTCATTACGGTATATTTGACCTCTTTACCATTCTGAGATTTGTCTGTTTTCGTTCTATGTCCATTCCTATAAGGGGATCTTCCTCGCTCTGGGACAGAATCACCCTTGCTAGATAAAGAGTCATGGTGTGATGTCTGGGGAAAACTATTGTCTCTTCTCTGGGGGGAGCGTCCATGGCGTTCTGTGCTGTGAGGGGACTCTGATTGTGGCCATCCAGATCGAGCAGGGCTCAAGGAGCGATTACGAAGCGAGTCTGTGATGTAGGTGTCCACCGGTACATCCAAGAGAGGTGTGAAAGCCCGAGGAGGAGGAAGTCGTCCAGTTGGTAAACCTGCCAAACGCAGTCGTTCCATATCTTCAATGAGCTGCCGTTCTCTCTCCAGATCCTGCACTGGCTGAAGGTGGAATCCACCCCTGTAATCTATGAGAAGAAACAAGAGGATATTAAAACCATTTCCCATACACTCTTACACAAGTTACACATATATAACATGTGATTTGTAAATGTACCATGGTTGTTTGGACGTATTAATATTATTATTTAATATTTTATATCCAGTGCTGGACAAGATTAATCGCGATTAATTGCATCCAAAATAAAAGTTTGTGTTTACATAATTATTTTGTATATTTAAAAAATACACACACATGCATGTATATATTTAGGAAAAATGTGTTATTTATTTATAAAATATTTATATATAATACAAATTATGTATAAATATATATATTCAATATATACAGTACATGCAAATATTTCTTAAATATATTTATATATACGAAATAATAATACACAGTACACATTATGTACACACAAATCACGCTTAATCGTTGCCCAGCACTAATTAAATCTAAATGTTTTTTAAAATATTTTTTCTTGAATGTGTCATCTATTTTGCGATATAACAGAATTACATGTAGACATTTTTAAATGTGGCTAAAAATCTCAAAATATTTTTGGGGGCTGACAGATACCAAGGTACATGGTTTTGCCATCTGATATCATCATTATACCATGGTAGCACCACAGACACAGGCAAATTTATAGATATATACATACAATCGAGAACATTCACACACAAGATCCTCCTCCCACAAACATTATGTACAAATGGTTCAGCAGCATTCAAATTCATTTACATCTCCTTAAATCCGTGCAGATGTTACAAAACCTCGCACACACACTTTCCCTTTCATCCAGAAACGTGAGTGACAATCACACATTCATATCCATTGAGTAAGCAGCGGTGTGGCGTTGCATACACGCACATCTCGCTCAGATTTCAGGGGCCTCTAGCACAGAGAGTTTTGAATTACTCCTCAGTGGACGGTACAAAGGGGCTGCATTAAGCTTCAGACCAGCGTGGGTGGATGCTTGAAGGTTAAACAATGCAGGGCGCCTTTCTTGCATTTCAGAAACGACTTCCATTCAAAAGTCAGAGGCACATGCAGTCCGACACTGTGCACAATCACAGCCGGTACTGTGCGCTCCTTGGTTAGAGGTCAGGAGGTCATGCAGTGTCAGCAGCAGCAGAAAGAAACAGGCAGGCTATTTGCCAATAAGACACAATAAGACACTCTTTTGGCATTGATGCATGTTGATTACACAAATGATGCATTGGTGTCCCAAATGGCAGCTTACAATGATCAAAACTTCACACTCCTTATAAAAAAAAGTGATGGTAGGGTACAGACACAAGGGCTGAGAGGGATTGTGTGTGTTTTTGGGTGCGGATTAAATATCAGCAACAGGAAATTTGTAGTATGTGAATGATTTTCAGGATATGAAATGGCTAGTGCAGAGGAGAGTTTGTGTCTTCTGGTTATGTAATTTCCTATGGGGATCAATCTAAGGACATGACTCAGCACTGGAAACAGTGAAAACAAGCAAGAGAATAAAGAATTTGACCTTCTAGTTCACACCAGCAGGGATGTTACCTGGGATGGGCGTTATAAGATGGCGACGAGGTGTTCCACCATGACGAGGAGATCTCAGGACAGGAGACCTCACTGAAAAAACAAGATTTCTATATGATATATATTATATGATATATTACTATACAGTAAAAACTTTAATGCTTGACATATATACAGTTGTACTCTACAATATGGAAAACATCAATAATACAGAATAAGTAAGTATCTAAACTTTGACTGCAAGTGTATAAGTACTAAAATGTGGCAGCTAAAATGTAAAAAGCTAAAGTTTCAAGTGAAAGGTTTTCTTACCAGAACGGCTTTTTAGTATGTCATAGGCTTCAAGCTCAAATGGCAAAACCATACTGTCAAAACGGCCCTGATCTGTGGGAGGGATGATCATTCTGCATAAAAGAAAGTTAGATGTTAGATGCAAACACTGCTCACAAGGCAAGTGACAGCATGTATGGTGTAAACACATGTGGCATGAGTTATGTGAGTGAAGTATTACATAGGCTGACAATGTAACACTCCTCACCTGATCTCTCTCAGCAACAGAAGCTTCTCAGGCTTGTCCAAGATGGCCAGCAGGGGGCGCACCAGATCCTCAACCACACGCTCAACTAGAAACTAAAGAAAAGGTGGAGGAGATGCCCTAGTTACATAGTGAACATTTGGAGTCAAGCGATTTAGATCATGTGTAATAATCACAAGCACTGGGATCAGTCTCGCCAAATTTGTCTAAAGCATGAAGCATTCTTGCAATTAAGGGTCACACGCTATCAATAAAGTACTACACAGCTGTTTTAAACCGTAGCTAATGTCAGGATAACTCCTGAATTGATATCTGTGTTGTAGTGACCAAGTGTGGCACTGTTAATAGAGCTTGGATGATCTAGAATCATAAACTAGTATCATAAATGGCAAGGCAAATTCACATTTTATAAGCATGACCTGCTGCCACATTGATTTGCCAGAAACATTTGGAATATGGATAAAGGATCTGTATAAAGTCATAAATGAGACATTTTCCAACTCAGCAGACTTTTAGCTGACTCACCCTTTTACAGTGTCTCATGACTGCAGCCACCTCATCCTCATTGAGAAGCTTGCGAGCCATGTCCTCCAACATGGCCAGGGTCTCCGGGCTGAGGAAGGCGCTGTGCTCCCTCATCCCAGCACGAGTCTCTCTGGGAGAACTCAACAGGTTAATTATAGGTCGACCTCGCTCTTTCCCTGAGGACACAAGTGCTAGAGTCAGTCTACAAGCTCTGACCGCAAGTAAAGGTTTTATTTGCATAAACATAACAGTAGTTAAAATAGCCATTTTATGTAACCAACTGCCAATATGAACACTATATTGTAGTGTTACAAGGTTACAACATTACAAAAAGACCACTATCCTTTGTTACTATGTGCTTTGAATTTGCAAATCTGACTGGCTGACAAGCTGTGAATAGCTTGGAGTTTTCAATGCGTTTCTAAGTCTGTCTCTGTGTGTTGCTGCAGTAGTCAGACTCTGTATAGAAGACAGCAATGCAATCCATCATTAGGTGAGCAAAACCACAGGGATCGGACTCAAGGCCACTCCAAGTAAATGAATGCAGATCCATGTAAAGTAACGCAGCTCTCTGATTTAGCCTATTTAAAAACTTATTATACTGCTTTCTGGCTTCTCAAATGCAAATATCCATCTCTGCCCTTGGTCTCAGTTATTCCTCAGCTATGGTATCCACAGAACGTGGACTCATATGTGGACTCACCCGGTTCGTTATCTAAATGTTTCGGGGATTTGGATCTTCTTCTGTGTCCGTCCCCTGTGCCGGTGTCCTTCCTGTCTCTAGAAGACGACCTTTCCCTCCTGCGTCCACTCTTAAAGAGCAAGCTGACAAAGGTTTTGGAGCGCTGCAGGGTGCTTCCCTCCTTGTCTATCTTGTCCTTCTGATGTTTCCTTTTCTTCTGCTTGTCCTCTGATTAACATTCAAACAGAATCGTGTAAAAAAAGACCTCCAGGCATAGGAGTTAAATTAGAAATTTGAACTATATTGAATAAATAAACATTATATGGAAAGCACCAAAGTGATAAAATACATGTATTATAGGTAGCAAAGTTTGCAAGTTCAGTCCTGAGTGATGGTGACCCAGAAACTGGAGTTTCTGTTTCATTGCTACTGTGCATTGCATAACTGCATAATTTAAGGCCATTCCTTATTGCTATCATCTGACTTGTTTCAATTGAATAGCATTTACACATCAAGGTAGTAATAAATATTTTTTATTTATTTGCAACTACACGTAAACTACTCTCATTGGAGTATTAATAGGCTGTTATGTTAGGGTAAGGGTTAGTTAGTTGAATTTAGTTGAAGCAAAGTAACTTATAGTCAGTAGAATGTCTGTTGGCGGTGCATGAAAATAAAGTGTTAGCAGATATTAAGCAGACAATCTACTAATGCTTTAATGACTGGGAGTTTTCATGTAGTTGAAAAGTTGCTTATAGTTAGTAGCATGTCTAAAGTGGACGTTGAAATAAAGTGTTACATTTTTTAAATTCATTACATTTTTAAATAAAAATTTTATGCAGATACATTAATGAAAATTATGGGAAATTTAAAGAGCCCAACACATCAAATGTGGGGGGAAAAACAAGAAATAAGAATTTGTTCAGTTGGCCGGAAGTGATATTAGTATTTTTCTCACACACCTATCGTTTCACTTTGAAAGACATCAACCGGGGTTGTATGGATTACCATCATATTTACTTTGAGTGGTTTTTGAAGTGTCAACTTTGGAGGTCCAGATAATGCATGCAAGCTATTATATGGATTCAAAGATGGATTATTTTGTGTTCATCTGATATCTCGGATGGCATGAGGGTGAGTACATGATTTTTGGGTGGAGTATCCCTTTAATAAGTTGTAGGAACACATTTTTAATTTATGGTCAAGTTACCGGGTTATACCGGGTTCCATAGAAAATGTGCCATGCAAGTTATACAAAAAAGTTAATGGTGCTAAAATAGGCTTTAGTTCTTATTTTCTTATTGAAATACGACCTGGACATGTTTCGGTGAGATTCTCCCAAAGAGCCTGTTATGTGAATTTGTGATTGAATGTATTTGTTAAAGGCTACAAACCCTCCAGTCATTTATCTCAGTGTGAGGTATTAAGCCTGGCAAATAAAACAGGATGATATACACTTTACTGTGTGGATTTTGAGCGTACATTTCTCATGGCATCAGATTCTTCAGTCTGAACCGTTATTCTTTCACGGGGAGATCCCATGCAGTAATCCTGATGTATTATGCATTCCACCAAGTTCATTTAAATTCAGAGATACAATGGCAGCACACTGCTATATATTTGACAAACAGACGCAGCAGCGTGGCTCTAAAGGTCAATTGCTGGTTTTCGACAATGCATTTTCTATTCTGAGCCGAGCTTCCACAGCATGGTGTGTGTATCAAATAACCCAAGATCCTCATCACTGATCTGGTTGTGACCTTGGGCCCGGGCTCTACAACTAAGATATGAGTTACATCATTGACACAAACAGAGGATGGCCTTGTGTAGCTCACCTCATTTTGATTCACAGCCTCTTTTTTTTATCTCTTCAAAACAGCCTTACTATACCTGACACAGTGATGTGACTCTGGGATCTGCGGATGGGTTTCCGAGGCTTGCTGAGAGCCATCAGGACTGCTGTTTTAGGGGATTCCAGAGTCTCTTTGTCCCCAGCAGAGAAGGTCCTTGTCCGAGAGTGGCTGGTCCCACTCCGGATCGCAGTGTCTTTCAACAGGACAGTTTCGCCAACTGTTCGGCTGCTTTCTGTGGTTATGACCCTACTAGATCTTGATGTGGTGTCAAGCTCCTGTGGGTCAGTCTGCATGGCAGTCTCTATCCGTTCACAGCTGGGCCTGCGTGAGCGGTCCTCAGTGGAGATACAGACATCCACCATCTCTGAGCCGAATACAGGAGGGAACATGACCTGCGAGAGGCCGCTGAGAGAGCTGACCGGCGTCCCGGAAGAGAGAGAGGAAGTGGAGGAGTAGGAGTCTGAACCCTGGGAGGAAGAGGGCTGCCCTCCATTAGACACTAAGAGGGAAAAAGAGAGACTTTAATGTAATATTTTTAGAGACTGGAAATCTGTTGTCCACTTCATTACACTTGAGAACTTATATGTACACTACAGTACAACACCAGTCATGCCCATTCAGCACACTCAGATTTTGAATGCAACAGCTGCCATCTATCTTCAATGCAAACACAATTATTTGTATCTTTGATAATTAAGTTACACAGTAGTTGATGGGGAAAAAAGGGCCTGTATAAAAAGCTGTGAAAATCATCAAAATGACCATCTGACATATAACAATGAACCACTAAGTTGTTTAAAAGTTTTATTTCTTTTTTATTTCTTTTCTTTTCTTTTACTTTTCTTTATTTCCTTCTAAACCAAAAAAAATGGTAACATATATATGAAGTGTACATATTCAATTATTTAACATAATTTAATCCACCTAAATACATTGATTTATAACAAACAAAAAAATTGTAATGTGTTAAATCAGGTAGAAAGAGTTATTTAAGGTAACAATTGCAACGACTTTTTAAAGTGTGCAGGGCACCGAATAAGTGGTACCCCTTATAAAAAATACATTAAATATAGATTGATTGATACATAAATAAAAGCATAACAAAATAAGAAACAGACATGAAGTCTAAAAGCCTCATAAATATTAAAGAAAGTCCTAATTCACGTTTGAATATGAATGAATATTA
Source organism: Siphateles boraxobius (assembly GCF_051911475.1). Lineage (NCBI taxonomy): Eukaryota > Metazoa > Chordata > Actinopteri > Cypriniformes > Leuciscidae > Siphateles > Siphateles boraxobius. The sequence continues at coordinate 4,677,901 of NW_027508997.1, read as the reverse complement.
TATCAATGTCACTAGTGTTAAATATGGAGCAGAATTACATGAGCTTCTGTCCTGCAACCTAAATATCCCTGAATCACCCTGATGCTTCAAACAAGCACAATCCCAGATGACTTATCCAAATATGAACATTACGGTTTAATCCGTGGCTATTTTCATACACCAACCATATTAAATGGAAAACGGAGAATCAGAGGGCAATGAAAAATCTGGCTTGGCATGTGGCCGCTTGGTGTTTAGCTTTAATCTGGAGATGGACCATCCCAGTGCACACCATCAATTTAATTATGAAAATTGTGTTTCTAACATAAGATAAAAGTGCAAATGAGTGGGTCACACAAAGCATGTAACCTATCCTTTAATACATGTAACATACAGTAATTAGATATTAAATAGTCAGGTTTAGAGGGTAAAGTTGACATACATTTATTAAGCCAACTGTACTCCGCCACCATCTCCTTGTATGCAGGATATCGGCCAGCCTCCTAGGACAGGGTATTACACAAGACATAATCACAGTCAGAAAAGGATATACAGCCTTAATTACATGCATACAAGTTCAAATGTCCTGTGTTGGATATAATTCATTGTGCAAATTACATGCAAAGTATAAACAGACTAAAAAATTACTTAAAACAGCATTTTACACTAGTTCCACTAGGAGGATATGACCTAATTTTTGATGCCCAAGATGTACGCTGACCTCACTATGGCCTCTCATGAAGTCACAGTAAGTTTGTTCCTCTATAAACATAAACAAGCTTGAACACCATTAAGATGATGGTAGGTGGCAGCCTCATCTGCCTTGTGGGAAAATATGTCACTGTGAGGACAGATATCATACAGGAGCTGGATTCAAACAGACTGAAGCACAGTTTAAAACACATCCCTTTCTCCTTTTGTGTTGATCCTTGTCAGACATTTTCACACATTGTCACTTAATTTACCACCAAAAGAGCTCACACTTACACTTACCTAACAAAGCAGGCATTTAGCAGCCCAATATACTAATACCGCCGCTGCAGGTTCAATAGAGCCTTGCCATGGGGGCAATGAGAAAAGGCCATAAAACGAGGCTTTTTGCTGATTATAACTTGATCCCTAAGGCCTGGTGAATAATGCACACCCGCTGGCTGTTTTTCACAGGTGGAACCTGAGCTCTGCCTGAGTAAAGCGAGCAACCAGGAATGTGACGGCTAAATGCCAGCTGTCTGCTTTGCTATGCTTTCTCACTCCCAGACGCAATAAGAAGCTGTGTTGTTTAACATGCTGTGGAGGCAATTAATATGCCAAAGCACTTTGGAAATCATTTGTCTTGATGAACTAAGATGTTTTCCACAGATAGAGCATCAGAAGATGCAGAAGATGCATCACTCAAATATGACATTATTCTTCATTTCTATTTTGAAATATTTTGTAATTCTATCTATCTATCTATCCATCTATCTGTCTATCTATCTATTTATCTATCTATCTATCTATCTACCTATCTATACAGCAAAAGTCTGGGGTCAGTAAGATTTTTAAATGCATTCAAAATTGGTCCCTTTTGCTCACTAGATTAATTTGATGGAAACTAAATACAGTAATAATGTGAAATGTTATTAAAATTTAAATAATGGTTTTCCATTTGAACATATTTTAAAATGTCATTTATTCATGTGATGACCAAGGTGAAGTTTCAGCACTCTTCAGTGTCACATGATCCTTCAGAAGTAATTTTAATATGCTGATTTGCTGCTCAATTAACATTTATTATTATTATTGTTAATGTTGGAAACAGTTGTGCTGCTTAATATGTTGTAGAATGTTCAGTATTCTTTGATGAATAGAAAGTTCAAATGAAGAACAGTGTTTATTTGAAATAATGATATTTTGTAACAGTAAAAGTCTTTACTGTCACTTTTAGTCAATTCAATGCATTCTCAATTAAAGTATTAATAAAAATAAAAATACTGCCCAATCTTTTGAACGGTAGTACACACAGAGACATATACAGTATATATAGACATGTAGACATATATATTTAGAAAGATTCTCACCTTGATGGTCAGCATCACGTGAGTGTGACTCTTTAGCACTTCTACTGCATTGCTGTGTGTGATGTCCTCAAAACTCACTCCATTGGCTGCCAGAATCTGATCGCCCATTTTAATTCCATTTTGCTCCGCCAGGCCACCAGGGTCCAGCCTTATCACAAAATCAAACAAATCATCACATGAATAAAGTTAAACAATTAGCCATAACATCTAGGCAACCATGGTCATATAGTTTTTAGACATGAAAATGTATGCCCCAAATGCCTGGTCATTATGTCTTACTTTGAGACATAGATGCCCAGACCAAACTCTTTGCCACCACGGATGTTGAAGCCCAGGCAGTAGTCATCTGAGGTTGTGTAAAGGTGCACTATTCTGCGCAGGGCTCCATCTGAACTGGCCTCTGAAGGTGTACGACCACTTTCTTCCACTACCATCCTTCGGTGGATCAGATCTACCCTGCATACATATATATTTAATAAACAAATAAGTTACACAATAATCTCAGACATACAACAAAATAACAAAAATTCAAAGGTTTGGGGTCAGTAAGATTTACTTTTTTTCTTTCTTTTATTATTTTATTTACCAGGGATGCATTAAAATGTATCAAATGTTGTTGTGAATTTGTCACAGAGCTACAGTGTTCACACTTTGAGGAAATCAACCTACACATGGTTTACTTATAGTTGTCTCTGGATATTAAGTTAAGACAGAAGAAAGAAAATACACTAGCAAACACACATAAACATTCAGGTGGACACATATACTTCTGTAATAAACTTGCTTGCTCAACTATTAGTTAATGAAATGGCTGAGAAGACCACTGAGGTAACTCTACCACCGCTGTATGCTGAAATAGTAGCTCAAGGAAAAGATAACAAGCAAAGGCCAAGAGTCACAAGGTTTCCACCTCGTTAGTCAAGGCAGGGGGGCGGCAGCCCATCACTACACTCTCCTTATCTTCTCTGTTCAGTCATTCTTATTAAACCCCATAATTCAGCACATCTGCAACAAATACATAAGGTACCAGTATTTCAAACAGGCCACCAAAAGAACCTCTAAATATTCAAGGACAAAACACACTCTTCTGTAATGAGTTAGTCAAAGGGTCAAAGTAAAAGTGTAGCCTACTTGAAAACCTCCAGGAGGCTTGTGGAAGACAGGTCAAGCTGCCATACAAACATATACTTTTCTTGCTGACTACTAAAGGTCACATTGGTACATTTTATTAGTTATTTTTATAGCTATGAAAATAGTAAGAATTACTTTTTTTTTCTCAGTAAGCTTCAAAGGGGGCCACAGGATGACTTAAAATTACCGAATAATATCAATTATATATAAATATGACCTGTATGTTATTATTGAAGGAAATACAGAATCAGAATCTTTAATATTCTAGAATCACATGGGTAATTAATTTTAATTTAAGAATCGTAGCTAATTAATATAAAGGTACACTATAACTTTTTTTTGTTAAAAATTAACTAAATTAAAATATTGAGTCAATAAATCGCCAATACTTCTTTCAAAACATATTTTTGTCTTAGCCTGATTCACTATGGTAAGCCTATTATAAGTGCTTATATTTTAGACTGGGTGGGTTGGTGCTGGCTACTTTAACGCATGTATGGTGTGGGAGTGACATAGGTTAGTTGTCACAACGAGCAAGAAAGGTTGACATGGAGGACATTAAATCTCAAACCTCCGGGAATCACCGATTTAAAAAAAATGTAGAACAGAGGAGAGTCTGCTGGCAAAAAGAGAAACTGATAAAGCTCGTAATAAAACGAGAATCAACATTGGCTTGGCTTTTCAGAGATGGAGAACAAAAATGTTCTTCTGCAAAATGCATGCAGTTTTGATTTTTACTGTTAATAAAAAGTTGTTTTAAAATAAAAAGCAACATTAATGGAATTATGGCAATGTGAAAAGCAGGACGAGATTACTGATTGACACACCGGTCTCGTATCGCTCACGGAGGAGCTTTGGAAGCATAAAAAGAGGAGCGACGACAGTGAAGGACGAGAGGGGACCAGGCCTGGACTATTTATGTTATAATTTGTTTATATGTGGCAGCAGTCCTCCGTGAGGGGCTACCGCCTTTACTTTTGTTTTGCATTTATTTTATTTTGGATTATTAAAGTGTGTGAACGTTCGCAGGTTCCCGCCTCCTTCTTCCCATAACAACAAACCGTATTACAAACAATAATATCAGAGAGAATATCTTTGTCTTTGAATAAATGTGTTATACAATGGGAGGCCTTGGGAACCACTGGTGCAGAAGTAACATTACAGCCTGATAGAATGCTCAGCCTGATAGAATGTGCATAGCCTGATATAAAAACATACAAAATAGCAAATCAAATTCAAATGATGACATCATATTTTTAACCACTTACCATGTAGTCTTCTCTTTTGAATAGCGGATACCAGGCACCTTCCCCACGCGTCGTACCACCATGCGCAAACGATTGTTTCCCGTCAGGACTTTTACCGCACTGCTCATGGTGATGCTCTCCAGACTTATGCCATTCACCTCGACCAGCTTATCCCCAACACACAAGCCTGCTAACTCTGAAGTGAGGAATGAGGACACAAAATGATGGATATGAAACTCATCGATTGCTTATACATATATACTTGGTTGTAAGATGTTAGAAAAATTTTGGATGGAAATCTCAGTCTTGTGCCATCATGCATTATTCTGCTGTCAGGTGTACCTGCAGTGCTGTCATCCTCCACCTTGCTAACAAAGATTCCAAGGCCGTGTTCAGAGCCTCCCCGCACACTGAAGCCCAGCCTGCCATCCTCACTTTTGTCCACAGTAATTGTGTGAATGTCTTCACAGTCATCCCCACCTACAGTGCATGACATCAAACACAAATAGAAGGAAACTCTGAGAACAAATTCTTAATTTAAAGCACAAGTTCTTTCATTACAAATTCTTAATTCAAAGCACAAGTTTTTCTCCTCAGCAAAAAGGTTTTTTATAATATAATATAAAGTCTAGAACTACAATAACCACCCGATTTCTCTCAACATGGGGACAGAAGAGATGTCAGTCAATAAATGGGAAAAGTAACTCAGATATTTTGTTGTAAATGTAAAAGTAATGTGTCACTTTGCTAGAAAAGTAATCTGATTACATCATAGCTGTCAACATTGAACATTGAAAATAAGGGAGATTTCCCGGAATCCATCCCCAAAATAAGGGATTTTTTTACACGATTCTTACCCACAAACTTTTAAAAAAGCACTAATCATTAACAGTGTAAAGAGTTTATAACTACATAGGCCTACATATAGTGTTTGTATGTATATATATGAGAGAGAGAGAGAAAGAGACAGTGTGTGTGTGTGTGTGTGTGTGTGTGTGTGTGTGTGTGTGTGTGTGTGTGTGTGTGTGTGTGTGTGTGTGTGTGTGTGTGTGTGTGTGTGTGTGAGGTAGAGAGAGACAGAGTGTGTCTGTGTGTGTGTGTTAGGGCTGTGACCATAACCGTGAGACTTCAAGCCGAAACTGCCCAAGCTTGTACGTCTCACACAATCAGAGCGTAAAAATACGTGATATTTTACGGGAAAATACTAAAACGGGAAGACAGCGGGAAAAGAGCTAAAATACGTGAGAAACCCGGAAAAAACGGGAGGGTTGACAGCTATGGATTACATACTTAATAGTGTTACTTGTTACCCCAAGCACTGTGGCCGATAATCAATAAATGGCAGATATTAAAACTGTATATTATATAGTGTTTTTATTTATTTATTTAATCTAAAACAAATGTTTTAAAATGTTAAATATCCAATATTGACTGATACGAATTACCGGTAAAAAAAAATATATAATAATAAATAAACCAGTTCTCATGAGAAAGTTGGCAATTTCATATGAATTTGTATGATTTGATTTGTACAAAAACATGATTTTTAGATCAAAACTAAGCCTTCATGGCGAACAAAATATGATCATATGAAATAATACGAATTTGCCACCAATTCGACCAAACTTAGATATGTGAATTGCCAGTGTGTTGGTTAGCTGCATCTATAACATATGAAGGTGCAAATGTTTGTTGGAGACTCACCATCGACAGGCGAATTGATGATGATGACCCTGCCCATAGGGGAGGAAGATCTCACTCCTCTCTGGCGCTGCTGCTTCTTGTGCAGGTACCGCGGTAGAGTAGAGGTGCCCGAGGGCCCTGGTTGGGCACTGGGATGAGCCCCATTCGTCATGTCTTTGCGTGCCGTGTCAGACGAATGAGCCATGGCAAAGTGCCGACCTCCCCTCTGACCCTCATCCAGGGTCTGAGCTCCTAAAAGGAACACGGGTGGAGCAGGAAAACTAGAGGTCCGGTGGGTCAATGCCAGTCAGAAGAATTACAGTCCGCAGGATTAGTTCCACAAAAGGAAACTCTGCTGCAATCATGCAGGAAGAAACTGCGATGGATCCAGCATTGTTCACTTTAGATTACATATTGTGATGAGTGATTTGATCCGAAGGACTCCAACATAATTATAATAATTTCATAAAGCAGCTGATAAACAAATTCTATTATCCAAGCAGTGGCAACGCAAAGTGTATCCGTATGTGCATTGTTCGGAAGAGAGCTTCTCAAAAAGAGAGGATGTATAATGGTGGCTCAGGTCTTTTTGTTGAGTTGAAAGTCTGCTGGTTAGACTGGGGCATCGGGCTGGAGTCCCTCCTCACGGCCAGTGGAGCTTTGCTTGGCAGGAGTCAGTCATCTGGTCATCCCAGGCCTCAGTGTCTCACCTTTACCTGCCAGTGATCCAAGACGACAGAGAAAGATCTGTGAGAACACAGCCGTGCAATGAGTAATTTCCCATGGGAGGTAAAGTGATATCAGCAATTATTGCATTCTGGAAAGCTAAGGGTTGCACTGTTTCCACAGCAAGAGATACTGAGCTAATGTGGGACACTAATATGTTAGGACCTGTTTTTTGTTTTGTTTTTGTTTTTAGCCCAAGAATGCATAAAGGGTGTTGCATCCGCAATTTTTTGGTAATTGCCTTGGGTATATATATTAATATTATATACAGTATATATACACTTAATGGATTCATAATGAAAATTAAATTAAAATTGGCTTATTATTAGTATTACTATTTCATTTTTTTCTTCATATTTTGTTTTGGAAAATAAAAGACACTTCTGTGTTACTAAATGTGTTTACATCACATATGTTTCAATCCTACATTATTCCAGTCAAAAGTTTAGACACACACACCTGACTGAATTAATGTTTTGTATCATGATTGAAAAAATACTTGCAATTGAAACAGTGAACGAAAAGCAGGCAACAAGCATTATGAGTACTTTGATAATCATCCCAAGTAACACCTCATAAAGTTGATTGAAAGATTGTCCGGAGTGTGAAAAAAAATGTCTTATTATCAAGACAATGTTTGGTTGAGTTTAAAAATTCTAAATATCTTTTAGGATTATAAAATGTGTAAAAACACCAATAATAAAGAGTCAGTAGGTGTGTCCAGGTGACCAGTATGAAACATCTTCCCTCAGAACAGAAGAAAGCAGTGCAGACTTTTTGAGTGAGATCTGCTGCTTCTCTCTGGGGGAACGAAAGTGTATAATCAAATTCCTAAATTAATCCATCACCCTTGAAGTAACGATAAAAACAGAATTAATTCATTTTCCTTAAACAAATCCACTGTATCCAAAACGCGTCATCTTGACCCCCTAAGCGTTTGTGTCAGTTTTTGTGCCATGCATTCTATGTTTAAGATAAGAACCTGATGTTGTCATGTTGTTACTCATAACAGGAGTTTGGTGACACACTGACTGTGTCATCATCATCAGCACCTCGGACAGCGACAACCAACAGGTTGCGTAAAGCGTCAACAATATAAGACAACATTCACAAAGATAACGTGTTGACTTGCTCTTCGAGAGTAAATAGCCTAGTTTAAATTATTCTGGATGAGAATATCTCACAAATGTACAAAGATCATTCAGTGAAATCCTTAAGCAACAGATGCAGTCAACAGGTTAGCAGGAAATTATTTGCATTACCAGTAAGATTCATTCTGAATAAAACTCATTTACTTTAGTTACTTAGTCTGTCGTTAATGTGATGCCTTAATGCAACAAAAACAAAGTTCGATGAAGTAAAACGCCGTTACCTGTCTCCATGTTGTGCCGCATGTCCTCACCTGAGACAAAGACAATATTAGCCTCCTTTAAGCCCGCCTCTCGGGGCAGGTGATTGGATTATGGCGCAGCTCAGAACGACACTGCACAAACTCATTTTGACCAGTGGTTGACAATCGTCACTCATAGCATTAGAGTATTATATGAACAGTGGTCTTGTGGAACAAGATCCAATTAAGTATCACGTTGGTCTGCAGTTTAGCGCGCGTTGTCATCAGTCAACTGAACCACATTTCAACTAGTTGTATGCTTCTCTTCTTTTTGTGATTAAATTATCTATTTTGATTACATATTTGCAATTATGAGTGTTTGCTCTACTGCCAGAGAACTGTCTTTTGATCAAATTGTGAATGTGGATTTTTCTTAAGGATAAACTGTAATTGATCCCCTTCATAGCATCAAGGATATTGGAGCATCTTTCATGACACTATACTGCCATTTAGTGGTCATTTAACAATATTGCTTTAAAGGGATAGTTCACCCAAAAATTAAGATTCTGCCATTACTCACCCACGTTCCAAACACGTAAGACTTCCTTCACCTTCGGAACACAAGTGAAGATCTTTTTGATGAAATCTGAGAGCTTTCTGTCCCTCCATTCACAGCGACACAACTACCACGTTGACGATTCAAACAGTTCATAAACATAATGTAAAACTAATTCATATTAATTGAGTGGTTTAGACCAAATTTTCTGAAGAGACATGATCATTTTATATGATGAACAGATTGAATTTAGGCTTTTATTCACATATAAACATTCATCAACTCACACATCAGTTGAGGTAAAGGGGAGTTCAAGCATGTTCGCTTTAGCTGCAAGAACCATCGAGGTTCACTCTCGTGTGTTACGCACACGTTCTATGTTTGCTGATCAATGTTTATATGTGAATAAAAGCCTATATTAAATCTGTTCATCAAATATCGAGTCTTTTCAGACAAACCACTAAATTCATATGGATTAGTTTTACGATCTCTTTATGAACTTTTTGAAGCGTCAAAGTGTTAGCTGTGTAGCTGTCAACGAAGTCAACCAAGGAACAAAGAGCTTTTAGATTTCATCATAAAGATCTTCATTTGTGTTCCGAGGATGAACGAAAGTCTAACGGTTTGGAACGAGGGTGAGTAAATAATGACAGAATTTTATTTTTTGGGTGAACTGTCCCTTTAATTCTTAGCTCTGAATTTTGTTTGAAAGTGGGTATGAAGGTATAAAGTATGAACAGTGAACACCTACAGATTTTATTGCAGAGCAAACTGAATTCGCCACAGAAATCGAGAACTTATTTGGTAAAGTATGTAAATGTATTTAAAGTCAAGATTTCTGCTTTTTTCTGCATCTTTTCACCAAATATACCCGCAGCTATTTAATCAAAATGGAAACAAGGACAACATTAGGATAAATTAGGATATATTACGATTGGTTAAAGGAATAAAGCCGTCTTTTCAGTGGGTAAATCTGGCGGAAGTTTGCAAAAACGGCTAAAGTAACACTTTTTTCACAAAGCTCAAAATCCCCATTAGAGCAACTTTGTCTGTGCAGGTTAGCGCTCCCAATGAATGGCCTATATCGGGAAATCACGAAGCACATAACCAATCATAAAGCATATCCACGCCCCGGTTTAGAACCATCTGCCAATCATAACGCTGTTCTCATCCACGCCCAGTATCTCGAGCCAACCGCAGATCTCTCTGCTCCAAACACCGCCTTTTCACACAAAAAACGCACGTTCATCATTTCAACCTTCTCGCGCAGATTTTCAAGGCTAGTCAAGCAGACCGGAAGTGCGGGCAGTGTACTGTCATCACGCAGAGGAAAGCAGTCTGTGCTGAGGTCATCTGCTTCAAGGTGTACCTGAACTTTACCTGTGGTCTTTTAGCAAGGTCTGTGACACATATTTTACTGAATGACCCTTTGAACAAAAATGCACGTTTCTCTTTTTCGATTTGATTGTTGTGTTCATATAAGTGTGAGATTATGTTTTAGCTAGCTAACGTTATCTTAGCTGGTTGAAGGGGATATATGTGCTTATAATTACACCGCTTATTTTTTAAACGCAAAAAGCACATACTGAACAGCGGAGCAATTCACATCTTCAATCAAAATATATGATCACGTTTCATAGGAAATGTCTTTATTTTACATTCCATTGTTCGTTTACATCCCACCAGCATAGCAGCTAGCATTAGCTACAAAAGCTGAAATTATGCTGTTTATATCGCTCGCTTTTCCATGGTAGATGAACGGTAAATCTTTCTTTAGTTGTTAAGCAGTTTAGTTATATATTTCTCACATAAACATCTTTGCAAGTTCAACACCCCGGCTAGTCCTTGCTCTTTTGACATGTACTGCTAATCTCGCATGTTAATTTGTCTGATATTATTGTTTTTGGGCATGTCAGTTATTGCTAATCTCGCATGTTAATTTGTCAGACATTATTGTTTATGGGCGTGCTAACGGTAAGCGTGTTAAGCATCGATCAAATTGTCTATTAGTAAACAGGGTTTAATTTATTTTCAGTCATAACATTTCATTGTTTTACTTTCACCTTTGACTTGTTTTCATTTTTCATACTAAGTTACTTTAATGTGAAAATGACCATGTTCACACAAATCAGGCTTGACAGCTTCTAAACAATATTTCGTTTCTCAGTTAATTGAGTGAGTTTCTCAGTAGATTATCTGTGATCTTCACAGAAGGCGAGTAGGATGTCTGGAGATTTGCCACTGAATATCAACATTAAAGAACCACGATGGGACCAGGGCACATTTATGGGCCGGGCTCAGCACTTCTTCATGGTGACGGACCCCAGAAACGTGCTGCTGTCCAGTGAGGTTTTGGAGGATGCCAGAGTTACTGTGGAGGACTACAGGTCTGTAATCCCAAAGGGCTTCCAAATCCCAATCCCAATTTGTTTCTAGTCTATGAACTTTTGGGGTGAGTGCTGTGGGTAGATTCTTTTATTGCTGACTTTTATTGCTGTTTTGATTCCCCCCCCTGTGGCTTAAAGGTTTGACGTATTGCATAAATTGCATCTAACCCTAATCCTTGTATTGTAATATTTTACTCATTTTATATTCTACCAATGATAAAACTGCTAGATAATGATGATGGGAGGGGAACTGCTTTAAATTGATCAAAAGTGACAGTAAAGACATTTATGAAATGTAACAAGATTTCTAGGCTATTTCAAGTAAGATAAATTCTGTTTTTATAGTAGAATCCTGAAATATAGTATCACTGTTTCCACAAAAATATGAAGCAGCACAACTCTTTTCAACATTGATAATAATAAGAAATGTTTCTTAAGCAGCAAATCAGCATATTAGAATGTTTTATGAAGGATCATGTGGAACTAAAGACTGGAGTGATGCTGAAAATTTAGCTTTGTCATCACAGGAATAAATGAAAATTTAAAATATATTTAAATAAAAAGTTATTTTAAATTCTAATAATATTTTACAATATATTGTTCTTTTTGCTGTATTTTTGACCAAATAAATGCAGCCTTGGTGAGCATGAGAGATTTCTTTCAAAAATATTTAAAAATTACTGACCACAAACTTTTATGTGAGGTTTCTTTTTCTTTTTTTTACTTGCTCTGATGCCCTGTGAACTGAAGTCTTATAATTGGCTGTTTTCAAAACTCCCCCCTCTCCCATTGGTCAGACTAACAGATCCCAGTCCCACCCCAAATGCCATTGGCCAGTGTTGCTGGTTGAAATGCTCAAACAAAAATAGCAATGTTTTGAAAACGCCACAGAGCTTTTCGTAGGAATCAACCTATGAATGGCTTACTGGCATAAGTCTCTGCATATTAAGCAGGGATTTAAAATCCCCAAAATAACACACTTTACCTTAAATATTGTTTCAGCTCTCTATGTTGTTATCAGTTTAACATAGGATGAATCTGTTACATTTATTGTTTTGATGTGTTACTGTACATGTCTTGAATAAAATATCTGTCTGCTCTGCTGTGCCCTTTCACAGGTTGGGAGTCGTGAAGCCTGGGCTAACAGAAGATCAACTATGGAGGGCCAAATACATCTACGACTCTGCTTTCCACCCAGACACAGGAGAGAAAATGCTGCTAGTTGGACGCATGTCTGCACAAGTACCCATGAACATGACCATTACGGGTTGCATGCTCACCTTTTACAGGTAAGAAGAGCACTGTCACTCTTGATCATTCATCGTTCTGAACACCATATGGACAGGAAGTGTATTTAGACCTGAAAATGTTATACATTTGAGCTATAAAAGGAAAGGGAGTAAATCTTTCCATGGCTGGGATAAACATCCCCGCTCAGTTCAGGGAATATTTCCTAAATGAGTCATCATGGAAAAGACAGCAGTACTACTGAACGGCTAAGTTTGGTGGTTTGATTCAGGGTTAGAAGGTTGACTGTGTTTTATGGCAGTATTTTGTGTTCTTAAAACTTTTGAGAGTAAAAGAATACTTTTAATAAGATGCAGTTATTTTTTCCCAGTTTTGAAGACACATAATTACTCGGATCAGTGAGTCATCTGCAAATGTGTCATTTTGAGTAAGATCAACATGTGACTCAAATTACAGGCTTGTGTGGGAGATTCTTACGACTGCAGCATTGTCCAAGAAGTCTCATAATAAATGTCTTTTATTTTTTTTATTTTTTTTAAATACACGTTGCATTTTTCATTAAATTCAAGTTTCTCTCTATGTTTTCAGGACAACCCCAGCAGTGGTGTTTTGGCAGTGGGTTAACCAGTCCTTCAATGCCGTTGTCAACTACACTAACCGCAGTGGAGACGCGCCACTCACTATGAAGTATGAAGGCTAAGATCACTACTAGAAACAGTCTAGCTGCAGGTTTCTATAGAAGGCCTCATGGCAACCCACCTTTTGATGGTGTGATGATGTGTTTCGCCCACATTGTCTTTTGGTATATTTTTCACCATTAAAGCCGGGCGTAAACGCTACGATTTTTGATGTCGTAAAAGCTTTTCTTTTTTTCTTCTTTTGGGAGGAATCGTGTAAAAATCGTTGATGCTCTTATGGTCGCGGCTTGCATTGTGTGAGAAATTACGAGCCAATTTGAGTAAGTTACAAAGCACCTCACGATAATTTTTGAATAACGATAACATGTTCGAAAAATTCGGGGAGTTGACCCAATTTTGACCATTGGACATAGGCTGTCTCCTATTGCCAAATCAATGTCACATATGCTAGATCTATGAATATTTTTTATTATAGTCCATGTAACATACACTTGCACATACACTGACACACACACACACACAAATATACACTCTCTAATTGTCTTTGTTAAAAGGAATGGTTGTACTGTTCTCTTCGTTTTAGCAAATCATTTGCACACTCGTCTTTTTATTTTCTTTCTTTTTTCTATCCAAAGCCATAGCAGCAATTTTGAAAGCTCCGGTCTCTGTGTTTAGCGCAAAAGCTCATGCGATTGCCGCCAGCTCGCCGTGCAGTACAGTCATGCTGTGTACCAGCTGCTTTTACATGATTATCAGGCTAACTGACTCACAACGTGTGCAATTGCTCACGACCTCCCGAGTGTCCGAGCTCGCAGTGTACGCCCGCCTTTAGTGTCCTGAAAGCTGTTGCATGAGCCATATGACTCAAATGGTGGAGTCTATTCCACCTGCACTTCATGAACTTCCCATGGAGCAGAGATGTCATTGTTTCATGATCACTACACATGCTGAATACTCGCAGATTTAAATAGCATGATCATTTTTTTTGTTTCCATTCTGATAATGTTTATTAGCAGTTTATCATCTAACAATATAAATGCCTGTAGCATTCTTTCACCAAGCATCAGTTGTTGGATTTAGGAGTTACGTAACGAGGCTTATATTGTTTTAATATTGTTTGTACACATGCTTTAGGGATGAAATCACTACTTAACAACATTGCTCTTTCTGAACTATAGTCTTGGTAAAGGAAAAATTCTGTAATGTCAGTGTGGCAATTATGAGCTTCATGAGAAATATTTATATAGTGATCTGCTCAGTAACGCATAACAATACATAATACTTAATGCAAATGATTTTCGCCTCTACAGTCAGCTTGGTGCAGCCTACGTCAGTGCGACCACTGGAGCTGTAATAACAGCCCTTGGCCTGAAGTCTCTAACCAAGGTCTGTCCTTTCCTTAAACTGTCTCAATATTTATAGTTTATTACAGTGACTTTTTAAATTTTTTGAAGATATTGGTTTACTACTCAATTTTCTTTATACATTCCATTTATATGTTTTTGAAATAACTATATTACTGTATACTTACAAGACTGCATATATTTGATCTACATTACTGTAAAAAATGACAGTTAAATATTATTAGAATTTAAAATGACTTTTCTATTTTAAAATGTAATTTTTTCCTGTAATGGCACATGAAAGTCTTTTTTCCTGAATTAGAATAGAATAGAAAATAGAAAATTCAAAAGAGCAGTATTTATTTGAAATAGAAATATTTTCTAACATTATGAATGTATGTACTGTCACTTTATCAATTTAATGTGTCCTTGCTGAATACCAGTATACCTTTCTTTAGATTTATACTGTATATATTAATAAATCTTACTGACCCTAAACTTTTGAATGATATGTGTACATATATATTTATATATATATATCCCCCCCCCCCCCCCCCCCTGTATTCAGACACATAAACAAACCTGTCATACAGCAGAAAAGTGAAAGTGACTGCTTTTTAGGCTTAATTGTTGATCTTGTGTGACAGTACCATTTGAATTACTTTTAAATGCTTGTTTATATTTTGTGGACAATTTTTGGCAGTAGTCATTCAATGTCTTATCTCTCTCCAGCACTTGCCTGCTATTATGGGGCGTTTTGTTCCATTTGCTGCAGTGGCAGCGGCAAACTGTATCAACATACCCTTCATGAGACAAAGGTGAGTGAAAAAAAGACTGAGATGGCTGAAAGACATTACAAAAGAGAAAGTCAGGAATATCACTGTAAAAGTCAGGAATATCACTGTAAAAAGAAGGATAGAGTTTTAGGACCTGTAGTAATATTAGAACAGCTTTCCAGAGCTGGAGACACCAGAGCAGGAAGGTTGCCAAAGTTGTGTTGTTTCTGCTCCATATGAGTAACATTGGTTTTGCTATGTTTCACAGAATCAAGAAATGCTGTTGTTGTAATGTTAGCTATAGTAGGACAGTTTTGAGTGCTATTGTTTGTCTGGAGCTGGAGCCCTGCTGGCGACTAACAACCAACTCTTGCTTGAATATACTCTTGTGTACTGTATGTAACATTTTTGTAGTTCCCTGTCGTCCGTCATCTTGGCTTTATTTTTCACAAAGCATTTTTTTGTTGTTGCTTTGCTCCAGTTATGATACAGAAATACTGATAGATTTTAGGGGCAGAGCAAAGAAGGGTGTGTTTGTTTGTTTGTTTGTTTTCTCAGAAATTGCTTACTGCACCTTTAATTGGCTTTAAAAATGTTGAATTGACCATTGAATGAGTTCTCTCTTTTTTAATGCTTCTACAGAGAGCTGAAGTGTGGTATCCCTGTTACTGATGCTGAGGGTAAACGTCTCGGAGAATCAACTAAAGCTGCTCAGCAAGCCATCGTGCAGGTTGTGGTGTCTCGTATTGGCATGGCAGTGCCAGCCATGGGTAAGCTTTTGTAAAAAAATAATGGAGTTTCTCTATATTTCTGGTGGTTTTTTTTATTTTATTGGTTGATTGATTAATTTTAATAACCTCTTATTCACAGCCAAAAAAAGTGGTAAAATATGAAATTAAGAGAGTGTTCTCCTTGTATTTTATTTTTTTGCATTGGTTTTCTCAAACAGCTATTCCTCCAGTTATTATGAATGCCCTAGAGAAGAAAGCTTTCATGAAGGTAAAGAATCACAGAGTCATTTCAAGCATTTCTCTGAATCTGTAAGCAAATTGGATGTTTTTAAAGTGCATCGCAAAATTTCTGTCCATTTTTCAGCGTTTCCCGGTTCTCAATGCCCCTGTACAAGTTGGACTTGTTGGATTCTGGTAAGGTTTTTTGTTTTTTTTGGTCAGTGTTTATTTGCTATACACAGCAATACTGGTTTAAAACAATGAATGAATGATTTATTTTAAATATCCATCCCCACAGCCTGGTGTTTGCCACTCCGTTGTGCTGCGCCCTGTTCCCACAGAAAAGGTGAGTGCTACTTATATTATCTATTTTCCCTAGTTTGTTCGATGTGCTGAATTGGGATGTCTTTTTGTCTCTGTGAAGTTCTATGAAGGTGAGCAGCCTGGAGCCGGAGCTTCAAGAGAGTTTGCGACAAAGCAATCCTCACACCACCACTGTTTATTTCAACAAGGGTCTGTAGAGCAGTCTAGGTTGCAGCCCATTCTGATGTCTTCCATTGCACTGGAGGTTAGTGGGCACAACCTGAAAGGCAGAATTTTGTTTTTGTTTTTTTGCTGTTCTGAGTTATATATTTTTGTCAATTTTACCCATGCTATTGCACAATCCTTAATGACTATATGTACAATGAAGGGCAGAACTTGCTGCTGGATTTAGTTAAGCTTGAATATTAACTGCTGCATTTATGTATAAACCCCATCACACACATGTTGACTTATTTACCAATACATTCATCACTTTGATTTATTCTAGATTACCATATGCGTATTGTAAGATTTTTAGTTTCATTTATATTCTTTAGTTAGTGTTCTAAGTTTTCCAGGTTTGTGGCTCAAAGGTTTCTCTCACATGCACGTTCTTACTGAAGACAGTTCCAGAAATTGGGTTTTCAACTTTATTCTGCCAGGAGTATTTCCACCTTACATGCTCCATTATGTGCCCATTAAGTGCACTTATGCAGCAAATGCAGTATACTTTACTCTCTGTACTGCAAAAGAAGCCCTAAGATGTGCTAACACTCCTTCATCAGCACATCAAAATACTAATTATTAGGTGACTATCTCTGATGTACATCTTTACTTCCTGCAGGCCATACTTCATTATTTCTGTTTAAGCCTTACAGGCCTGTGTGGTTTCGAGTCATAGCAAAGGTCTCTGAGATATTTAGTTGTGTGGATTGTAGTTTGTGTGTTATTGAAGAATTGTAAAGAGGTCAAAATAATATCTATTGTTATTTGCATTTGTGTGATTGTAAAAAATAATTCCCCCTAATGGGACAGAATATGTCTGGGCTTAAAGACAAAAGCACTACATCTCTCAGACAGCAAGAGCGATTTATACGAACAGAGTTCACTCATGCTCGATAGATGAAATATGCTCAGTCAGAGTATGAAGAAAGAGTTGATTCATATGCCCTGTTTTGATCATCTATCATCTCAGACATTAAGTTATGGGAACAACAATCAGATTTATTTATTGTTGTCATGGGGGAATCTATGAGATGTTGTATCAATAATAATATATATATTTATATATAATGTATATGTATATGATGTCAGTCATAGTGTCTGTAGTGTATGATGTAACCTAACCTTTTGTCAGTTAACGGCCTACTGTAATCTGAGCGAATAAGATCAAACTTGTTTTCCTGACATATTGTTGTACTGTTACAGTGTGTAGTTTTTGTTGCTTGGTTACTATTGTTTTTGTGGATTGAGTTAAAAAACGTTTACAGTGTTTCTTTGCCATCAGACTCTCAGAACTCTCATTGATGTGATGTTATTCTCATCATGTCCTCTGAGAGGCGACAGAGATCTGTTAGTTTTTGACTTGAGCACTCCATGCAGGCAAATATTGTTTAGCCTAATATCTTAGCACATTATATGTTACATAAGTATGCGGTTGAAAAAAAAGTAGTGCTGTGGAAAACAGTCAGGAATTAATGCACAATGTCCCTGTTGCTATGATTGCTAGAGAGAGCTGTCGGATATGTTATGCAAATAAGACTATGTGATTGTGATTTATACAAAAATGTCTAAATTTCCTTTTGGAATGTCCTGTTACACCAAATCTTACAGAAAAGTATAACCACATGCTGTCAAGATTTATTCTTCCTATAATAATGCAATGTACCAGCACAAGTTCAGTCGGTCGTTTAATGCACCAAAGTCATGTAATATAATGATGTATATTGATGCTCAACATAATAGACAAAGAGTTCCAAACTTAAACAAGGGTGTTACTTGTCTTTCTCAACAGACATTATGCTGTCATATCCTCTTTAATCACAAAACTTTTATTGTAACATTTTACTAGAAGTACACCAGGTTACTTAGTAAGTTTTATGATTGTAAATTGCACTAGACCACTGACAATGTTTATTGGAGATCTCATGAAAAAGTGTTTTATTGTGTACAAATGTAATAATTTAGTGAACCTAATTAATAGAAAACCATTGTTATAATTGTACACACACAAGATTGTTAATGAACATACAATGGCCATTGTGTTCTTTTCTATTGACAGTTATAACATTATGGTTGTCCATCAATTAAAAATAAAGATTGTCACACCAAAAAAATTTGGCATGTTACAAAAATGAGACCTTACAAAGGAAAACAATTCTGTTACTGTACATATTCCTGATGCTTAGAGCACATATTTATTGATAGGTCTCCCACAGCATGGAAAGTGCAGACTAATGCAAGCACAATAAATGGTCATGCATATAAATGTCACTCCAGGAAGACCCACTTTAGCACAATTATTATAGTTATTATTGGTGCTCGTTGTGTTTTATTTTTCCAGCATTTTATATAGTTTTGTTAATCCTTGTGTGTATTTTATCTGGAACAATGTAATAAAGATATTAAACGAACAGTCTGAGACTATATTTTGTCAGCACTTGCTATAGAGGTGCCTTGGCTCGTACTTAAAACTTAATATTTGGCTTATAACAGTCGATCAGTTAATCAGACATTTTTCTAACCGGATGGCTTACCCAGATGAAACCCATGTTTAAACAATAAGCTGAATTCTTTGAGAGCAGTTTCAAAGTCCCTAGTTTTAAAATGCAAGCATAAAAGAAGGTGAGCTGAGAAAAGGACTGTTACATAAGCATATATACTAATCATGGATTAGAGCTGAATGTCTCAGTAGATGTTTAAGAGTAGTATACAAGTTGTGTTGAGGAGAAATACAATGTAAAGGACTGCAATACATGCAGTTTCTCATGAGGATAAATGGTTTGTACATACACTCCCATTGAAAGATTTGGGTAAGTACAGTTGTTTTGAAAGATGTTTTTTTTGAGCTCACCAAGGCATTTATTTGATCGAAAATACAAAAAAACAAATTATAATAATGTGAAATATTACAATTTAAAACAACAACTGTTTTCTATTTTTATATAGTTTAAAATGACATTTATTCCTGTGACGGCAAAGCTGATTTTTTTTGCAT
This sequence comes from Siphateles boraxobius, assembly GCF_051911475.1. Classification (NCBI taxonomy): domain Eukaryota; kingdom Metazoa; phylum Chordata; class Actinopteri; order Cypriniformes; family Leuciscidae; genus Siphateles; species Siphateles boraxobius. The sequence continues at coordinate 4,658,327 of NW_027508997.1, read as the reverse complement.
CAGTTTTCAGTGTCACATGATTCATGATTCTAATATGCTGATTTGCTGCTCAAGAAACACTTCCTATCATCAATGCTGAAAACAATTGTAATGCCTAATATTGTTTTAGTTATACTTTTTAATGAATAGAAATCTTTTCTAACAATGTATTCACTGTGACTTGATAAATGTATTTCTTCTATTTTTTTTTAACTTACTGATCCTAAACTTATGAACAATAGTATAAATAGAGACAAACATACATATAGTTATTTCCAAGTAAATGAATGAGAATTCAAATATCAATACTCAAAAGCATGTAAAATACAGACAAACTGAATATTTGGAGGTAACATGTTTATTGTTCATTGAGTCCACCCGCAGCTGAACCTCTGGCTGCTCACTGACCAAAAACAAGAGGGTATCTAGGCATGTGTTGGCATCAAATCTGCTCTTTCAACATTGAGTTTGGAGTCAGACTATCATTAAAACACATACCTCCAAAAATCACGAGTCACGTGGCAGCAGGCAACCATAAGGAACACCGTAAGGTGAAAAACAACAATACAATGGTTCATGACAAACTTTCTAAAGTGCAAATAAAATATTACTTAACACAACATTACTCTCATTTGTAAGTACTAATTCACCAGAATTAAAATGAGGCCACATGCAACTCTGTGACGTTATCACTTATCAGTAAGTACTAACAATTTAACATAACCTGAGCTTTTCCCCATTCACAGCATTAGTAGAATTAAGTGAGATGAGGTGGATTGTGACAAGAGAGAACTCTATTTTGATCAAACTTTAGACAACATTACTTTTCTACCACAATTTTCTTAGCAGCTTCCAAAACAGACTCTAAGCTGACTTTATCTCCAAACTCCTTTTCTCTGTGCTCTAGGAGAACCCCCTGAAAGTGGAAAAAACGGGATGTATGAGGACAGTCAAGTTGCTAAATCTCTGATTTGGTTCGTAATGATTGAATGAAATATCTATGTATATTACCTGTTCACCAGATCCTATGACAAACACCCCTCCCAGGATGAAACCTTCTCCATTCATGTTGCCCTGGAAACCCGACTTCCAGGCCCTTATAAAATTTTGCCAAACTCCCAAGCGAATTAAACCAAGGCCACCCATCTTCCTCTGTTGTGGCCCATAAAATGCTTGCTGTGCACAAATAAGACACCCAGGCAAAACAATGTATGAATGAATAAAGAATTACTGGTAGTTTTGTGCATTATTCAGTAAAGCTTTTCATGCAAGCCCATTTGAGCTTCCATTTACCATCTCTATATATCTGCGTTGATCAATGTTTATACATGATTAAAAGTTCATATGTTTTGGGTGAACTATCCCTTTAATGTTTACTAACCTTTTCATCCAAGAAAATTTCCCCTGCGAACTGAGGCCTGAAGCCCTGAATCTCCGTACCTACATTCTCCTTCACAACAGCATACAGAGGGACCCCGAGCTTATCCAGCTGGGGCTTCAGAGAGGACAGCTCAGAGGCCTCCTGCAAATACACAATCACATCTTCATGTATCGAATGTATAGACTCAGTGTTTCCCATTCATTTCCCACCATAGTTTAATAATGAACTGAAAATATTTGTACACTTCTCATAATAACATAAAAGGTCTCTTGATGTTGTATTTTGCACCATTGCTTTGGCAACCCTGCTGAAGAATCCATTATTGCTGGTCACCGGCATAAGGTGTGTTTGCAGGCTGGTAACCTAGGGATACTGGTTTGCTGGGGCCTCATTTATAAAACTTGCATACGCACAAATTTGTACGCTAAAATCCGTGCCAAAGTTTTTATAAGAACAGTCTTTGAAAAGTGATTTGATACATTAACTTCATAGACATCCTTCTCTGATATATCCATTCTGCTCTCTGTTTGCTCTGTTGTCTGTGTTTGTCACAAGCACTGTACTGTAAACGCAGCAGCATTTGAATGAGTATGAGCACATAGAGCCCGAAGCCATTTGTTTTGAGAATAATGGCTGGCTGATGAAGTTATTGGCTGGCTAGCTGGCTCAGCCAAAACCTAAAAGGCTGCTGCAGCCGCCAAACTTTTCATAGCTGCAAATGGCTGAAGCTGCCACTTCATGTCTACAGATGTCTATGTTATACTGATTTACTAGATCTCAATATTTCCTTAATGTGTATTTCTGACTTTTTTTCACCACAAGTCTGTTATTGAAGACAAATATCAAAAAATCTCAAAATTGACCTGTTAAAAAAAAAAACGATGTTTTTGCCTGCCTTGTCTCGCCTTAATATAAACACACACTGTTATCAGTATTATTTTGGACAAAGTTTTGCACATTTCACTTCAATGCACAATGAGCCATATGTCGTGAATTAGCAATGTGGAAACGGTGGTTTGTTACTGCAGTAATATCACGTTCAGTGCTATAAATCTCTCCGTTCCAGAATATTTGGTTCATAACATCAATCTTTGATTCAGGTGTTTGTGCAACCGTGCCCTGAAGATTTAACAAAAGTCTGGGTAGGCCTAAGTTAAAAAAAAAAAGTAAGTAGGAATTAGGAAAGTATGTGAGAAGTGAGATCAAAATTACCTTCTTTCCACCATTTCACCTCAGTGCGAGAAAAAAATGCATCGCTTCTACTGTACGGAAAATCAGCAATTTTAATTGGTCGTCAATTCACTGTGAGTCTGTGTATCGTAGTTATGAATCCAGTGGGAAAATAGATCTCGTGTATTGTTTATATATTTTGTGTGTGTATGTCTCTATGTGATAGAATCGTTATCGGCTCAGCCAAACTTTATCAGATGGCGGCTCAATTTGGCTTACGAAATTATTGGCTGGCGGCGGCTGAAATTCTAAATGGCGCAAATGGCGGCGACTTCGGGTTCTATGAGCACACGAACGCAGTATCGGTGCATCCCTAGGTATAAGACTAATGTGTTTTCAGCAATTAATAGGAGTGTAGTACTCATAGCTCTTTAAACTCAGATTTCCACCCAAAATGAGTGTTTGGATAGTGCATGAGGGCCTTTGAGTAAACTTTACACGATCACTTTACCTCTCTGCACAAAAATCATCCAGGTCGCCGGACAGCCATGATCACTGCACCAGATCTCTCCCAGAGAATTTTCGCTTTTAACGTCCTCTCATCTGAACGGATACAGATGGAAAAACATCACAATAAATATAGTGACTGCTTTTCTTATTTATGACAGCAATTGGCCAAAATGTAATTTTGCTTCCACTGGATTTCAGTTCATTTCTTACCACTGTCGATGGTTTTGAGGTCAGCATTCCCAAGATACTCTACAGTAGCAGGTGCCGGTTTAGTCAGCAGGAAGTCGGTGTTTGCAAGTATTAAGCCGGCGATGGCGGCCCCCACAGCTCCAAGACCTAGTGACCACATGCCCATGGCAAGAGTCTCACCCTCCAGGATGGATGTTGACACTGTAGTGAAAATATATACAGTATGGTAGGTTACAAACATTAGCTGAATCCCAATTCAGAGGCTGCATCTTTTGAAGGATGCGCACTTCAAAGGCCACGTCGGACAGAGCGTTGTTAAATGGGACAGTCTAGCCTACAGAGGATTGTTCTTGTCGCCTAGCAACTGGGACAGCTGCCGTTAATGAGTGGCATTAATGTTTGTACCGGGCTTCACAAACTGTCTAAATATGTTGTTCACCGTGGTCCATCATTCCTGTATATAAATAGTATAAACTATATGATCACATCTTAGTAAGATGTCAACATTTGAACCGATTTAAAGTTGTTGTTTTTTTACTTTTACATTTGTATTATTAGAGTAAGCTGAAACCCAAGAGTTACATTTAAAAGTGTAATATCTTTCAAAAAAATCCTGTTGTCATTGGCACACAATGAACTCTGGGGTAGGCAAGGCCGTGAAGGATCCATCTTTTGTATCCTTCATTTCACAGGAAATGAAGGAAGCATTTGTAGGACGCAATTGAAGGAGTCTTCAAATCGGGACAGCCTCTGTGACACAATCAGCCTTTGAATGCGGCCTTTGAAGGATGCAGCCTCTGAATTGGGACGAAGCTATTGTTTCAATAACAAAAAGTAATTTGTTGAAGCTATATTATTATATATGAGCATGAGAACCCCAACTGAAGAGCTTTCATTGCACACATTGAGTTCTCACATTTTTGTACTGAAGGCAAGCATGTAATTGCCATAATACACCAATATACAAAGACATGCTGGGGCAGGAGCAGTACCTTTTGTCTTACTAAAGGAAGACTGGCTGTTCTGGCTTTCCCTCGAGAAGTGCCGGTTTTTCGAAATAGCACGAATGCATATAGTGTTAACAGAAGTGGGAAACACTAATGTCTTGAATGGTGGTAGGCATGTAGAGATGGTCAGTGGGAGATACTTTGGAGGGAGGTTATGCGTTACGACTATCTTATTGATGGCTAGATGTCGGGGAGATTGGGACACAGAAACTCTGTACTTGACATTGCAATTTACACTAAGAGAAATTGTTCCTCTTGGCGACAAATAGGTCAAACACATGGGCCGTAGTCGTATGAGGGCCATTGCAACGTCCAGGGTGAGTTTAGCCAACCATTACCAATTGGGTAAAAGTGAAGTTCAGTGGAAAGCTCTGGAGAGGAAAGGAAAAAAATGCTTTACCTCTCAATGTAGTTTTTTTTATATATATATATATTTAAAATAAGCCTCAAAACAAAAATGAGGGACTCTGTGGGTGTGCACACTTGTGAAATGGAAGCACACTTCGTTATACTTTTCAAAAGAGTTCATAATACAGAATAATAGAATATAGGCCACTTTAAAACAATATACTTCAAGTGTAAACTGAATGTAATGTTTTTTGACACTCAACTGCATGTTAATTACAATTAAATGAAAATGTATTATAGGCTATTAAATGCACTTAGTCAACAAATTAAAATAAGTGTAGGCCTACTTTGAAACACAATAAAAGATTATTAAAACAATTATTTAAAACGTACTTTAATTTAAAAGTTTAATTTGACATTATGACAAAGCACAAGTATTAAGTGTGTTAAGAAACAGTCATTAAATTGTACTACAAGTACACCTACAGTTTACTTTTTATTTTATTAAAATATTATCTGCAAGTGGGCCTACAGGTTTTTTTTTTCTTTTTTTCTGCTGAACACAAAAGAAGATATTTTGAAGAATAATGGTTAACTAAACAGTTGATGGGCCCCGTTGACTTCCATAATTTGAAGGGGGGGGGGGGGTAATAATACTATGGGCCCATCAACTGTTTGTTTACCTATATTCTTTACAATATCTTCTTTTGTGTTGAGAAGAAGAAATAAATTCATACAGGTTTGGAACAACTTGAGGGTGAGTATGTGATGACGTGATGAATTTTTATTATTGGGTGAACTTTCCCTTTAAGGATTTGAGATAACTTTACACATTTGGGCTGATATCTGTCATGTACAGAACCGCTAATTTACACACACAAAAAGCGACCAAATCAGCGACACCGAGTTATAAAAACATCTATTCTGTCTACATTTGGCCTGGAAGTGTAGAGGATTAGAAATAACTACTATTTAATTTAATACGTTGTAACTTATTCATTGTTAGCTATTAACTATTAGCTATTAGCTTAGTATTACCTAACGTTACTCGGTTTAAAAATCGAATAAGATGTGTAACTTAACTGTTACATATGCTTAAGGATATTAACGTAAGGATAAATATTAACGTTACAGAAATGCTGTAACGTTACCTAAGCAATGCCGAGCCCGCATAGAGAGTATTTTATATTTTGCACTGCTTGCACAGGAGGTTAAAGTCCATCAAGCTAACACTTGCTGGTTAGCATGTTTGCCTAGACAGGGAGTTGTTAGAATGCATACAAGCACTGACCATTTAAGAATATTAACTATCATGAACATTAATATCTCCATTAAAGCTCTGCTTTCAAGGGTTGATAAAACAACAAAAAATATTAATACTTACAGCTTGTAGCACTAGTTCTACGGTTTTCTGTCAGTTGGCTGTCAAACTACGCGGCCGTTCTGTTGGAGAACTAGCCGAACCTAATCTCTTAAAGAGACAGGTAGCAATACATCTGTACTGCGTCTGCGCAGAAGTTGTACACATCCTTTGTAAAAAGGCACAAGCTATAAAAATGATTAAATATAGTTTTTATTTTGAGTGATTTTCACATACCTCATTGTCATCATATAAGACAGATTGACATAGTGCCTTGTTAGCATCAAGCCTGGTTTTCTCAAAAAGTTTAATCACAAGCACTCAAATACAAATTCAGCCACAGAGACATAGAATGACTGCAGAGAGGCTTTATACGTAAAGTATTCTAAAATGGACAACAAAATGTATAGTTTCTATTAAAAGGCTTATTAGCACTGGGTAAATATACGTCCTGAGGCCTGTACCAAGAGGGTAGTTGAACAAACTCAGGGTTACAGGATTAGTTTAGAGTTGACAAAACCAAACCAATCCAACCAGGCTTTGTTGGTACCATGATGCTGATCATCAACTTTCTCTGTCAACCCAGGCTTTGATCCTGAGTTTAGGAGTTTAAGTGTGACATCAATAGCGAACAGCCAATCACATGTTGAGAAAGAGTGAAACTGAGATTAATTTCTCGCGAGAGAAGCAGCGCAATTCACTTATTAAATAGAATTATTAAAATAATAAGAATGTAAACAAATTTACACAGCAAGAAGTAAACAGCTGTCTATGGAAGAGGACAACTAAAAGAAAAAGTCTCGCTACTGTATATCAGTGCAAGTAAAAGTTGTGAAGTTATTTTATACAGCTGATAAAGGTTTAGAGAGAATTGAACATTTAAGCTCACATCTAGTCATTTTATAGCTTCATCTATTGATGCTAAAGCGTATATATATTACCTTTACATATTTATTTATTACATATTTATTTACATAATTATTATTTAAACTGCGTAATAATAATTGATGAACTAAAATTGTACATGTGTGATTGATAAAGGGTATAATAATTACATAAATAATATCTAAATCATACAAATTTATTATTCTAAATAAGCATCACTAAAAACCTGACGATTTTGTCTTTAAAAATCATTTGCTATGTAGTGACCTTTAATTTGGAGTAGAAACAGGTGGAGTGACTTTATCGCAGACGACATGTGTCACTTTGCTCACAGCTGATTGGTCCAAGTTCAGTTTGCAACCTCTTAACTAGAACATAACCTGCCCCGGACCAGGTTAGCCGTGGAGCATAAGTTACTATGGCGATATACACTGCTAAAAGCCAAACCACTTTCATGGTCCCTAAAACCCAGGGTTGACGCAAACTAAACTGAAACATAGCTGGCTAGGCACCTAAACCGGCTTCATGGTATAGGCCCCTGGTTATGAATTTGCATAGCAATATAAAGAATGTGTTGTATTTCCTAAAACGTCTGTATTTGTGTTTTTATAACAAAAATACCTATTTATAGCTATTATTTTATTATAATTACATTACATTTTTATTCAGAATTGTCTGCAAAATAATATTTTAACCTGTTCTGAATATCAGTTTTAATAAAAACTTGTGGCTGAAACCCAAAAGTTTTCAAACAAATCAAATCAAAACAAATTATTAGCATAGTCTGATATTAATATATATTTTTACTTCTTCAAACCATATTCTTTGAAATAAAATGCAATAAATGTTATTTATAGTTTCTATGTATATTACCTGAGACACATCTGACTGTCTGCAGGTAGGACAAACATGTCCATCAGAATCCAGCAAACACATTCTGATACCTGAGACCAAAAGATTGTGTTAGCTTTGGTCCAAACACCCAATAGGCATAGTTATCACTGAGCAGATAAAGCACAAACAGACGTTATTTATCATGATAGCGACACTAGAACATGTATCAATTCCAAGTACAGTATACTCATGCATTCATAATGGAAATGACGTATTTCCCACTGCGGTCCATCATGACTCGCTTTCTGTCAGGATCAGACACCAGGCCAGAGACACACAAACCTCCTGGAAGAAGCTGCTTGTGTGTGTCATTGTATATAAGAGGGAAGAATAAAAGAGATGAACTCACATCCTCAAATCAAACCATAAAATATTTCAACATGCAAAACCGTTCTATGCTTCATTCAATTTTTATCTTACAATTTTTGTCCATTCAATTGTAGCTTTACATTCTCTACTTGCCTGTTACATATGGTCAGTGCCTCCTCCTCTGCAGACAGATGGAAACAAAATTATATTTTCTGAAAAAAAGTTATTCTTTTATTTTTATTTTTTAAATGTCTTTTGAATTCACTTACGTGAGGTACCGTACAAAGGTGTGGTGCACTTCCAGTGCTTGCAGGAAGATGGCCCTGAACCTGGTTTTCATCATCCCAAAAGCACCACAATAACAAGTGTACTGATGTAAGCTCAACGGCTAGAGAATACCCACAATGCACTGTGAGGGTCATGCCTGCAGCTGAATCATCCATCCATCCATTTTCCCAACCGCTGGTCCAATGTGGCTGCAGCGTAATATTATACAGGTGTAAATTATTTTTTGATTGATTATTAAATTGTTTAATTAAGGTTTATACATGTTAGTTTCCATGACAGAGTTCAGGATAAATCTTTGCATTACTACTAGAGCTGCAAGTTTGCTAAGTTTCAAATGATTATTAAACAGCAAGTACAAACTCAGTGTACGAATTCACTAACTCATTTTCATTCTCTCCTTCAAGTGGACTATATTAGTGGAGTATATGGGAATAGTGAATGAGTGTATAGGGGGAGATTTTGAACACAGTCTTTGTTTGTTCTGAGTGTTTTGAGTTTTGGCAATGGATACAATACAGTTGCGAATAGATTATTTTCTCACCTTTATTGTAACCGATTGTGACAGTAAGGTTATCCTTTTGACGAATAAAGCGAACGTCACATGGACACAGACCTTTGGGGATTTTTTTTTTTTTGCACTTCGTGAGTTCCTGAGCTCTTTTCCATTACATTATAGTCAGTCCTGAGTGTGTTTGCTTACAAGTTAACTTGATTATGTAAGACGACACAGTTCGGTTAGCGGATCTGGGCCAGCTCTGTTTTGGTGGTAATGGTTATTTTTAGGGGAGAGGGGCAGAGGCAGTTGCTTCTGGCTGCTGTAGGCTGGAATGTGCTGAGATGAAAGTTGTCCCAACATCCCACCCTCTCCTGCAGCTGCTGCATTCCAGCCGACTACCCAGGCAATGTGGGAAACCTCCTTCGTTTGATAGTGGTAACCGTAGCTGCAGTAAGTCTAGTTGATTATTGCAGTAATGATGATGAAAAATATGACAATTAAGTAGTTACACAGTGTCTGTGGTTTATTTTATTTTTAAATAAAATAACTGGTGTACTTCAGATTTAGTTTGAAGGTTCTGAACTGGCAATGAAATCACAGTGAGTGTCAGGGTGGAGACTGCGAGTTTATTAATCTATTGTGCTCATAATGAAAGGTCATTATTAGAAGGTACAGGCTCATATCCATCTGGAGCTTAGGTTTCATACCCAGCAGCACCAGCTGTAAAGTTCACCTAGGTCCAGCTCACTGGAGCACTCTCAAGAGTGTCTTACCCATTAGTGTGAGCGTGTCTGTTACGGTCCAATCAGAAGTAAGCATCCGTACCCCACCTACAAAACGTTTTAGTCTCAGTTAGCCATTGGCTGACGCACTTCACTCCTTAATGCTTATCAAAAGAGTTTACCTTAAAAAAGGGGGGGCAGGGCAGGGCAGGGCAGGTACTAGTTGTGTTTATCACTGGACACCAACCAGCAGCAGCCACGTACATATATACAGAGAGAACTGCTACAAAATATAAACAGATGCTTGTCACCTTGACTAACATCAACCTTTCAACCTTTGTATTTCTGCCACAATTACATCACAATCTTGATACAAAAACTGACCTGCCTAACGTAAAGAAGTAAAACAAATCAACATACCATAATAAAAGTGTTTTATATATTTTATTTCTAAGCACTTAATTTGGTCACACTTTATACTAGGTGTCTTTAACTACAATGGACTTACAGGAGGTTTAAGCAACAATAATACCTTCACTTCGAGGAAACGAAAAAGATGCACTTCACCCACACCAACTGGAAACATATTCTAGATAAAGGGATAAAACTAAATTCACCGCAATGCCCACAAAAGGTTTCTCTTCCAAACTCTTCCTAGAATCAGAAAAACATTTGTAAGCAAAGACACAGAGAATTCACTTTGAACAAGCCAGAAACCGACTACCTTGTAAAGGTGCAGCAGTCAACAAAGCTTTGCATAACAGAGGCCTGTATGAGTGAGTGATACAAAAGAAGCCAAATCTGAAGTTTGCCAAAAAGCCCATTAGCATTGCTGGTCGGATAACCACAAAATAGAGCTTTGTAGTAAAAAATCTTCTAAGTCAAAATCCAACAATGCCCAAATGTCTTAATTACAATATGGCATCACATGTAGAAGGACTATGTGTCTTCTTGAATGGATGGAAATACCAGAATTAAACCAGGTTCATTAAAATAAGAAAAATGTAAACCTTTAATTTCAGAATTACCTGAATTCATTTATATTAAACATTCTTTAAAAAAAGGTTCTGTATTGGCATCTAGTTCCATGAAGAACCTTTAACATCCATAGAAACTTTACATTCATCAAAAGGTTCTTTTTTTAAATGTTATTCACGTTAATAAAAATAGTTCTTCTGAACTATTCACTGTTCACTGAAAGGTTATTTGGGGTACCAAAAATGGTTCTTTGGCATCGCTGTGAAAAACCCCTTCTGTAATCTTTATTTTTAAGACGACAACAGGAACAGATCTTTAAATCAGCAGAACGGAGAGGTATATATTTTTCTCCATGTGATTTAAAAAAAATTTGGACATGAAATAATATGTCATAGGTGTATTTAGCAGTGGAACATACACACTATGCATGACAGGGCTGGTTACTATCAGCCATGAACTTTTAAAATAGCTCATTGCCCCGCTTGCATCCGTTCAATTTCTGTATCTGATCCTGTTTGGTCAAGTTTGTTTTCTGACACGATCGGGCTACTGCTGAACCGCTACCACTCATCTACTCGCAGCTGAAGGATCATAGTCCAAAAAGTGTGGTCTCACGTGCTCACCTGTTTGTCCATGTGTATTTTACATGACACGAGGAATCAATGCTACTGTTCAGAAAAGGTTTAAGTAAAAATAAGGTTGTTTTTTTTTGCAATTAATAATTTTGTAATTTAATAATAAAGATTAAAAATAATTTTCTCTAATTGTTCAATTTCATCAGTAAAAAAATTGTCAATGGATGTAATGATCTGATTTTTATCTCTATGCCACGTCACAGGTTGAGAGCTCAACAAGAATTTGAGTTTTGTCTCACCATCTCACTTCATTGGCTTATTTGTTCACTCGAAAATTCTCCCCTAAAAATTCATCCGCCATGTGAAACACCAAATTTCTCCACTTTTATATTATAATGTTTATGTTAAACAAATCTATTCAAAGATATTCAGCATCTACTCAATCCACTATCACATTTTAGTAAAGTTGTGTTTGTCTTTTCTGCTCAAACACAAATGTTGTAGGTTTAACCCCATGTGGGGGTGCCTAAAGATCTGAAAAGTAACTAAGATCACAATCCTGCCCTGTCACTAGTGTCTTTGACAGAAAGGCATATTATTATTACTTTAGGGGAGGGCCCTGCAATTACTGTACTAAAAGTTTTGTAAGCATAAATGACAAAACTATACTATTAAACTTGCCTTTATCAGCCCTTGTGTATTAAAGCTCCTAGTATTTTGAGAGTGAAACATTAATCACAATCCAGATCACAGAACGAAACAGCTAAACCAAATATCGAGAAATAATATTCACATTTATTTTGCAATGTTTTGATCCAGTGGATCTGCCCAAATTGACATTTTGACCGTTGATTACATCCTGGGTTGACCCATATTACTGCAGTATGAGGTACCTTGAAGGAGGTCTTTTTATTTGAGAATGTCGAAACTGACAGAAGAAAAATAATTATAAAAAGGGGGCATATCATGATACATATTAATCCAAATTTAGAAGATGACAAAGACGTTACACATTATAAGCTGTCTGAGCAGACAGTTCAAAATTTAACAAAGATCGCCACAACACGTCTTGGAATTGATATATGTTAAACTACAATGTGTTTAAAATAGTTTTGCAATGCATTTATTACATAACAACAACAAAAAAACACTCTTTATGAGAAGAGTGCTGTATCATCCAATCACATCTGCAGTAGACTTCACACCTCTTCAGATCTGATATCTGTAAGCACTCTAGCCCCGGTTCGGATTAGAAGAAATATATGACCAGGGTTTCTAACACAAAAGTGTCTACTGTGTCCATTGAAACCAGGAGTCGAGTCCTCCCCACCCCACAAAAAAACCTTCCTATGACAGAGCTGAGAACACAAGGGGTTAACGGAGAGTTTCTGAAAGTTTGAATCTCCTCCCCCCAAATAACACCCCATGGAATGGTCTGCCCCACTCGTTCACATGACACGTGTGTGTATGTTTGTGAGTGTGAGAGTGAGAGAGTGAGTAAAGCTTGGTGTGTGTGTGTTTGTGTGTGTGTGTGTGTGTGTTTTCTTTCTGCCATATATAGGGGCAAACTTGCTTCGAGGCGAGGTTGTGTGTTATATAGTCTGTGATCTATTAGCAAACTTCTCTTTCTTTCTATCTTTTATACCCTCGGGACTATAAGGAGCTCTGCATGCTTGGCCTGCTTCTCCCACAATTGGAGGAAAATTATTGAGCCTTTGATAGATTATTTTGCACTGTTGATTTTGAAGATCTGTTCAGTTGCTGGCAAACATGGAAGACCTGAATGACGTTTATGATGACGGATCCTTCATGTTCACCTCAGAGTCTGTGGGAGAAGGCCATCCAGGTGATTTTAAATCTTTCCCTGAACTTTTAAATGAAACTCTCAGAAATGTGCTTTTAAACTTATTATATAGTAAAACTATTTTTTACTATATAAATGTTGCACTGCACTGTTTATTGATTTGGTACCTGTGTACTTGCATGGAGAAAAAAAAGACATGCACCTATAGAATAATTCACCTGCCTCGACAAGTCATTGGAGCATAGAAGTGGTAAGCTGGTTAAGCAACAGTTCAGTAGGGTTCATTCACACTTTTAGTAACAATACTTCCACAGCACCATGTGCTCAGCAGGTATTTCATTGAGTAAAAGTGTAGTAGACAAAAATAGTCAATTAGGGGTCATGACTTTTACAGTGGGTGTTAAATTGCAGCATATCACTAGGAGGCGTTTCTCAGTTACATATTTACTGTGCAATTTATTTAATAATGAACTTGATGCAATGAATGATTTGATTTTGACATGGCTGTCTAGTGAGCGCACCTGTATACCAACAGATTTTTCTGTAATTTTTTTCTCATGTGGGAACTTGCCAGACCTCACATTTCTTATCAACCATATTGAGGTTCTCGCACGTCATGATACAAGGCCAAAGTGCTATAGACAGTTTTAAGAGTGAAACTTTAAGTCATGTCAGATATCAAGTGTGCTTTCCCAATATTACAAAGCTGCTTTGCAGAAAACTCTTAATGACTTTTAATGACTCTAAATACATAATCTCATCTAGTCTGGTTCCTCCTAGACAGATTTTGCAACACTGCAAACTAACCTGTCTGGTTCACTTGAACAAGTTTTGCTCATCAGCACATATTTCAGCAGATCAATCAATAGGCGCGCATGTGCAAGACACAGAAAATTGATTCCATAATGTTCCAGACCTCATAGATTTGACTTGTTTGTCTCGTATTATCACTTGAGATGTTGTTTTTGACAGCGTAGTTTCTGATGTAACTCACCTAAGCGGTTGCCTCAGCTAGCAACCCAAATATAGACTGAGTGAATGATTCTGAAAGGAGAGGTCCACTGGTATTGTCCTCCAGCTGCTCAGCTGTGGTTTTGCTTTGTTGGGATTCCTGTGTCCTATAAAGAGTCTTGCTGTAGGAAAGACATCAAAACTCTTAAACTGAAAATTTCTAGTGTTATAACACTAAACACACACTTGAACCTTAATCTGAGCCATTACATAACTTTTTGTAATAGTGTGATTTTTTTTTTTTTTTTTTTAATAGATAAAATCTGTGACCAAATCAGTGACGCAGTTCTTGACGCACACTTGAAGCAGGACCCGGATGCTAAAGTGGCCTGTGGTGAGTGAACTTTTGTAATCCCAAACAAAATAAACATGTAAAGACTTTCTGTATAAACACGACGACTGTCAAAATATTATTTGAAAGTTCATAGTCCAACAGTTGGTCACTTATCTCGACTCTTGTTCGGTTATAGAGTGACCATTTCTTACACTCTTTCTATTCCTAAAGTTTAACGGCATTTAAATGGATAACATCCCCATGTCCAAATTCAAGCTAGCAATAACTTATACAGTGGTGATTTCCCTTTGTCGTGGGTTGTTTGACTAATTAAGATTGTTTTAATCATCAGAGACTGTTTGTAAAACTGGTATGGTACTTCTCTGTGGGGAAATCACATCTCGTGCCAACGTGGACTACCAGAAAATTGTGCGTGACACCATTAAACACATTGGTTACGACAACTCCGAAAAAGGTCAGCATCAATATTTTGATAATTATTGGTACTTTAGATCTTTACTAACGCATCCACCAAATGTTATTTTCCCACGCTTTGCTCTTCCCTCGTTTCAGGTTTTGACTATAAAACCTGCAATGTTCTGGTGGCTCTCGAGCAGCAATCTCCAGACATAGCGCAAGGCGTCCATGTTGACAGACATGAGGAAGATATTGGGGCTGGAGACCAGGTCCGAACACAACGGAAGTGTAAAAATGTGTTTGAGCACATCATTTGTGATAAACATCTTCATGTTGCATTTCCGTTGTGTTTTAGGGGCTCATGTTTGGCTATGCCACTGATGAGACAGAGGAGTGCATGCCGCTTACCATTGTCCTCGCTCACAAACTCAACTCCAAAATGGCCGAGCTGCGGCGCGACGGGACCATCCCATGGCTCCGCCCAGACTCAAAAACTCAGGTCAGCAATACAAGAGTACAATGTTTTAAAGTGGACCTATTATGCAAAATTCACTTTTTTATGGTGTTTGGACATAAATGTATGATTGCAGTGTGTGTACACAACCACCCTGCAGTGATAAAATTCCACCCACTCCTTTTTTTTAAATCCCCATAAATCATAAGCAGTGTCTCCCAACGACCTGTTTTCAGAATGCGGCTTTAGTGACGTCACTAAAGCCACAGGCCCCGCCCACGAGTGTTGACAGACACTGCCGTTCTAACATAGAACCGCCCTGATCGAGGTCACAGCGAGTTGAGAGTTGTACACATCCGCCATTGCAGCACTGACGAGAATGTCTCCCAAGCGTTGTCGGTGTTGTGCTGACTTCTTATACAGTGTTTATTCAGCTCTTACAGTAATTTTCTAGAGTGAAATTGACGCTTCATCTTTTGTGTGATGTACAATAAACTTCATTGAACTCATTAGTATATTTTTACAACATTCGGACGCGGTCCGCTACAACAGGCTTGTACTAATAGTGGATAAAAGAAAGATGGAAAAACAAGTTATAACCGGAATTAAACTAGACTATACCTGTTCAATCTCCATACAGCATTTATTATCTGGCTCTGTAGGCATTATTGTCCGACTCCGGCAGAGAGTTTAAATTTTGATATTATCATTCCGTGAGATGAGATTGTCCTGACACGCGTCCTGCGAGCTTGTGACGCCCGCCCTCTGGGCCGGCAGCAGCTGCTCATTTGCATTTAAAGGGATACACACTAAAACGGCAGCCTCAAAAAGTGACAATTTTAACATTGCTGTAAAAAAATTTAAGTTGGGTATTTTGAGCTAAAACTTCACATACACACTCTGGGGACATCAGAGACTTATTTTACATCTTGTGAAAAGGGGCATAACAGGTCCCCTTTAAAGGAAAACCATTTTTTTGGCACACTTACAATTGCAAGTTGATGTAATTATGAGTGTTCAGAGCTACATTGTGCAGGTTCAGACTTCAGAGCCCCTGACTGACATTGACCATGCTATCTTATCAGGCGAGTTATCATTGAACCAGTACATTGGCCAATAGGTGTGACGACTGTTGAGCAAGATAGTGACCATGAGGCGGCCTCTTTTAACGCTTATAAGAAAATGACCCCCTGCATGACATCCAGGGCCCCCGATCCTTACTTTTCCCAGTGGGGTAGAGGACACGGCTGTGTACCCGTCAATCTCAGGAGCATGCCAGCAACTGGAAGCTGAAACCTCTGGTCTATTTTAGAGTTCTGCCATTTTCAGACCATACAGCAGGAAATGACCAAAGTTTGTCACATTCCCTATGTTGTACATGTCAATTGAAACTATAACTTCAGATGACTTTGTCTATATGTTTTCCACAACTCCAGGTCACAGTGCATTACAAGCAGGAGAATGGTGCAGTGATTCCTTTGCGTGTCCACACAGTGGTCATCTCTGTTCAACATGACGACTACATTTCACTGGAGGAGCAGAAGCGTATTCTGAAGGAGAAGGTCATCAAAGCTGTGGTGCCAGCAAAATATCTCGACGACCAGACCGTCTACCATCTGCAGCCGAGTGGGCGCTTTGTCATCGGAGGGCCTCAGGTGACTATGGTTTAATATGTTGTTTGTATAATGCACATTAACTATTTCTAAGCCATTGACGGAATTTTCCGGCTTTCCGTGTTTTCACTGTTATACGTTAGAGGGCGCTATTAGAATCTCCACATCAAAGACATGTGAAGAAGAAGAAGAAACAAGCAATATAATATGTGAGCGGATGCATATGTAAAACAATCCAATCATTTACATTAAACAGCATATGAATCAAAGCTACCTAATGTTACTGAATTAAATATCATCCCAGAACAAGGTATAGGACTGAGCAATCTTTGGGGAACTATTGTTTAAACCAAATCATAATCTTTGCTTTTCAGGGAGATGCTGGTGTTACTGGTAGGAAGATTATTGTGGACACATATGGTGGATGGGGGGCTCATGGTGGTGGGGCCTTCTCTGGAAAGGACTACACCAAGGTGGACCGCTCTGCTGCCTATGCTGCACGCTGGGTGGCTAAGTCTCTGGTGAAGGCCAAACTGTGCAGAAGAGTGTTGGTTCAGGTCAGATGAAAGTGTAGACATCTTCCATAACATCTCACAAGTAAAAAAAAAAACCTGAAAAACGCATGAGGTTGTGCCTAGACAAAAAAGTTGAACTCACCACAATATTGACCAATTTGATCAATTTTGACCAATTTGAACCTAAAACTGGAATGGAGAAGCTGGTGTCTGGAGCAGGGTCGTGAATAATTAATGTGTTCTGTAGGTGTCTTATGCCATTGGAGTTGCCCACCCTCTTTCAATCTCCCTCTTCACCTACGGCTCATCGGAAAAACCAGAGAAGGAGTTGCTGCACATTGTCAACAAGAACTTTGACCTCCGACCAGGTGTCATTGTTAGGTAAACAATTAATAAGATAATATGTTCTTATTATTATTACACTTCAGGCAAAGAAACCAAAATTCAGTTAAAAAAAACCGAATGGTTAAGTTCAGTACTTTGTATGCGTGGGTTAAAATTTAGGCAAATGATTAACATTATTTAGTTTAGGATTCACTAAAATAAGAGGGAATAAAGGGTTATTCTCAGATATTACATTTGTCCATGAGCAATTAATGCCATGTAATATTAAATCTATTAAATATATAAAACATCATCTACTTTTAGTAGATGAGAAAGTGCAAAACAAAACCAAATTTTAAAAATGTATAATAATTTAAACATAACATTTAACAAAAACAACATGTAGAAACTGTTCTTGTGAAACCTTAAGCTCTTACAATAACACTATAATTGATATACTGTTGAAATACAATATTGTGAATTATTTACATTTTAGCCATTTATTGTGTTTTAATGTGTTGTTATGGAAAGAGCGTAAAAAAACGTAATTACTTAATTACAATCCTGTTCTATCTTCTTAGTGATGTATAAAATATGAAGCCGCTTTATATATTATATATCAGAGTACAGCTACCATCAATGTAGCCAGGTACTACTTTATATTAAGTTTCTCTTGAAGGGATAGTTCACACAAAAATTAAAATTGTCATTTACTCACCCTCCTCTTGTTGTAAATTTGGAAGAATTTCTCTCTTCTGCCGAACACAAAAGAAGATATTTAGAAGAATGTCGTTAACCAAACAGGTGATGGGCCCCTCCATACTATGGAAGTCAATGGGGCCAGTTTGGTTACCCATATTCTTCAAAATATCTTCTTTTGTGCTCAGCAGAAGAAAGAAATTCATACAGGTTTGGAACAACTTTAAGGTGAGTAAATGACAAATTTTCATTTTTGGGTGAACTATCCCTTTAACTCAAATTATTCAACTATGCATTTGTGGTACGATATTTAATAAGTACTGTTGCACCAAAATTAGGGACAGTTTTGGTTCAAATAGGATTGACGTGTTGGCTGTTTGGTGAAAAGCTAAATAACTTAATTTCCACTAACAGGGACCTGAACCTGAAGAGGCCGATCTACCAGAGCACAGCCTGCTATGGTCACTTTGGCCGATCAGAGTTCCCCTGGGAGATGGCCAAGAATCTCAAGGTTTAAAGAGAGAGGCGTTCAAGCCCTACCTTGAGTCATTCAGTCGCATTTTCCTTCTGTGCTTCTCTCCCTTCTGATTTTGGTTCTCCTCTGGCATACGCTATATTTCAGATTAGAAAAATATACTGTAAATGTTGTGAAAATCCAGTCTTTTATTTCGAAGTCTGTCGAGAAAAGATCCCTCACAACATCAACACTCATGACAATCAATCATTCCTTAAAGCTGAATTGTGTAATTTTTTTTGTTTGTGTTAAAAGGCGATTTCCTATCCGAGGTTGGCATATAGAGACTTTAAGTGATTAGTAAACCTGAAAAATGTAAATACAGTGACTCATCTGTAGTGCTACCAAAACACATTACTCTTTCAGCAACACTCTCAGAAAAAAATGTGTGAAAAACAGCTTTTCACTGGGGCAGTACCCTTAAAAGGACGTCTTTGTACCTTTTTTTACCCCTAAAAGGAGCATACTAGCACCTTAAAGTAGCAATACCTTAAGGTACTACTGTGAACTTTTTAGGGGTTGATAAGGTATCCAAGTTGTGAAATTAAAGGTGCTGCATGTAATTTTTTGGACTGTACTAAAGCAAAAAAAAATACAATAATATGTTTGCAGATATTTAGGAAACATGCTATTTTAAATACTTAAAAACA
Source organism: Siphateles boraxobius (assembly GCF_051911475.1). Lineage (NCBI taxonomy): Eukaryota > Metazoa > Chordata > Actinopteri > Cypriniformes > Leuciscidae > Siphateles > Siphateles boraxobius. Next base: position 4,638,961 of record NW_027508997.1, on the reverse strand, counting down.
GTGCTATGTTATTCTACTTTGAAATTGCGTTCCATTTCGGAATGTCTGTTTTTGTTTTGGTCTGTGTGATCCCACCCACTGCCAGTTTACCCAATAGTATTTCTACACACCGCCTACGTCGTAGCTACGCCGTGAGTTTGACGCAGTAGTGTAAATTGGGGTTAAGGCTCAAAGCTTTCCATTGTCAATTACGCTGTTGCGTGTCCTCAATCTGGCAACCTGCATGAGTGTGAAGTCTGAGAAGGAAGGGGCAGGGAAACAACTCTCCAATATTTTGAATTTGGACCACAGTACCCATTTCAACCACTAGTTGTCAATATTACATACTGCACTTTTAACTTAAAAATTGAAAAATGGCATAAAACATCTGCGAACAAAGCACCGTTTCCATCCCATGTGTTCGAGAGAACAAAATAATCACTTCCTGGGAAAAATGGAAGTTGCTGCAATCGGGGGGAAACCACTGTGACTCTTTTTTTGTACATCATAAATTAGAGGCCGTTTAGACAACACTGTTTTCAGCTAAAAATGGAAAACTTTTTGTGTTTTGAAAACGGTATTCAAAGTGCAAATATTTTGAAAACTATACAGTTATCGTCTCTGTAATCTACAAAAACGCAAATTTGTGAAAACGGTGATGTCATGCACATTGTGTCTAGGCTATAGGTGTGTAGTTTCTTTATAAAGACATATCGCCAACTACTAGCCTGGCAGCATACTACAGCGGGTTTTTTTCATACACATTTCAGCTTTCATAATTTTTCAGTCCCTTTCTCTGTCTTGAGCCAAATGAACTATTTCATAGTTTTTTTTATCGTGGCTGTAACCTGCTAGAGTTTCAGTAGCATGTTGTGAGGAGACATGAAACTGTGGACCATTACAAGCTTTAGACTTTTTATATGTTCTACGATCCGAGAATCATATTCCTCTCATCATATACTTGGTCTTAAAAGGGTCTAATTTGTGTGCCTTTTTCTTGCATCATAAGATCATTTGCTTTTTATGCTTCATTTTTGACTGCATCATCTCATTATTGTTGGATAATGGTAGGGGTATATTAATATGGTCTTACATTGATTGTCACCACTGGAGAGTGAGCATGTGTATGTGTGTGTGTATGTACTTCTGTTATGAACAAAGCCAGATTATGTTGCACACTTGAGATGTGTGTGGAAGCCACTGTGTAATTTCATTTGTTCAACAGAGGCAATTAATCCTTAAAAACACTGTAAACCATCTTATTATTACAGTTTTCTTTCAGATTTTTAGTGTTTGAATTTAAGGTCTGACATGTACATAATTGTGAATAATTAAAGTGTGGAAAATTCTTCATATTTGTCCAGTGTCAGTATGGATGTCTCTAAAGACAATGAATGACTCATTTATTTTTGGGATATGCCAACCAATATTTTCATTGTGTTGCACATTGAAGTTTCAAATGCACAAATAATATGTTTACTAGCCTATATTCACAGTTTATCAATAGGTCTAGGTTTGAAGCACAACACCTGACAAGTCAAACAAGACTAACCAACATCAATGTTTGAGCAAACTCAAAGGCCACGGTGACTACTAACAGGAATTGTGTGACATTGCCTACATAACTTAAGCAAAGTTCATTTCTCATTCACAGATAGACAAAATGAGAGTAATGTTTGATTCTGCTTTATTTCCATACATTTTATGGCAAATTTACAGCACAATCAAATGTATTCTGCCAAAAAACAAAACATTTCTTCAATGAGTGAGCCAGTCCTTGGTTGAAACAAAGGCACATAAGGGTTTTCTTTTTCTTTTGCAGCATGCCACTAAATGCTGATATGTGAATGTTTGTTGAATGTAGACAGCAGGTTTGCAGTATTACGCTTTGAGCAAACAGGTTAGATAACACACAGAAGAACACGAGTCTATGCAAAAGGTAACACAGAAAAGTAACACTTTGAACCTTTTAAATGGAACAGTCTAAAACTTTTTCACTTTTTTCCAGTGAAAAACATGAGAATCTTTGCCTGTTTTTTTTTTTTTTGCTTGTTACTTCAAAATTTCAGTTAATGTCTCTTAAGGTCCAAAAAGCACAAAAATGTGTTCTGTAGTATGACTTGTGTGCCATATTCCAAGTCTTCTGAAGCCTTATGATACAGAAAGAACCAACTGAAAAATAAATAATTATTCACAGAAAATCTTCCCTTATTCTCCATCACGCAAATCTCATTTAATGGCACTGATGGAATGATGCATCATCATGGCATTTTGAATGCTGATGCAAATGAGATTTCAGAGCTTCAGCAGGATTAACAGTGACATAACTTCAAATGAACCTGTTCTTTACACATAACAATTGTATGGCTTCAAAAGACTTGAAATACACCACATGAGTCTCATGAGCTACTTGGTTGTCACTACTTTGAATTGTCATGTGTGGAATAGAGCTGCATAATGATTCTTCGAATTTCTTCTTTTGACTTCCACAGGGAAAAAAAATAACAGCATGAACATATAGTGAATTTTTATCAATATCAGAGATATTTCTGAGGTACATCAAATAATGGTTTAAACAACAAATGAAACCAAATGATGGGGTTAACCAAGTCCCCTTTTCAAGATAATGGAATGGCTACAGGAAGGGAATGATCTAAACAAGTAACTGAAACGGTAACACTTTTTCTCATATCATAGTTAACATGAATGCAGTCTTGAAAATAGAAGGAAAATATGTGACAAGACAGATCTGAAATTCCTGAGCGTAAAGAAATAGTAAACTGAAATGACATGAAAGTTTTCTGGACGGCACTAGTAACATCAGATGTTGATGAGTATAAACATGGCTCTTATCCTGACAAATGAAATGACAAAACTCCCTTGATAATGATTAAGGAACCATATGAATTTTTTTTTTTTCATGCTGGTAGTATTAAAACATTTGACCAATGTAAACCAAGCTTCATCTGTTTTTTTTCTCTCAAAACAAACAAAAACAATTATGATCTTGCAGTCCTGCTGCATGTCATTTTGTCTGCAAACAGCTCACATGGAACTACTGTGAACACAAACTAGTCATTCTTCACCTGAGAAAACTCAGTCTTTCATGACTAGACTTTTCTTTGTAACAAACCTTGTCAATTCCACAGTGACAGAGAAAGGGAACCTTATGAACACACAGACCTCAAGACAAACTAGTGCTGTTCTCAATTACATTTGGTCACAATGTACAGCAATACTCATTGCTTCTAACATGACTCCTAGAACTTAATTTGATAAGCTTATGCGCCTGTTCTGCGAGAGGTTTTTGCTGATCTCGTTCAGCTTAGCTGTTTATAGCTATCCGCATAAACTTTAGCTGCATATGAAAAAAATACATGCCCCATATATACAAGGCAGTTTTCAGATGCTATGTTTGGCTATCGACATACAGGTCTAATAAATATCTGTATTTGGTTTTCATTATTAAGGCACGCTGGTAATGACAATCTCCTGAACAAGACGTTTCAGACAGCATATGGTGATTAAGGCAAAAGATATGCAACAGCAAAGATACAGCAACAATAAAACCATCTCTGCCTTTGAAAACAACTAAAGGCACAGAAAACATCAGCATTTTTGGATTCATTGTCTTGCAATGTCTGGAATTGGCACAATGACTTTTGTTTTGAGGCACCATGTTAAAATGCCTGCAAAAGGCTTGGGTTTAGTTTACTACAGCACTGATGTAGCGTTCCTCTGGTTTCACCAATGGATGCTGACATTTTAGCCAACTAGCAGTCTGTAGTTCCACAGATACTTAAAAATCCCAAAGAGATCTAACGGAATCTCCAACACATCCAGGCAATGAGCTTTGCTATTCCCAGCATGGAAGCTGATGGATTTAAAAGGTCCCCAGAGAATGAAGAAGTCTCTCAAAAATGTGCAAAATTTGAGCTGGATTCTTTGGCAAAGGTAAGCCGATTGTACGAGAGCCAGGTCCAGTTTGTTTTCCTTTCCCTCTGCTGTTGTAGTGTTTTTTTATTTCTAGCATAGAGAGAGAGAGAGAGAGAGAGGGACACGGAAGCTACAGTATAGAAAGGTTCTCAGGCTGAAGCTGACTGGTTCCACCAAGAGACTCCATTTTGTGGTCTCGGCTTGAAGACTGTAGCGATTGCCCTCGGGCCAGCACCATCATCGTGTCACTAGATATCCCGGCGAATTCAAAAGCGAATGTCCCATAGAACAGCATAATGATGACACAGAAGACCCACTCGAAAATGGCTGATGCATGTTGCAGGACAAAACTTTCCTGGACAAAAAACACCCCGCCTGAGGAAAGTTTCATCAAGGAATCATAGTGAACACTGTGAACTCATGCTCAGGCCTGTCTGCATTACAGGAAGAACATGCATGAACTCATGACTGAGAAAGAAAAGTAGAACAAAACCTAAAGGCTGAACACTATGGGATATTCAAACATTCTAGGAATATGTGAGATCTGAGAATATTGTGACAATAATCCTGACCAATGAAAAAAAGAACAGATACAGATTAAAGCTGTTAAAATTAAAGCATCTCAAGTATGGGGAAATTGATAAATTATTTAATTACTTTACATTGAAGATTTGTGCATTTTTACTAAGTTAAAAACAAATCTGACCGATTTTTTTCCTCCAAATGTTGAAATATCTATAGAAATTTATCTTTATTATAAATTTGTGTAGTGGAAATGGTAACACTTCAGGTTTCATTAGTTAACATTAGTAAACTACATTAGTTAACATGAATTAATAATGAACAATACTTCTACAGCATTTAATTAATCTTAGTTTATGTTAATCTCAGCATTTACTAATGCACTTTTTAGATCAAAAGTTGTATTTGTTAACAATATTTATTGCACAGTGAACTAACATGAATTTTTTTTATTAGATTTCAATATGCAAGCAATCACATCATTACCACATGGCACAAGCTGATTGGCCTCTGCTCACCCGGCAGCCAATGAGATTGCTTGCTTAAAATTTTCACTGTAAGCTAATCCTGCTATCAGAGTTTCTCTGAAACCCTTCAGCTCCACCTGCCTAGGACGCTACTGGATTTATGTATGTTTATGCAGCAGCATTTCTCACGTGCTCACAGCAGTGTGTCTGTGTATCTATTAGCAGTAGCAAGTCCAAACTTGCACAGCAAGAGCAGCAGCATAGCACGTCAAGACCAAATACATTAATATTGCCATAATTAATAACATGCTAAAACCATTCTGAGAGTTGTCATGATTGAACATTAACAAAGGTTAATAAATGCTGGAAAAATATATTGCTCATTGTTAATTCATGTTAGTTAAAGTTGGAGTGTGTGATTTTTAGCGGCATCTAGTGGTGAGGTTGCGAATTGCAACCAACAAAAGTTACGGTGGCCAAAAGGAAAATATGTCGTCGTCTGAGACAGCAGAGAGTAGCCAGTTCAGCAATGAGGTTTCTCTACAAAGATAAATTAAGAAATGACATTTAATGTATTATTTAGTAAAACGATATGTTATTTCAAATATTATTGTTACTTGTTCATCATTGTGTCAGTGTTTTATTCGCTGACTTCAGCTAGCTTCTTTGCACGAAGAACAACGTAGTAAAGCGTTTGTCCGTTTAGGGCTACTGTAGAAACATGTCGCCGCATTTCAATGTAAGGAGACATAGAAATGGCTCATTCTAAGGTAATAAAAACATAGCAGTTCATTAAGTAAGGTATTTATACGCCACTGAAAACATAGTTAGGCTATGTATATGATATTGCATTTCTGTAAACAGATCCTTCTGAATATTACACAATGCACCTTTAATGCATTAACTCATTTTAACAAATGAGTAGTGTTACCATGAAAATCTAATATTGTGATAGCCCTAATCTTAATTGATTGACAGCCCTAATACAAATATATAATATAAAAACAATATGGATGAGTGATACTGTAAAGGATACTAAGCACCAGGGCTACAAAAGCCAGCAGGGTCATAAAGAGGCGCAAATGACCCATATTATATTCTCCCTGAGTCTTTGCCAGGCGGTAGGTCAGCGCAGACTGCAGACACACAAACAGCATACTGGTGGGGAAGGCCACTCCTGCTCCAACATAGTGAAGAACCTTAGCGTTATCCACCTGTGAGAAACACAACGACAGGAAACAACAGTGAGTACTGATTCACCAATCAAAACTACAGATGTCACATACTGGGGAAGTAGTTTAGTGTGTGTTTGGGAGGGAGGAGATCCGTGGTACCCATTAAGGGGAAAAAGTTCTTCATTTTTTCTTTTTCTTTATTTGAAATGGAAAAACCAATCTAAAAAATCATTTTCCAATCTAAAAATAGCCACATCTCTAGGAAATTTCTCTTCATTTTCCTTTTTCCCAGCTGTGGAAAGATCATATTTAGAGAGCCCTAACTGTTCAGTACAAATCAGTTTAGGAAGGACTAATTAAAACCACACAAAATTGCATATTGCACAACACAAACTCATTGAAAACACATGTCGACATATTTTAAAACATAACCTGTAATCAGTGTTACTCGGTTTTCACATAAATAAGTACATTAAACACATTTTTGTACTTGAAACAATGAAGGCTGGATTAAAAATATCAAATGAAATATTTCATAACAGTAATAAGTAAATGGATCTGGTCAGTTACAAAATCACATTCACAAAAAGGTCATGTAACATATTTTGGGAAATTCTGTTTATGTAGTATTTCCACTTTTATAGCTGCAAGTTTGCTGTGCTCACCACATATGACTTAGTGAGTGTGTTTATGGTCTGAGTGCTCAATGCCACATCACATACAACTCCTGAGCCAGATTCTCACCGCCAGCAGAGGGCAGCAGTGCACCCACAACAACCAAACACATTAACTCTACTATGAATGCCACACACTCCAAGGTCTGTAATACCTGGAGAATATCAGTCCATAATATCACACTATTATAATACTACAATATTAGTTATGTATAATGTTTTTTTAAAGAAGTCTCTTATGCTCACTAAGGCTGCATTTATTTGGTCAAAAATACCGTGAAAACAATAATATTGAGTAATATCGTTACAATTGAAAATTAACTCTAACTAACTCCAGTCTTCTATTATCAGAGCTGAAAACAGTTGTGCTGCTTAATACTTTAGTGTAAACCGTAACAGCATTTACTTGAAATAGAAACCCTTTCATACACAAACATCAATCATAAATGTCTTTACATCAACAATTGTCTTTACAATTTAATGCATCTTAGCTGAAACAAAACTGGACGACACACTGAATTAAACATGCAATGTGGTGAGTAGTATATTTCACAACAATGAACATATATACAGTATATGCATGTATGCAGATAGATAGATAGATAGACAGAGAGAGAGAGAGAGAGAACAGACAGATAGATATACAGACTGATAGACGGATAGATTCACAGACATGGATAGATATACAGACTGATAGACGGATAGATTCACAGACATGGATAGATATACAGACTGATAGACGGATAGATTCACAGACATGGATAGATATACAGACTGATAGACGGATAGATTCACAGACATGGATGGATAGAAAATATCACTGTCCCAGGATCTATCCCTTTCAAGAACTTCATGTTGTTCCTTCTTTTATTTCTTTTTTGACTCACAAACAAAAGAAAAGTATCAAGTGTTGCAGGAGGAACTTTGGAAACCATAAATCAACTCCAGGCTTTGTCAGTGAACTACTGATTATCTCAGCAAATGATATACTGTATGTTTCCCTAAGGCAAAGACTTCCCCTTCACTTCTGTCCAAATACTGTTCTGCAATTCCCTGTGCTTTAGTCGCACTGTCATTAGGACAAGGTTCTCAGCTCTGTAATGTGCAAGGTTTGTTATAGGCATCTCAGGCTTCAAAAGCTTACCAGTCATGTGGGAAAAAAGCACAGTGGATGAGACTGTGATCATGTGACCTGTCTATGGAAATACACTTGATGTATTATTCTGCACCGACAAAATTCTGGCCACTCATTTCACCTTGAAGTATACACCTGAGTTTACAAAGAAGTTAATAACTTCAATAGTCCAAATAAGAAATCCAGGCAAACACATTGGGCCTCCTTCATAAAACACATGTATGATGGGGTTTGATCTTAAATACCATGGATTTTATCGTATGTCAAAAGAGAGGAACAAATCAGGATTTACTGATTTGAAACTGACTGATGAAACTGATGTAAAAATGTTCTTATGCGTACAACAACTGAAGAGCATGCGTGCAAACTTTTTGGTGCTCATATACCAGTAATTCAATTAATTCAACATTGTTTATGAAAATGTATACATACATACATAGATATTTTTAATAGTTATTTATATTAATGATTTCCCAAAAAGAAAATTGGCAGTGGTTACTTGCACTAAGTGCAAATAGCGATAGATACTACTTACACTAAGTGCAAATAGCAATAGTGTAAATAGCCACAAAAAAAAATCAAATATATGATTAATCGCATACATATCATGGAATTTAACACTTTTTTTGTTAAAAAGTTATTATCTATTGACAGCCAAAAAATAGATACTGCATAATAAAAGTATATGCCAACACAAACGCATTGAAACCAGCCATGCCTACCACACATACATTTTTTAGAGAGCACGTTTGGATTTACTTGCCCATTGATGCTGAGTTCCATACATCTGAACCATAACGAGATACACTCACCTAAAGGATTATTAGGAACACCTGTTCGATTTCTCATTAATGCAATTATCTAATCAACCAATCACATGACCGTTGCTTCAATGCATTTAGGGGTGTGGTCCTGGTCAAGACAATCTCCTGAACTCCAAACTGAATGTCAGAATGGGAAAGAAAGGTTATTTAAGCAATTTTGAGCGTGGCATGGTTGTTGGTGCCAGACGGGCCGGTCTGAGTATTTCACAATCTGCTCAGTTACTGGGATTTTCCCGCACAACCATTTCTAGGGTTTACAAAGGGAAAAGGGAAAAACATCTTGTTGATGCTAGAGGTCAGAGGAGAATGGGCCGACTGATTCAAGCTGATAGAAGAGCAACTTTGACTGAAATAACCACTCGTTACAATCAAGGTATGCAGCAAAGCATTTGTGAAGCCACAACACGCACAACCTTGAGGCGGATGGGCTACAACAGCAGAAGACCCCACCAGGTACCACTCATCTACACTACAAATAGGAAAAAGAGGCTACAATTTGCAAGAGCTCACCAAAATTGGACAGTTGAAGACTGGAAAAATGTTGCCTGGTCTAATGAGTCTCGATTTCTGTTGAGACATTCAGATTCTGAGATAGAGTCAGAATTTGGCGTAAACAGAATGAGAACATGGATCCATCATGCCTTTTTACCACTGTGCAGGCTGGTGGTGATGGTGTAATGGTGTGGGGGATGTTTTCTTGGCACACTTTAGGCCCCTTAGTAACAATTTGGGCATTGTTTAAATGCCACGGCCTACCTGAGCATTGTTTCTGACCATGTCCATCCCTTTATGGCCACCATGTACCCATCCTCTGATGGCTACTTCCAGCAGGATAATGCACCATGTCACAAAGCTCAAATCATTTCAAATTTGTTTCTTGAACATGACAATGAGTTCACTGTACTAAAATGGCCCCCACAGTCACCAGATCTCAACCCAATAGAGCATCTTTGGGATGTGGTGGAACGGGAGCTTTGTGCCCTGGATGTGCATCCCACAATTCACCATTAACTGCAAGATGCTATCCTATCAATATGGGCCAACATTTCTAAAGAATGCTTTCAGCACCTTGTTGAATCAATGCCACGTAGAATTAAGGCAGTTCTGAAGGCGAAAGGGGGTCAAACACAGTATTAGTATGGTGTTCCTAATAATCCTTTAGGTGAGTGTATTTGTGTGTGTTCTGCGGTTTGGATGTAATGCACTTGTACACATTGTACTTGGATTTAAGGTGAACTGCGATTTATAAAGAGAGAGTCATTTTATAAATCGTTCAACATAGGAATTTATTCTGAAATTGAGGTAGTTCACATTTGTGATCATTATATACACGTCTCTCAACTAACCACAGTAGCTAAATTATAAGAGCTGGTTGTTTTCTAAACTAAAGCCTTGGGCTATCAAATTAGCAAGAGAGAGGAGCTTCTCTCACATTTACTTGCTTAAACATGTGGTTGAATGCCTGCCATACAGAAAAGATCTGTTTCTCTGTCTCTCCATTTATGCAGACGGTGCTTAAAGAACAATAAAAAACTGTTTAAGAGTTTAATAGCATATAATAAACAGTGCTGTCAAAAGTAAATCTTAATCGAATTACACAATATCCGACTAATTAATCTTATTCAAGTCAGGTCTTGCTGTTTTTCAGCATCTCAAACTACGGTTGTCATGTTTTTATAGAAGCTATAATACAACCGTTTACAAAGATTATATTTGTTGGGATTTACTAGAATAGGTCTTAACGCTTGAAGGTTAAAAAAAAACATTACTTTTCACATATTTTATTTTGTTGCAGCACCTCTCTTCCCAGTCTGTCAGTAATGCTCGGTTTATTTTCTGTCTCAATGAAGCCCCTCCTTCCGAAAAGCGCAATGTGCTCTGATTGGTCAGTTGGACTGTGTTGTGATTGGTCAATCGCTTCAAACTGTTTCAGTTTCACACTTATAACGCAAGTCAACCAGGTCTTGCCCCTTTGTAACTTTGCAGAACTTTTTCATGCTCAAACAGCAACATTAAACTAAAGAAAGTTGAAAATGTGAAAAATCATAATCAGTCCTCTTTAAGATGCTGCGAGAAGTTAAAGTAGTTAAACTGCTTTGTCTAGCTGTTATTCAATAGAAACGTGTCATTTGTGAAAAGCTCCACTCATTCTGTGTTCTCGGTAAGGTTTGGTGAGGAATGTTGCCTGTAGTAGCAGTAATAATAGACTTCACATAAGCATAGACGCGATACTTTAAACTTGATTTGCTCTGACAATGCCAAAAAAATAATTTAGAGTCGGGGGCATGATTAAATGAATAAATGTATCAGTTTTTTTAATGAATTTTTTTATAAATCACACTAAATTACTGTGGTAATTTGAGGGGTCTAATAATAAGCAATGGAATCTGAAATAGGTATTTTATTCATCATGCGTATGTTTTCCTTCAGGGGCCACTTTCTCTTCTCTGGGAATGCAGAAGAAAAGATCTTTACAGGCTGGTAGAAGGAATCTACAGTTTGATTTGGCAGTCTGTAGCTGTCAGACCATCAGGACCAAGAGCAAGTAAGAAACGCTATGCACAGATCACACACAACGACACACACTTAAACAGTCTAACAGAGGAAGAGCACCATGCTTCATTTATCCAGGATGATTCATCCAGTCTAATTCGGAGCAAGAAAGTTTGGCTGTAGCTAAATGTTTACAGAGGACCAGCAAGAACACATTCACTCTCATATAAAACATGCACACATGCTTACAGGAACTCTTGCTTAAGCAGTATTCAGATGAGCGTGGGATTATAAAAAGATGGGTATGTGGTCTGAAATAAACAACACTCGGACATGTTATAAATATATTCCATGTGTAAAGGATATGACAAAATCACAATGTTTTTACATATTAGAGTCAAACGGATTATTGAAAAATTTGATTTTGGTTCTATTGTTTGTAGTTTTGATGAAGGTCAATCTAAATGCAACTGTAAGAAAGGGGCGGGTTTAAACAGACTAAAAATTGGTGAAGTCTGGCATATGCCACCAGAGAGAAGTCTGCATAATTTAACAAATGAATTTTTTTTATATGGATAAATCGTTCACATTATGGTCAATGAGGTGTTTTTTTTATAAAATAGATGAATTTCGATTTTATTCCAGCTTTAAGGTGAAGATCATGACTCTGCTACCACAAAGGCCGTTTTGAGAAAATGACGGAATCTGACTCTTGTTATTGATTTTATTCTCTTTTTCTGATTGATACACTGCTAAAAAAATCCATCATAAACTAGTCACGATGTTCTCAAGAAAAACTGAGATGCGCTGGTGTAGTTGGTCCACCATAACTCCCGATTCTAATGCTGGGGAACCGCCATTCAAAACATACTATACGCTGTTGCATGAAGCCAGTTTCAGTTCTTACTCTGGTAACTTAGAGATTCGTTTGAGCAAACTCTGTTTTTTCCGGCTCAGTATGGTGGATTGGTTTTTAGCTGTGTTCATCGCCAAAACTGGAGCAAAACTGTGAGCAACGTGACAAATATATGATGCAATAAAGCCACTCCACCTGTATATCTTGCACTTAAATTTACAGTGAAAATATTTTAGAGACAACATTTTGCTGCTAATTATTTTTTATATTTATATTATATGAATTATAATTCTGTATAATTCATATATATTAATTTAATTATTATATGAATTGACTATTCATTTAAATGTAAAGTTTAATATTAATAAATATATACATATAAATAAAATTTTTAATATGTAAATCTTTTAAACTGGTTAAATTGATATTTTCTTTCAGCTACCTTCTCAAACATTTGCTCAAGCAGCAGTGTTTATTACTGCCTTGTAATTGCATTTAAATTAATGACATTTTTCATAACTATCTCTTAATATTCAATAGAGAAGTTAATTGCATCGGCTCTCTTACAAGAAGTGAAACTGGCGCTCTCATGTTCCATGTTTCCTGCATGTGTCACACTTTAAATCACAAACTCAGGATCAAACCCTGAGTTGACAGAGAACGTTTATACCGAGCGTTGTGAGCCCGCTGAACCTGATCTAAACCAGGTTGGAATTGTATGGTTTTGTCAACTCTAAAACTACTCTGAAACTAGGAGTTTGTTCAACCAGCTTCATGCAACAGGCCTCAGCAATGCTGGATTTTTCAGGAGGGTAGGCTGCCAAAAGTGCCAACAACTATTACTTTACACAGAAAGTTGACAACTGTACCAGGCAGCGCAACAAGACATTTAGTTTTAGTTGCATAATTCAACAAAAGTCTAAATAAATTGCGGGAAGTGATGTGAATAAATAATATACAGCAAATCACAGACGGTCCTGTTCAAACGGAACTTAATTTCTCAGAGGACTGTAGCTAATTTGCCATGTCATCTTTTACCATGCTTATGTGAGAAAAACATTCGATTTGGACAAGATTAAAATGAAAAAGTACATCTGTGAAAAACTTTAAGCAATATAGACTCATCTAAATAGGGTTTGAACTTAAGAAATACAAGGCAGCTAAGAAGTGCAGCTCTTCCAGCAAGTTCAGACAGGTTTGCAGGAACAGAGTGGCCACACACCTCTACCTATCCAAACGGTACACACTCCAAAAAGCTTTGTTCTTTGCAATCTAGTTCTGTGGAAACACACCACATCATTCCGAAACCAAAATTAAATTCCAAGACCATCAGGACTTTCAAGTTCTAGCAAATCTGGACAACTGAAAGAGCACAGCAACAGTTACATAACGTGACTTCCCTTTTTTCTGATGGTAATAATGAGAGTCTGCTGGCACTCTTGTCACCCTACACTGCAGCGGTGGAAAGCGCCAGAAGGGCAGGCAGGCCTGCTGATGAGGCGCAGATGTGGCGTTCAGGCCACGTGCTCATTCCCGCCTCTCCTGCCTGTCAGATCATGGTAGCTCTGGACTCCGTACACACAGCACATGGTGCACCGTGACTCACTCATCCACATTTCCAGTAACCTTCCTTCCATTTCATAGAAAAAAGGAAGGATGGAGCAATCCCTTTTTCTTTCTAAACGAAAGTGCCTATTTTGGTATTGAATGTTGGTGATGGGAATGGAACTAGTACATCTTGATTTTTAAATGTCACAATAAAACAGTTTAAAAACTCAATCATCTGCACTTAAAGACAGTTTTAAAAAACAGTCCTGCTTATTTTTGTACATTTTCTTGACCTTAATGTGCATGTTTCATTGGTGCACATTATTCTAAGAAAGCGTATGTCAAAATGTGATAATCTCTGAAACAACTGTCCTTTTTGGTCAAAGATTCCAAGTCCTCTTAACTTTCGACTTCTTCCCTCCAATCGTATGGTTCTATTGGAACACCTCACAATTCAATCAATTTCCGATGGATAAAATCCCAAAGTCCCATACTACACATTTGTCTTGTTAAATATTTTACTTCCTTAATTTGAAATACTCGGAAGTATTTCAAATGAAGGAAGTAAAATAATTTGCAAATACCACTTCATGACTTTTAGGAGTTGCTTTACGAGTGCAGTGTTCTTTCCTGTGTTGACATATTTCCTACTGAAACTAGAAGCAGGGTTTGTCCCTTAAAAAACTAAAAGACTTTAGTTACATCACAGCCATAAGCCATGATTTGCAAGAAAGATGCTAGTGTAGTGTAGGAGTTAAAGTATACTTAAACAAGGATGCATTAAATTGATCAAAAGTGACAGTAAACACATTTGTAATGTTAGAAAAGATTTCTATTCCAAATAAATGCTGTTCTTTTAAAGTTTATCAAAGAACTTTGGAAAAATTTATCAGGGTTTCCATACAAATATTAAACAGCACGTTAGTTTTCAACATTAACAATAATAAGAAATGTTTCATAAGCACCAAATCAGCATATCAGAATGATTTTTGAAGGATCATGTGACACTGAAGACTGGAGTGATGATGCTGAAAATTCAGCTTTTTTATCTGCTTAATTTAGTCAACATTAAGTAGCACACTAACATACAGATGGCATTAAAGACTAAAAGCCACAAAACACTCATTTTGATTTCATGGGGCCTTTAACATTTTCTCAACAATCCAGTTAAAAACAAGTCACTACTGCACCAGCTTTTATTCCTCTGAAGTCAAGGGAGTTTTATTTGGCAAACAGCATCACTGTAACATTTGAGCTCATCTTAAGGAAGGCCCGACTGGAGCACAATGTGGCGGTGGGCAGGAACGTTCCGTACACATGTTCCTTACAAAAACATAGGAGAAGGGAGGGACTTCAGGAGCAGACTGCGGTTTTTTTTTTTTTTTTTCACCAACTCCAGACGGAGAAAAACATCAGAGCAGAGAGGGGAGGAGCCTGGCAAACGTGACCTAATGGACTGCAGACCTCACATGTGCGACCCAAACATGGATCTCTCTGCTCAGTGCTCACTACACAATGCAGCTCCACACAGCACGGGTGGTCCCCGTATCATTATAATGGCTAAAAGCTATCTTCCCTGCTGAAAAGACTAGGTTGGACCAGCATGAATTTCCATGAAGGTGGGTTCAGGGTGGAGATGCTTCTCAGATATCATGATCTTTCTGATAGACCCAAAAATAAAAATTAAAGGGATCGTTCACCCTAAAATAAAAAAATTAAGTTATCATTTACTCACCCTGGTGTTGTTCTAATGCCGCATGAATAATCCCATGTGACACGTGTCGTATATTCCAAGTGTTCTGGGGGTTTGGATGGGTTGGGTAAAAAACAAACCGAAATTTAATGTATTATTTAGTCAAATTCTTGACCACGGCTGCACAATGTGCACGTTTGTGAGACTCTTTTAGCGTGGCAGTTCACTCCATCTCGCCCAGAAAAAGCACAAGTTGTGAGAAATCAAGATTAACAAAAATGCAATATGAAACTATTCATTTAAGTCATCAGTTACACAAACCCATAATACTTTCTTTCATCTTTGAAACACAAATGAAGATATGTTTAATCAAACCTGAGAGATGTCCCTCTACTCTATTTATTGTCCACACAACCAAATCTTTGATGCATCAAGAAGTTCATAAAAGGATGTAAAAGTAATCCATATAAATTGAGCTGTTAGGCATGTTTGAGCTTCCATTTATCGTATTTGATGTGATCTACTGTATGTATGTGCGTTGATCAATGTTTATATGTAAATAAATGTCCAAATTAAATCATATCCACCTTATTTTTAAAGTACAAGTGGGTGCATCTTACGGTGTCGTTCGCTTACACTGGAAAAAAAAGTCTTATGGGGTAAGATTGACATGAGGGTGAGTAAATGATTCCACAATTTTTATTTTTGGGTAATCAAACTAACCCTAAGTCAGTCCTCAGGATGTAACAAACAAAAATGTTTCCATGGCCAGCTATTTGACTAAGCTTGAAGAAATGCAAGGGAGTAGCTTTGCTTGATTTTCAAAACATTTCAAATATGCAAGGGGAGCAGAACCAAAATAACTAAGTGAATAATAAAATTGCTGATAAGATGAATTAAGTTCATAATGCTGCAATGACGAAGGTTCATGCCTCTTTTATAACACCTGTTGCCTATGAAAGTTTATAAGGCGTTACTACAGATTGCTTCAGTGAGGGATGGACAAACAAGTCTGAACCTGTGCCGTCTCCTGCACACACACACACACACACACACACACACACACACACACACACACACACACACACACACACACACACACACACACACACACACACACACACACACACACACACACACACACACACACACACACACACCTTCTGATGGAGTATATAGTTAAGATTTGGGTGCTTATATTATCAGTAGAAAGGTTTGCCCCCCCCCCCTCTTTCTCTATGGCAACCAGCCCATAAAAACCTGTGATGCCCCCATTGGCCGACCTCCCCACATCGCTAGCAGTCTGGGCACTCAGCCAAACGTCCAAACATATCAACCTGCAAAGACCCTGTCGCCAAGGGCTCACATCGATTCATGAATAAAGGTAAAGGATGTTGGTTTCACAGGGCTCGAAGGAGCTTGTGGCTCCACATGAGAGGGTTTATGGAGTCTGCCTTTCATCTAAACACTGTGGAGGTGGATCCGAGGTAGAACGGGAGTAAAGTATCACTCATGCATGGATGAAACAGGTATTCGCAAAAAAACACTTATCCAAACAGTCTAATATATACATTTGCAAGCTAAGATACACTCGCAAACACAAGCAAGCACCAAGGTTTGGACACTCTGGACTCAATTTATGTTTCTTATGACCTTAAAATATGTCCTCTTCTGCTGTCACATGTTTAAACCAAAACTGGGAGCAGTTTGTTACAGACGAGTAAGATAGTACAGTTTATGTAATCTGTACCTGGAAGTTGCCGACCATGATGAGTCCTGCAGCACAGATCCATCCAGTGGAGAGACTTGCTGTATTTAACACACAGTTCTGGTGCTTCTCTATCACATGGGCATAGCGTAGGAATACAATCACCATCACTGAGAGTTGGAAGAGACCGAGAGAAAAAATCTGTTATTTTATAAAGAAATACCACCATTAAAATTTTGCATTACAAACAATTGACAAGCAGAATATGATTAAAAATGAATAATAATGACATAAACTCAAATGATTTTATTTCTTAATGGCAAAAGCTTTGCAGGCTTTAACAATGTAGTCTTAAAATAAAATTTAACCATCTGGACAACTTGCAACAGTTACTTAGATGTTCCCTGTTGAATGTTATAGCAACATATAGCAGTTGTTTTTCTAACGGTTAAGATTTCTAAAGTATGTGAGTTCATATTTATGTTCACATTTGGCAGACACCAAAGTTCATGTTATACATTCAATAAGTGCCAAATGAGAGTAAAAACAGCCTTGGTGAGTAAAAGGTAACTTTATCAGGTTCTTCAGCATTTCATATAGTGTAAATGAAGGAAAGATAGCCAGCCCCTCACTGATATAAGTGATGTATGCAGTGTAAAACGATCTAAAACAAAACACCTGTTGTGACTTGCCCTCATCTTCAAATGTTCATTCACTGAAAATCTTCCACTGAGGTCTGATATCTATGAGGTAAATCTATTTTTTTCTCAGAACTAATTGATCAAAAATACAGTAAAATATTGTTAAATAATTGTGAGTAATATTGTGAATAATTTTTATAATAAATAAAAATAATGGTTTTATATTTAAATATATATTTTAAAATAGAATTTATTCCTGTGAAGCAAAGCTGAATTTGAGCAGCCATTACTCCACATGATACTTCAGAAATCATTCTAATATGCTGATTTGGTGCTTAAGAAACAAACAAACTAATTATTTTTCAATGGTGAAAACAGTTCTGCTGCTTAATATTTAGTCAAAACTGTAATACAGTGGTTCTTTGATGAACAGGAAGTTTAAAAGAATAGCATTTTTGTTAAATAGCAATCTTTTGTAACATTATAAACTGTCACTTATTGTATTATCAGTTGAATGTGTCCTTGCTCAATAAAAGTATTAAAACTTCTCCAACAAAAAAAATGTACTTGCCTCGAAACTTTTTAAGGGTAGCTCATTCCTACATACTTTAAAAGAATTCAAAATTCAGCATTAGCTGTTATTTGAAGTTCTGAGAGGAGTTAATTTGCTCTGTTTATGTTGTTTTATCAGATGTTTGTATAAATTGGTCTTGATGACATACAGTACATTACCTTACTATGTTAGTGTGACTTAAATGAGATGGAAGCAGAATAGTCTCTTTACTCATCTCCAAACTAGTCAGACTCACTTTGACAAAACAACCAGTTCAGTATTGTTTTTTGGTCAAGAAAATAGAGAGTCTAAAGAGGCAGGCATCGTGGAAAGATGAGAAGCGAGCGAATAAAAGAGGGGCTTCATGGTGAGATCTCTAACGTAAATTAAGCTGCTGCAATCTGCTCAACTGTTTTACTGCTGGGTTAATGCTTGATGAAAATTGACTGGGGCAGATGTGGCAAAGTGTTGGGGGGAGAGGACACACAATAAACCACCCCTCCTTTCTCAGCCCAATCCACCTACGAGAATGTTCCTGGATGTACTTCTGAGTCAACATTACAGCTATCGTGACACATTTACCTAAAGAAACGCTGCAGGAAGGACCAGAATGAATTTTCAAGGTGGTTAGTGCTGGTCTTGCTTTCGGACCACTGTAGCCATGTTGCTGACAAGTAGCCGATGATGAAGGTCAACCAGCATGGTGGAGGTGGTTGATCAAGAAAGTCTTGCTGGTTAAGCTAGATCAAGAGCCCACTAAGAACCAGCATCCAAAACACAACATGCTGGTCTTTTCAGCAAGAAACAAATTTTACATATAAGAGGCTTTATGTAACTTTTGTGGCAGCAACTAATTTAAGATGTTCGATACAGCATGTTGTAGAAGTTACGAGGATGGAAAAACAAACGACATGTCTGCAGATGAAAGAAATTAACTCGGTTTAATCAAAACCAGCTGAAACGGCACAACAGCAACAGAAAATGTGGACCATAATAGTTGTTGACTGCACTGTTAGTCTGCAGTCTTCCTTCCCAAGCATCTACTGTTGCCATTTCCCTCATGAATGGGCCCTCAGTTGATACGGGCACAGGAAACAATGGGACTTCAGCATATGCAGCAATCTGCAAATAGCTAAAAATACCTGCTTACTGCTGACTTTAACTTCTTGTGCTCTGGACAAACCCAGATTCCCTAAACGCAGGGCGTAACGAAAGCCCACAAAATGGTCAGAAAAAGGTCTTTCCAACTGCCTATCTGTGTATATGTTTGTGTGTAGTTGTGTTTGTAAGAACGGTTTCCTGGCTCTTGGCCTCAGAATGCAGAAAACAAGACTGGGGACTCAGAAACACATGGTGTCCATTGGACGTGTGCAATTATTATTTCTGCTGTGTAACTACCACCACACTTAACAGACAAACAAAGCTATGTTCAACCCCAATCAAACTCGCTCTACATTAATGGCAATGTTTAGCCTAAAAATGTGTAAGAAAAAAATATATACATATATTTTTTACATTAGTATTTCGTTTTCATTTACATAAAAGAGACGCGTTTGATGCACAGTGAGATGTGAAAAGTACTGTAGCTTGTAAGGAATATTGTATGAGGACTCTAAATCAGCGCTCATACAGTATCTCAGTCACACAATCTCCCCTAATTTCTGTTTATTCACACACAGAGAAGGTTCCAGTTTGTAAGGGATGAAATGTGGCGGAAATACCGCAGCCCAAACACATTAGCGAGATAACACCGGGTGTTATTTATGGATCACTGGTTTTCACTTTGGTGTAGCATTCTCTCAATAGAACAAAAAACAGGAGATAAAAGTAAACAACTGCCCTGTCACAAGGTCCTCGGGAGCCTAAACTAGCTTCGGTCAGTTCCTGCTGTGAACTCTCTCCACCCTGTTTCTGTTAGAGTGCTGCACTGCTGAGAGATGTTTCCTCTACTGCCATGCTGACTTCAAAAAGAGTTCAGATTTGGGAACACTGAGTATAATATAAGCCACGAGAAAACAATGCAGCCCTGGGGAACTGATTGTCACCCTTGATTTTTTGGCAGGTGTGCATTGCGTTTTATAAACTTTTAGAGTAAACAACTGCATTAAGATCCTATTGTCCTGGAAAACTGATGCAATAAATCACGTAGCTTACGAGGAAGTTTTGTTTGATAGTCGAGTTATGTAAGACGCACTTTCAAAAAAGAATTCAATACACAACTTTCTTGTATTGTTGGACGAACAACGAAAAGGTCCTTGTGCAAACAGGCAGAGACCGAGTCTCCCAGCAGGAGAACACTCTCACTTATAGTTACACAGGGCGGAGGATTGAACACAACAATACAGACCTTCAGCTCTCAGCATGGACACCGCCACCAGCCCCACACGCTCATGTCAGAGGTCACGCTCAACCAACGATTCTCTCTTTTCACAGACCTGCTGTATAGTTTGCACTCGGCTGTAACCAACAGCACTGCAAGGAGTATAGCAGTGTTTGCACAGAATACAGATGAATTTATGTTCGGGGAGCACCACGAGCAAGACTTCTGGATATGACTCAGCACTTCTTTTAAAAAACAAGATGTTTTGTAATTCGATACAGCTCAAATATCAAAATGTTAGCCATTAACATTTGTATTTTAGGGGGATTTCTGTTCTTGTTGATCTACTTTGAAATAGCCCTCTGGTCATTGTTTTTGCTGTGATGTGATTCAAATTCAATTCAGATAATTTCTGAAGATGATTCATCCTCAGCAACTCACTTGGTGTCTGATGACAATGTTTGGTAATGTGCAGTGACTGCATTGACGGTTCAGTTTTATAAATGCTTGAACACACATATCCACCCACCCAGCTTTTTTGAGTTGTGAAATATCAAAATGACAGTCATTGCTTTTCCAGGCAAGTTTAGAGAATGAGCAGTGTGTATCGTCAGCTTTTAGACGATAATGTCTTCCCCTAAAAATCTGACATCAGTGAACAAACACATCCGTATAGTTAAAGATAGTTGGCCTTGTATAGTACGTCAACCAGTGGCAGTGATGTTCCACATACGCAAACGCTAAACCTGTGGTTTCCTGAGCTGATTCCAGCCCAGACAGTGAATCATTGTGCTACAGATGGAAATCATTTACTGGGGAGGGAACTACAGATTGATTTGAAATTCCAAAATCAAAATGAAGTTCAGGAATGTTGTAATAAATGAGAGGAAAAAAGGAAGTTGATGCTGAAAGGTGAAGTGAGCAATTTGCAAATTTTAACTTTCTCCTATCCTAGCTTAAAATGCAGAGAAAACTATACAGTAAGTAACCTATCTGCAGGTTGATATTTCTGCTCTCTATGTTTGAGCATCCAAACCAGCACTGACACAGACAGTTTTAGGGTGGCGCTTTCTGTTTGCATATTGTGAGAGTGTTTAAAACTTGATTACATTTTTCACAGCCATTATTTGAAATTAAATGCAAACACAAATTAAAATTAAAAGACTGTACATTAATGTTTAAACGTTTGGGGTCAGTAAGTGTTTTTAAAGAAATTAATACTTTACATAGCAAGAATGCTCAAATTGACAGTAAAGACATTTGCAATGTTACAAAACATTTCTATTTCAAACAAATGCTGTTCTTCAACTTTCTATTGATCAAAGATTTCTGATAAAATGCACAACGGTTTCCAAAAAAATATTAAGCAGCACAACTGTTTTCACTGTTTTATAAATTTGAATTTAAAATATATTTCACATTAAACCTTTGAACAGTAGTGTAAGTGGCAGATGCACATTGTAAACTCACCCATAAAGGATCCTGTGCTACAGATGAGACTGAAGAAGCAGCTCTCTGGAGGAAGTGTGCCACATTTACTGCAGATCAGAACATCAGAACAGAGGTTAGATGCCCAGGGTTCTCACCACATGAATAAACACACATACATACATGCTCATTCCAAAGCAAAGGGTCCTGAGGGATGAACTCCCATTGGCAGTTGACTAAAATAGGACACTCTGGCTCTTGGGAGCACACTGGCAGCTGTGGATTATTGGGAAAAAGAGGGATGGAGCTAGAAAAGGGCTTGAGGACCCTCGGCTATTCTCCCACAGCTGTCACACTGTATGGGAAATGACAAAAGATAAGCAAAGATAGGGCCTCCACTGATGAAAGACTGTGCAAGCGCCTCACCATGAAAGGAAATCTTCCTCCTTAATGCATATGTAATCTTTACTGAAGACCAGTTCAGCTTTATATAACATGTCACCGTGGTATGAAGCTTTCAAAAGAAGATGCAGCTGTAAATATACAGTATGGAGTAAACAAACTTCAATTTAAAGTCAAGCTAAAAGTTTTGAGAACGGCTGGCTACCAACTTTCCAACATCTCATTGGATTCACTGTCTTAAAAGGATACTTCAAATGTAAATTCTGTCATTATGTTATGTCTTTCTAAACCTGTATGAATTTCTTTCTTCTGTAGGTAGATTTCGTTGGTCATTATGGAAATGATCCGGCTGCGTCTGTGATCTTTAATTTGCACGTCGTCATTAGATCACACGCAGAACTTTCCACTCCCATCGGCACTTTTATGGGATTGCGCTCTCACGCTAATTTTCCCTGTTTAGTAAATATGGCCCTTAATTTCTACAAATTCCCTGAAGCAAACTCAGCTACCCTAAACCAATTTTCTGCCAAATGAGCCTCGACTGGATTACATATAGCAATGCTTTCTATAAATACATCACTGAGGTGTTAAGCTCTATAATGATAAGCTAAAAAAGGAGAATGCTGTTCCAAGGTTTTGTGAGTGTGTGTGTGGATTTGACCTTTCACCCACTTCAGATACCTTTAGTCTAAGAACCGCAGACTATGCTGGGTAGCAGTCAAAATAAACCCACACGCAAACACACACAAAAACACTCACACTGCTGGTAGTGGAAATGCATATCATGGACACACTCAAAGACATTTCGCATATACCTTAAGTTCTCATACTCCATAAAGCACCCAGCTCTGAAGGCAACGGAGACAGACGGTCTATTGAACAGCTCGGGTCAAAGATCCCACAAATTTTTCCAGAATCCACAATATATGCATTGTCAGATTTCCCTTTGATGAGAAAATGCCTAGAAAAGTCAAATAAATGACGCTAAACCATCTCAATGTTCTTGACATTTCTGTCAGTATGGTTTTGTTTTTTCCTCAGTAATTAGGGAAATTCCTTTGTGTGGTGGACAAGTGGCAGTTCCTGAAGAGTTTTTCTCTCAGAAAGAAAAATATCTCTTAAAGGGATAGTTCACACAAAAATTAAAATTCTGTCACCATTTACTCATCCTCAAGTTGTTCTAAACCTGTGTGAATTTCTTTCTTCTGCAGAACAGAAGAAAGAAGCTGAAGAAGATATTTTGAAGAATGTCAGGAACCAAACAGTCCATAGTATGGAAAAAAAACTACTATGGAAGTCAAAGGTGCCCCACAAATGTTTGGTTACAAACATTCTTCAAAATATCTTTCTTTGTGTTCAGCAGAAGAAAGAAATGTATACAGGGGTTTGGAACAACTTGAGGGTGAGTAAATAATGACAAAATTTTCATTTTTGGGTGAAATATCCCTTTAACTGAAACTGCTTGTTAAAGGTACAGAGTATGTCACACATAACAATGTTTCTAGATTCCTGTTTCTCCCTGACCCCGTCTCAGTCTTTAGATGGAGGAAAAGAGAAATGACACACCAGAGAAAAACAAGAGATGTGTGCAGAAGAAAGGAAGGGGTTATTGAATGAAGAATGTGCTGACACAGACCACAGCGTCAGGTAGGGAAGGGGCACTTTCCAGGAATAAGGTGCACTTTGGAGTTCATTTTGGAGATTTTTTAAATGAAACAGATTTAATATTTTTGGTAGTGAGAAATATTAGGGTGCTTTCACACTTGGATCAATTGGTCCGAACCTGAGTTTGACTGCTCCCCCTACCCCACTGGATTGGGTTACCACTGTATTATTTGGGTCCAAACAGCAGTGCGTTTACATCATCAAAGCAGCAGCTGTTTACCCCTGTTGCTAAGTAACAACGATGCAGGAGAAGGTAGCAAAATCTTTAGTGTTGCTCACCTCACTAATATTTTTATTTTTTAACCTTTGGTTTTGTTTTCTATCTGCCATGAATGTACTATATATGTTCTGAAGAACACGGGAGTCCACTTGTGTTGAAGACGAGCAGAAAATATACATTCTCACCGCTTGCAGTGCGTCCATCACGCTTGTCAGGAAAGTAAGTGAGAACACACACAAGCACAGTTTTATCAAATCATACATCATTAATAGCGGTTCACTTCCGCGTTTTAGTATGATTGTGTTCATATCAGCAGTGAACCGAATCGGAGTTCACATTAACTGTACCCCAGACCCCCCTTTTTAGGCTGACTCGGGTATGAGAGTTCAGAAAACAGGGTTCACATCCAAATTAACCAAAATGTGGTGCGTTCCAGTAGTGCTAGTGTGAAAGCACCCTTATGTATGGCTATTATAGTTAACTAACTAAAACTAAACCTAAAACCATAAAAAAAACATTTTCATTAATGTTAACTGAAATAAAATATTATAATAACGTAAAAACTTTTAAAGTGCCCCATTACGCTTTTTCATAGTGTGTAATATAGCTGTTTATGTATGTAAAAGTCGTCAAAAAAAGCTCGTCAAAGTATTCAGACAAAAGTAAAGTTTTAAAGATCAAGAATCAATTCTGAACTGCCGAAATGAGTCGTCAGCAATTTGTTACAAATCTAGTAGGTTTGTAACAAATTTGCATAATGCCAGCCAATGATTTTCATTGGCTGCCTGTGAACAACATCAACTTTGCCCCACCCCAAACTCTGTAGTTGTAGCTGAGACCTGGAAGAGTTTGGTTCATGTTGTCAACATGTCGAGAAGATGCTGTTTTCTGCGCTGCGAATACACTTTGTATGTGCTTCCAAAGGATGAGGACTCGAATTGGTACGGTTCACAATTACAGTTCACATCACTGTTTATACAAGTGCTGAGGAAGCCTCCGGAGCTGAAATTTAGATATGATAATAGGCGTTTCGTTCCCGACATGCGCTGTAAGTGTTAGACCAATCACAACAGACTGGGCATTCTGACCAATCAGAGCAGAGGGGTTAAGAGAGACTGAATCTTCAAACAAATCGTTTTCAGACTCTTTAAGAAATGAGGTGATGCGCTATGTATATTACGATAAAATTTTATTTTTTTTACCTATGATGCATGTAAACTTATTGTAGGAGGCCTCCATAACAAAATGAGGAACCTTTAAAATAGCATAATAGGGGCACTTTAAACAACAATTGTCTGTACTTTGATCGTGATTTTGTTGTAGAATTCTTGACGGTCTCGACCAAAAAAATAATAATGTTAATGTTTAGCGGTGTTCCATATATTGTGCACATTGTAACCCTGAAGAAGTTACATCATTTGGACCCTTTCTACAGCATGACAAAGAGTCATTCAGCATGGCATGTAAATAATCTCCATAATAACCATTTTCTCAATGTTCCACAAACTGTAGTGTTTCCTCCATTTGTAAAGCTCAAGCAATTCTGTTATTGCATGAAAAAATATTAAACATAAAAAATACAATACAACTACAAAAGATATGATGTCACTAAATCTTAATTAAGGCTAAATCTACATCCCTGTTACCCATTGTCAGTGTTTTTCTTACTGTTACATCATACAGACCTTATGAGAGGAACGTTGTCCAGAGTACAGCATATGGTTTGTCCCCTCTGCATTGGCAGATCCACCTCACATGACTGGTTATACATCCTGCAAGCAAACAAATACACAGACCCCCACGTATAAATACAAAAACATTTACATTATGGAGTTACAGTATAACTGAGTCCCACAGGTTTGTGGGAGTCTATTTTAAGATCTTGCTCACTTGCTATAAATAATAGTCAATCATACCAGACAGACCTGAGTATTAGGTCAGCTGCATCTGTCTGTGAATTTGGACAAGTTACACAACGCTGCATTCCTACTGTACACTGGATGATATGATCAGAGTTACAACTCACTTCCAGTATAAACGTGTTTTGACAGCCGCCATAACTTCAATTCATACTACACCCTGCAGAACTCAAGGCAAACATATTGTGGCTACACTTCATTACTAAAGCAAACACATCCTT
This sequence comes from Siphateles boraxobius, assembly GCF_051911475.1. Lineage (NCBI taxonomy): Eukaryota > Metazoa > Chordata > Actinopteri > Cypriniformes > Leuciscidae > Siphateles > Siphateles boraxobius. Next base: position 4,612,582 of record NW_027508997.1, on the reverse strand, counting down.
CGCTACAGGACTAATGCTCCTCCCACCAGGAGGAAAAAACTGAAAGACCAATGTTGTTTCCAGAGTGTAAAAATTACCCAGAAATGCAAAGCACCTAAAAAAGGTAAAAACAGCCTTTGGGCTGAACTTCATTAAACAGACCAAATTTGATCTTGTTAGCTCAGCTTTAGCTCCACTATCCAATATCACCAAAATAATTTTTTTATTAGGCCTGCACATGACACCTAAACATAAAGTACACATTTTTCACTGATATTCTGAGACAGTGGGTTTTATTCATTAAAGTGGTGGTAAAACGCATTTTTCGAAGGCTTGATTGTGTTTGTGGGGTGCACTGTAACATGCGTTCATGCTTCGTTTTTTTAAAAATTGCATTATTTTTCATATATTTTACCTTTATTCTACATCTGATCTCAAAACTATGCAATGGGCTCAGATTGGTTAGCTGGCCCAGTGTGTTGTGATTCGCTAACCGACTAGTGCACTTTTTCCGGAAACGTCACGCCCCTTACCGTTACCGGTACTTGTGCTTTGGTGTATTATAAACAATGGCGTCAATAAAACCAATCGGACCCAGAAAATGTTAGTGAAGATGATCGAGCAGAACCTGTTCAAGAACGGCTGTTAAACGACGTTTCAGAAAGGTTTGTTTCTTGTTGTTCTCTCATTACTTTTTAGATACGCTGTTATTTAATTGTACTAATTATTATAGAATTACAAAAAATAAGCATCATAAACAAGAATTTCATATCATCGTTCTAACAAATTATACTACAGTCCTCAAAGGGATTTTTTTGAGTAAAGACTGCGGATGTATAGTGATCGTTTCTGACTGTATGCCACCATTACTTTTGTATTTTTAGAACGATTGTAGACAAATATCTGTCGACAGAACTATTAACCCAAAACGAACACTAAACAACGGCTGCCAAATCAAACACAGAACCATGTTTAGCATGCCTGTAGATAAACAAGCATGTAGAAAAACGTAAAAGCTCTAATCATAAGGTCATAATTATGAAGGACAGAGTTAAAAATAAATTATAACCATTGATCCCTAATCCCCTCGTCCCTAGGAAGGCTTAACAAAGTGGACCTGCAATCCGGATGAAAATAACAGCAGTGTTTCGACGGCATTGCGACAACTCATCTCCAAAATAGCAATATAAAATGGCCTCGCCTCGCTTATTAAGTATTCTCGGAGGAGGGGTTTATGTGAATAATGGGAAATGCTGACGTCAGCAACCCCGGATAAATCTCGTGTAGTCCAAAACCGGTCGTTTGCTGTAGTCCTTAGAAATTGAATTTTTTAAAAGCAAATATCTCCCTTTGCTTTGAACTTTGAGCGCAGTAACTTTGCAGATGTTGTTTATGCTCAAACAGCAACATTACACACTAGCTAAAGTTAGAAAAGTGAAATTGTGTTTTACCACCCCTTTAATTAATTTTATTCACAAGTCATATTAATAAGTAATCCTCTCCGACTGCTTCTGCTCATGGACCCAGACGTAATTTTTTACCATTTTAAATAATTAAGGTACAGTGTAAGACCAACAGCAGCACTAAAATATAAGTTACCTAGACACTGCTATGCTCAGTATGCTAATGTTTGACTAAAAGAACAAGTTAACCTGCAATTCTTCATTGGCTGACACGTCCTTGAGCCATATTAAGTTAATAAGAAAGGATTTGGACACTCGCTCAACATCTCATATCAAATACATTACTCATTAGTGCAGATGATGCAAAAGAAGTGTATTAGACACAATGCCAGGAGGTCTCTCTCTGATGTGTGCATCTTAAAAAGGTTTTAGTTTAGTATCGGTAAATGGTTAATATCCTTAGACCTCAAATGATCTCTTTTCTTTCAAAAGATGAAAATATGCATATTTCAGTAACCAATATATTAATTTATACTACCTTTTATACTACTGCTGAATCAGTTCGAATGCATTAACATTATGAACATCAGCTATGCTAATTATTTCCCATCTGCCTTTCTGCTGTTATCTCGGGACGCTAGTCCCGAGGTAAATAGCGTTCGTCAGCTCCAGTTTGTATCCAGCCTCTCACGGAGACTTCAGATGCCCCAACACCTGTGATGAGACGACTCGACGCCTGTGAAGAGACGACTCAACGCCGGCGATATGTTATGCCCTAAATTAATACATGATTAACTGACTGTATTTTTCTATGTACATTTCCGAAATGCACTTTCTGTAAAGCTGCTCTGAGACAATGTGTATTGTGAAAAGCGCTATACAAATAAATTTGAATTGAATTGAATTAATAAACATATAAAAATAAAAATACTTGTGTTAATACTTAATACATTTTTTTTTTACTTTTTCATTTCTACGTTTTATTTATTCAGTGTTATTGTACGGTTTAAAATATTTAATATATTTAAATCATTAAATTACATATATTAAATAAACTATTTAAAAATACCATAGCATAATGTTGTTGTTTTTTACAATTAAAAAAACAAATTAATGACTTTTGTAAAGTTGACACAATGATATTTAGTTTAAAAAGAAGACTTCTCACCAGTTGTCCACAGGACAGACATGTTGATTATACAAGGCCATGGCATACCTGGAAAAATAGAAATGATGGTACATTAGTAACAATGTAATCAGCACAAACCAGATTTTAAAGGGAGGATTTAAACTTGCATTTCATTTTTACGTGCCTCGACTTGTTTAAAATAGATTCTGAAAAGTAAATTTTTGATTCTGTACACCAGTAACACTAATAAGGTCTCATTTGTTAAAATTAGTTAAAGGGATAGTTCACCCAAAAATTTAAATTCTGTCTTCATTTACTCAGCCTCAAGTTGTTCCAAACCTGAATGAATTTCTTTCTTCAGCTGAACACAAAAGAAGATATTTTGAAAAATGTCAGGAAACAAACAGGGCCAGGGTTTCATTGCCGTCCATAGTATGTAAAAGTATTGTATAGTATGTAAAACATTCTATGGAAGTCAATGGGGTCCATCAACTTTTTGGTTACTGACATTCTTCAAAATAACATCTTTTGTGTTCAGCAGAAGAAAGAAATTCATACAGGTTTGGAACATATTGAGGGTGGGTAAAGGATGACAGAATTTTTATTTTTTGGTGATCTATCCATTTAATGCATTAACTAATATGAATTAACAATGAGCAATATATTTTTTACAGCATTTGCTAACTAATGTTAACAAATAAAACCTTTTTTGAAAAGTGTTACTGGTGTACCTCATGAAAACACCATCCAAACAAAATGGACATAAACAATTCATAATAAAAACTGTGTTCTAAAAGAATCTGTCTTTGAATGCACCAATGATCATGTCAAAATAAAAGCGGTTTCAAAGCTGACCAAAAGAGCAATGTAAACCACTGATGTCTGAAATTAAGCAAAGAGATGCAGTATGACTCATGAGCCCAGAGCTTTAAGGGCTGTAACATATAAAAGTTACTTTATCATTATAGGTTACGCATATGGACATAAAGAAAGGATTATCAAAAATATGCTGTGGTCTCCCTCACTACCGCAACAGCCTCTATTCACAGATAAAATCAGAAGTGCATGTCCTTTTGACGTGACTTTCTGTTAGCATAGAACCAAAAACCGGAGAGCTCTGGAAATTTAGTCAACTCAACCTGTGCATCTTCAGCTTACCCTGGCGTTATGTGTCATTCTTTGCTCACACTTATGCAACAAGGTCAGCACACTCATGGTCCCGTCACACTGACCCTCATAAGATGTCAATGAACACAGGACCATCAGATAACGGTTAAAGTAAACGTTTGCCTACTGACTTTTACAGAATCTGATGAAAGAGAATTTCCAAGCACGCAAAATTAGCTGACTATGGAAACTTGTTTCCACCACGGAATAAAAAAAAAAAAGGTAATAGTGTATTTTATTTATTTCACAATTAGGAGTGTTTTTTCTCAGAAGTTTATATCTTGCAATTGCAAGTTTATATCTCACATTCTGCTAAATATTTTAAAAAGGGAGTTATTCTGACTTTTATAACTAGCAATTCTGACTATATTTCTCGCAATTGTGATATAAACTCGCAATTCTGACTTTATTTCTCGCAATTGTGAGATACAAACTTGCAACTGGAAGTTCTAGAATTTTGAGATAAAAAGTCGTACTTGCAATTCTGACTTCATTTTTCACAATTGTGAGATATACACTTGATATAAAGCAGTTAAAGGCAAGTTTTAAAGATAAAGTTAAAGGCAAGCAAGATATAAACTTGCAATTCTGAGGGAAAAAGTCAGAATTGTGAGATTTAAAAAAAATCGCAATTACCTTTTTTATTATTTTATTCCATGGCGGAAACAAGCTTCCATAATTACAAATGGACAATGAGACAAGAAAAGAATGTTAAGCGCTCTGTGGAAGGGAAACACACTCGGCACCTGCCGATGGATACGCCTTTCTCTCATGCAGATCTCACTGTTGACATACACACACAAACACATTTACATTTGTCCAACGTAACTGCATCTGACAGCATGCAAGGTCAGATGTGGGCTAAGCAGCAATTAGGTTTGTTTTCATCTCTAGTAAATAGTGTGTGCGTGTGTGTGTGTGTGTCTGTGTGTGTGTGTGTGTGTGTGTGTGTACAGCGAGACAGATCACCTGAGCCTTGTACTACACTTAGCACAACGCTGAGAGAAATTACATTTGGTAAACAAACATTCTGCCATCTGCCCTGGCTGGTGTTGTGAATAATCACGCAGACTATTAACAGTTCACTTTCAACATCCTAGAGAGGCGCACAGTCTGGCTACAGAGTAACACAGCTGAACACTTGTTACTTCTTCATTTTTTATTTTGAGGTGGGCACCACAAACTTTAAAGCTTTTAAAGGGATAATTCAACCAAAAAAGAACATTCTGTCATCATTTACTCATCCTCATGTGATTCCAAACCCTTACGACTTTCTTTCGTCTGTGGAACATAAAAGAAGATATTCTGAAGAATGTTGGTAACTAAACAGTTTTGGTGACCATTGACTTCAATTGTATGGGCTAAAAAGACAGAAAGTACTTCTTTGTTTGGAGTAAATGATGACAGAATTTTCATTTAAATTGAATTAAATGATTACAGAATTTCCCTTTAAATAAAGACTTGGCTTAGCTCATGAATAGTTTCCTTCAAAATTACATTTTAAAATATATTAAAACAGAAAGAGTTATTATAAATTGAAATAATATTTCACAATCTTGTTAGTGCTTTCACTGTACATTCAATCAAATAAATGCAGCCTTGGTCAACAGAGAGACCTCTTTCAAAAACATTTAAAAAATCGTACAGACCCAACATTTTTGAACGGAATTTAACATAATACTTAAATTCTAATTGTCTTAATAAGATACAGCACTCTGAATAAAGGCGGTTTAAGGAAGAAGTGAGGATGAATGCTTCATAATCTTGCTTTAATTAACCTTCTTAAATTGCTTACATTTTTACAAACAACCTCCTAAACAGCTGGCAGACTCCACTAGTGTCCATACCCCCTCCATTCCACATCACGTACTCCAGTCATTCACAAAGACACCTTTTGCTTTGCACACAGCAGGTGTAAGAAATCAATCCCCAGGAGCTTTAGGTCCAATCAAACCAGAGACCAGACCTGATCTGAATGGATAATTAGACTACATCTCCAACCAGAGAGCCACAATGCTTGTATTGTACCACCGAGGACACGGATGTATAGCACTGACAGTTTCAGCTGTTAAAGGCAACAAGCTTTAAAATATAAAGCCTTTGTTATGAATAAATATGCTCAGTGTTGTTTGCATAAACAGTACGTTCAACGTTACAGGGAACAGCACATCACTGCGGGACTATGCAAGCATGTGTGACGTTACCATAAACAATAGCCTCAAAGTATAGAAATAACGTCCAAATGGAAACACTGGTTTGGAAACTTGCTCTTGCCTAAATGGAAACTTTTTTTTTTTTTTATGCAGCCTGAATAATTTAAACAAGCATTCCACTGGGGTGTAACTGCGGGCTACATACTCCTCAAAAACAGCCTCCAATGAAGTGTTTAACTAACTTGCATTATGAATTAATTCGATGAGAGAAGCACATGCCAGTCAGTTTCAGTCATGCTTTGAACAGTTGATGTTGTTGTTTTTAGTAACGGTAACAGTTCTTATACAAGTCATAATTAGAGGTTCCATATTCAGCTATGAAAACATGCCTTTTCTTGCATAGATACGGGGCACGTTTAGTCCATGTTGTATTGGGAACTTCTCCCAGACCTTCACTACAGGAGTCAAGGAAAGAATAAACCAAACATTCTCTTTCTGGCATAATAGATGAAAAAATCGCTGATGCTGCTCTAAGTTGCTCTCCTCTGTTTTACTCGCTCCTCTTCTCGCCGAGGCTTATGTAACCACCTCTGTCTCTTCAAACTCAAGGCTCTACAGGAGAGGAAGGGGATCTTGAACTCCCTGTAGAAACAGGGCGTATGCAAGTTCTCCACAGGAAGGAAGTAGGTACAAAAAGCAATGAGATGTCAGCACAGCGCTGCACCTTCAAGCAAATAAAACTGTATAAAAGGTATTCAACAGCCCCTCAAGTCTTCCAACAACTTCCATCACACATGAAGCCAAAAACCTTTTTTCTTAAATATTACCTTGAACTACAAGTCTTATCAACCGCATGCCGGTTCATGCAAAGCTCTCTTCCTGAAGATCAATTTCTGTACCAACACAAAGTTACTAATAATGACCTCAAAGTCTTTAACATTTTTCAGGCAAGTTCAGACGACTCAGTTATGGGCACTTGTAGTTTTATATATAGCCCAATCCCCAAAGAGCAGGTTCATGAATACTGAGATTGGCTGCATTTCATATGTTTTAGGTCGTAATTTTATCTTTGCACACATAATAAACCTTTCCATAATAAATTGTCACACTGAAACGGCATGTTTCAGAAGAAGCTGTGAGGTGCCCCAAAAAAATAAACCTTGACTGAAACATACACTTTTCTCCTCAGCTAACAAAAGTATGTTCCAAAAACTTTTTGCTAACATTATAAAGCTAATTGCTAATGTTCTCAAGGTTCAGCTTTTTAGATGCTTTAAAAAAAGTTTTTTCTTGTTTAAGCGAACGTTAAGGGAACATTCCATTTTATAATTTTGCAAAAATCATGGGAATGTTACTTTTTAATGTTCTCTGAACCTTTTGAAAGCAGTAACAAAAAAAACATTAGATGAATGTCCAACTAAAACATTTAGGAAAAAACATTCTATTAACAATGTATAAATAATTTTTTTGTGCTAACGTTTTGAGAACATTATTAAAGACCAGATCGAACGCATGATCTATTAATGCTAGTGGAAGAAAGTTTTTTCATAACTTCAAGAAAACCTTGCCAGAATGTTAGCCAAAGTTTTAAGTACATTAGCTGGGTCTTGGTAGGGAGAGAAGGCAACCATTTCAATGCAGGCCAAACCTAAAACTGTGATTCACTTGCATAAAGTGCACTAGCTTCAACATATTCTACATGTACTGGCTACATCACACTATTAAAACAATCTGTGACATGTACAATTACAACTATATAAATTATTCTTATAGACCATAAAGTTGGAATTTACCAAACAGACATATTATGCCTATTTCCCTCTAAGAACATTGTTGAATTGGTGTGCATCCAGTTAAAAATCAAACTAGTCTGAAAGTGATGTAACCTTAAATTAGAGCATACATGACATCTGCACAGGTTTTATCCATGCCTATTCAAAGCAGGATCGTCTCATTTGATATGAAATAAAATGGACTTACACGACCCATATTCCAGTGATGGTCAGAGCTGGGAGGCTGACAGGTAAGATCATCCACAGAGACATCTCCAGCAACACGATCCTCGACTGCTCCCCTCAAAATCATCCACTTCTTTCGCCTTCGCCAGCCCGTCTCCCTCGGCTCATCAATGTGCATTTATACTTGTTGCATGACCCCAAACCGGCTTATCTCAAATATCATATCTGTGACAAAAACAAAACAAAAATCTTTACAATGACAACGACGCTGATAAACAGACTAGACCGTTACCTGTCATTTTCACATGATTTTGTATTGCACAAAGCATACCTGTTTGCAAAGCTGTGGATTTTGCATTACTATGAGCACATCGTTTTTGTTTTTTTACTTTACATGTAGGCTATTGTATTTTCCTATTTGTTTAAGCATTTTTAACTCTCAGTGTATATCTGTGATTCTGTCAATGTTTTTTTCTGGACCTGTAGAAACAACAGAACATTTCATTGCCTGCAAATTCTGCTCCATGACTAACTGGTGTGCATTTGTATTAGACTATATTGAACACTGTAAAAGTCGCTTTAAAACCATGTGGAAGAATATCCTTTTGTTAACCAGGCAAAATGGCCGATTGAAGTTGGAGTTTAACGTAAGTGTAATAGCCGTGTGTGTAGTGTTGAGAGTGGACACTGTATCTCACCTTCCCCCCTGTGATAGGGGACAGCAGACGTGTCTCCCACCTTTTGTTAAACCCTCAGACAGAGCGCAGACTGTTCAGGAACGGTAACATCAATCACCAATAACAGCTACAGGTTTCTCATTACTCCTCAAGCGTCCAAATGACCGCGGCTGTGTAATCTTCCTTTGCTCTCTGTGTTTCTCTGTGCTCTTCCAGCAGAATTCTGGTGCCTCACTCCTTTCGGAATATAAGCGCTGTCTCTCTCTCGTGTCCCGCCGTGTGGACTCACTGAACGCGTCCAGCTGTTCCCGGAGCTCCGCCTCCCTCACTCCCGCACTGATGCATCATGATGCACTGAATAAAATGTTTATAATTTTGACGTAAAAACAACGTACAACAAGCCCTACAGAAAAAAAAAACTAAGAGTTGAGTTGGTTTACTGTACCTTACATTGAAACAAAAAATGAATTAGTAATCATATAGGCCTACACTGTAAAAAAAAAAAAATGCAGAGCCTATGATCAATAGGTAATGACAACATATGTTGCTACATTGCGTTAACTCGTCAAAATAAGTTCAAATTCAACAATTTTTCAGTCAGTTTCAAAAGTCAGTTTGATGTAAATTAAGTTGAAATGACTTAAACATCCAAGTTTATTGTACTTAGAAATTTAAGGCAGCAACTTTTTTTTTACAGTGTAGTACATTCAACATGTGTTTGTACAGTGGAGTGTTGTTACAATTATGTTTTTTGTAGGCCTAAGTAAAAAAAAATGGAATTCGCCTACCTACTTGCGTGAAAATGTCACCAGAATATCTGATCTAAATAAGATTTTATTTTGTATATTTTTGTATCGTAGCTCTATGTACAGCAAATTTTACGTTAAATTTTGTTTAGGTAATATTTACTTAATTGGTTTATTATGTGTGTTACCCAGATGGTCTTTTGTGTTAACACTTTTAATTCTTAATTATTTTAATCATGGTTCATAAAAAGTCTAATTTAATAACATTTAAATAAACATGTTGTTTATGTTGTTACATATTAAGGTAGGCCTACGTGTATTTTAGTTTTTGATTAAGTAGCCAGATTCATTAATGATATGTAGGCCTATAGTTAGTGTTGTATTTGTTTGATGGAGAAGCCATTGTACATCATGTTAGATAGCTCAAAGTGATCATTTGACGTAATGTCCCAACGTACTTGCTGAAAATTATCTAACTAAGATACTGATCATTGTTTTTGCAGTTCTTATCATCTGTGATATGGTAATACACAACCCAGACTCTTTCTGCCATCTTCAAATGTTAACCCATGCATGTTAATGTTAACTAAAATTCAACTTGTTACACTGATATTATTATTAGCAATAAACATACAAAATAAGTATTTTCATTAGTGGTCACAGACTTTGACCAGCGTCTTAAATAAGATGCTACAACCAACTATTTTAATGATTATTTGCATGTCATCAGAAATTGCCAGGAGTCAGAATCTCTTATTTTCCTTTCAAACTTATTTAGCACCAGCAATGTTTCTGTTTGAAAACTATGTGGGCCTGAATGACTGATTTCTTGAAAAGCTGGTGTCCGATGAGTGCATCAAAGTTGAGATACCTTTACATTACAAAACATTAAATGTAAGTAAATACAAAATAATAAAAATATACAAATAATCTTGCTGTATGAACATATTATTATCGTAATAATAGTTTAACAAAATGTGCTACTTGTATAAAGAGGTCGTACATGCTGATATGTTCTGCCAGACAAAATGTACTTCCCATGATTTAAAACAATTATATTATAGTTTTAGTACATTCTGATATGAGTTCCCTTCTGATAAGATGTGCTACTGTTGTTGTAACGTTCAACGCATTGCTCATCTTGTTTAAGAAGCCATTTTTATCCGACAAGCATCACAGCTGGCACTATTATCCTGTTGACAAGGTTGGTCAGATTTTAAGAATAGCTGTTACCAAACGTATTCTGTCTATTTGTCAGACATATTGAGATCATAGAGCAAAAAAACATAGTATAGAGTTTTCTCAATGCACAATATGTACTGGAGCTATACATTTTACAAAATAGCCTATAAAAACAAAACTCATCAAATCTTGGGCTGTCTTTCACAAGTAATTAAATACAGTTCCTTTTTCTATTATTTCCCACAAGAGCCAATCTGAAGACAACACCCTTTCATAGTTGTGCAACTGCTGAAACAGTATCTCAGTCCACTGCTGCATAATAGCAATCCTTATCAATGTTCACGTTTCTGTGGGTTTCTTCACCATCAACATGTTCTTTGTTCTTTTGATAGTCTGACATAACCGGCTGATGATATTGTGCGTATGATGAAAATAATATTCATGGATAAGAACATGTGGTCACCTTAAACTTGAGTGATGTATGAGTCATAAAAACAGACTTGTGAATGTAGATATTGATTGTGAAAAGTTTGTCTCGTTCTGAGCATATAAATATTTCTTAAGCCTCACAATGATGTAGACTTAGTCATATCGGTCATTGTAATACATTTTAAAATGTGCAAATTCAAGAAGAAACAACACAAAACAGATGAGTTCACCAGCTCAGTATTACTGTGAAAATGAGTATAAAAAATCATAACTTTCAACAAGTTTGGAATGGCTCCATCTAGTGGAGAGATATACCATATTATTTCCCACATCCCACAAAGTTTGTATTTTGCCCCATGATAAACATACTGTATTGTTTTAGGTTGTAATGGAATCATAAAACAGGTAACACATCATAGTGAAGGATTCACAGGTGATACTTGTCATCTTTCAGATAATCCTTATATCTACTATGCACACAAAATATACCCAGTCTCTGTGTTTTTGATGGAGAATGGAGTGGCAGTCTAGAGCGGTGTCCAAACTCAGCCCTGGAGGGTTTAGCTCAACATGCCTGCATTGCCTGGAAGGTTCCAGAATGCAAGACGCTGGTTAACTGGTTCAGGTGTGTTTAATTGGGGATGCAGCTGAACTCTGCAGGACAGTGGCTCTCCAGGAGCAGGATTGGACACGCCTGGTCTTGAGTATTTGGAACCAAGACATTATAAATAAATCAATAAGCTAATTTACGTTTTATATTTGAAAAACAACAAAAAAGTTTTGCTATTTTCTAAGTTTGGCCACTGCTGATAGTCATAACTGATATAGCGACTGATACATGTCAGAATGAGGTCAGTGATATTTTATTCTGATGCAGATGCCCAAAGAGGGAAGCAAACTGGCTCACTTCCTGTTCTCACTGAACTGACTAAAATGATAAATAAGATCAGATAATGAGACAACCACATGCTGATCAACATTCAGCAAACAAATGTATCTCTATATTTACAGTCGCACTGTAGTTCCGTATCCCCAGACTCCAAGGCCAGGGTAGAGGGGTTCAGTAAATTTAGTTAGAACCTTATACAGAAGCTTCATTTTGTCAGACACACTATAAAATGCCACTGTTCCAGCCTCATAGTCTACATACACCCCTATCCTGGAGGAACTGGGGACAGATATAGTGGTGCTTTTGTTATTGTGTACAAAGGAGTACTTGGATTCAGAGCAGTACAAACTCCAAGACTTGTCATTCCCTCCAAAGCTGCCAGCGAAATCATTTCCTTTCCTCTGAATTCCTCTGTAAGTCACAGCAATGTCAATTTCTGTGCCACTCCAGTCCACTTCCCAGTAGTAGCGACCGCCGGCCAGACCTTCCTTACACAGCACCTGCTGCCAGTATTCGAAGCGATCGGGATGCTCCGGGTACGCCTTTGGCTCGTTCCTCATCCGCACCGCTGTGTTTTTGTCTGACAGGTGCAGGTTCGGGTGGGCCGTTGAAGGATCTGCTGAGGGCTGACAGAAATCTAGATCGAGAAGGGGTGTTGGTAAATTAACCACCAGAAACAAATGTGTTTTCTATATAAAACTTTTTTCTCACTGTTGATTATATTGATTATAAACTTACATTCTAAGAAGTCCTCCCTTTTTGCTGGGTCCACAGTCTGCAGAATTTTAACCTCCTTTACTGCAGATGAAAAACATATATGTATAAAAAAAAAGAAAAGAAATATATATATATATATATATTAAATTGAATGCATTGATTTCTGAAGGATCATGTGACAGTAATGATGTAAGTATGCTGTAAATAATGATGCTGAAAATTCAGCTTTGCCATCACAGGAATAAATTAAATTTTAAAATATACATTCAAATAGAGAAAAAAATAATTTTAATAATATTTTACAATATTGCTGTTTTTACTGTATTTTTTATCAGAAAATTGCAGCCTTATGAGCATAAGAGACTTCTTACAAAAACATTTTAAATTTTTTTACCGACTTTTGAATGGTAGTGTATATATACATGTATATACCTGTGTATGTATGTGATATATATACAGTATATATACACACACACATACACATTATGTGCATATTTGTAATATAAGGGTTTTAAGCACCTGCTGATGAGATTTTGATCATTTCTTCCTTGCTTATGTCTTCTAATTGCACTTTCAGGTCAAAGATGGCTTTCTTTGCATTGTCAAATGTGTGGTGAGGGGCTAATGTCACCTTGGACAAGTCTTCATATCCAGAAGGAGCAGAAAGAGACTGCCAGCTCTATAGGAGGGAGGAGGGGGGGGGGGGGCAGAAATGTTATTTTATCATAATGTAGGGAACAGTTTGACAAAAAAAGTAAATGAGCTTATAGGCCACAGCACTCTTTCAACAATACCTGTAAGAAGTGGATATGATCATCGGATTGGGACAGCTGCTCCAGGTCATTATGTTTCTTTCTTAGTAATGTAATCTCCTCCTCCAGCCTGGCCAGGTGTCCCTCTGCACGTGTCAGCAGAAGGGTTTCCTGGACTCGGATCATCTCCTTCACTTCTCCATGCCTCCTCTCTAGTGCCCGCAGCAGTTCAGTGAAAATACGCTCGTTTTCATCCAACACACTCTGAGTTGAGTGCTGGAATGAGAAAAACACCATAGATGAGGTAGGGACTGCAAATTCACAGATATCATTTAACAGTCAAATAGAGATGGAACAAGTGCAGAGCACCTTTTTAAAATGTGATGTCCTGTTAAAGAAAATAGCATTTTGAGCTCATTTAAAGGTACAATATGTAGGATTTTTGCAGTAAAATATCCAAAAACCACTAGGCCAATTTTATATATTTTGTTTAGTTGATTACTTACAATATCCCAAATGTTACAAACAATTTGTAAATCGTGAGAAAATTGCAATTTTAACCAAGGAAATGGGGCGTGTGAGCAGGGGTGAGGAGTCGCCAGTCAATGACGTCATATTCGCGTTACCCTCGGTTTCCGCCAGGTTTGACCTCGTACTGCCATAGTAACCATGGCGACAGACGTTGACAACTGGCTCGTTATGCCTAGCAGGACGCTCACGCGGTTGTTGTTTTGTTCAAACATTTTGGATCATGGCAAGCAGACTTTGAGACAAAAAGAGGACTAAAACGATGATCAACATTTTTCGAGATGCCGAGAACTCCACGTCTGCGACTAACTTCGACTTGACAGAGACGCGAGTGTTGCATGTACTTTTAGACAGGTGAACAAATGTACATAAAACAAATGTTATCAATGTTAATCAATGTTATTTAGTTCAACATGATGAAATGTTGGAATATGATCTGTATGTTATTCTAATGTTGATCTAGCTTAACGTACTTAGTCTCATACAGCCAACACACAACCTAAACTAACAACATTCAACACACTCAAATGCCGTTTAGTGTGATAGTGTAACTGTTAGAGCAAGTGAAACAGCGCTGCATTACCTCAAGTTTGATTCGTCTAATAAACTGACCTGTGTGAGTATTAATCTAGCACTTGCGTATAGTTCGGTAGAATGAAATGTCCTTATTCTTTTATATCCGCGGGACTCGCGTTGCGTGTCGCGCTGGTATAAATTACGTCTAGCAATCGCGCCCTGCTTCATACCACAGTCATGTTAAAAACATGAATGTATTCACTCATCCATAAAAGATCCATCAGCTTGACGACAAGATCCATAATTCAGCTAAATGTGGAATATACCTCATCATCAGTATACGCCTTTATTATTGTAAGAGGTTAGCGACCCCTGGTGGCGAAAAATCCTTGCATATTGTACCTTTAATTGTAACATTTTATAATGATGTTCAATTTATTAACATAATTAATGCATTTTAATGTTATTTTAACAGCTTTTTTAGAATACTGTCATGCGCGAGGCGCTGCAAAAAGCGAAAGACATCCATCTAGAGCGTCTTTACAAAGAAAAAAAATGGCGCAGTGGAATGGAAAAATGCGTTCTGTGTGAACGGCCTCAAAAAGTATGCATTAAATTGATCAAAAGTGTCAGTAAAGACATTTGTAATGTTACAAAATATTTCTATTTCAAATAAATTATGTTCTTCCAAACTTACTATTCATCAAACAATCCTAAAAATATGTATCAGGTTTTGACAAAAAATATGAATTAGCACAACTGTTTTGATAATAATAAAAAATGTTTCTTGAGCATTAAATCAGCATAGTAGAATGATTTCTGAAGAAGCATGTGACTCTGAAGATTGGAGTAATGACAGCCTGAAAATCCAGCATATTCAAATCGATTTTTTTTTATTAGCCTATAGGCTACTTATTCATTTTAATTTTACATTTCTATGAAAATAATTAATTATTAGGTTTTCATCAACTCTCAAGCCCCCAGCAGTTTCCTTGCTGTTTTGGAAACCCTGACCTAAAGTATTAACTAATTGGAACAAATAGAACCTTATTGAAAAATGTTTCATTTAATCATATAAAACAGAAATACACATGTATGGTATTGTACATTGTTGTGGGCAAGTCAGCGTAACAGCATTCTATGAGTAATTAAGTGACATAGATATAAACAGAGGATTCTACCCAATTATTTTCTAAAATTCTTACTTTTATGGATGCCGCTGCCTGCCTGAGATCTTGCCATTTCTTCGTCCGTTCCTCAATCTTCTGCTGTGAAGTCATCAGTTTCGCTCCAAGCTGTTTCTGTTGAAAAATTTTAAAAAAGAAGAAAAAAAAGAAGCTAATTCGTGAGACACTGGACTGTTAAAGGGATAGTTCACCCAAAAATTTCTCACCCTTAAGTTGTTCTAAATTAATATCTTCTTTTGAGTTCAGATTCAGAATTCACACAGGTTTGGAACAACTTGATGGTGAGTAGGACATGATGACAGAATTGTCATTTTTCTGCTTTTCCTTTAATCTTCCAACCAAGTGAAAGCACTAAATATTGACTTGTTTATCAATGATCATCATGATTAAGTTTAAAAGCATATAGCCTACTGCGGTTCTTCGTGGAATGAGAGTCATTTTTAATCAGTTATCTCTGTTGATAAGCTCACCTGCTTTTCTATCCTTTCAGCTGCTGCTGAAACAATATCATGTTTTTTGTGTTCCTCCATGATACACAAAACGCAAACACATGCTTGATCAGAACGACAGAAAACCTCCAAAAGTTTATCATGTTCAGCGCAGATCTTCTCACGCAGTTGCCCTGTTGCTGCCACCAGTTTGTGCTTCATGAGAGCTGGATACTCATAATGAGCCTGGAGATGCGTCTCACAAAATGAGGTTAAGCACGTCAGACATGACTTCACTGCCTTGTTCTTCTTTGCCAGACAGAAATCACAAAGCACTTCTCTGGAGCTGTCCCGGCTGCTGGAACTGCTGTATCTTCCATTGCGTCTGGGTTTCTCCAGAGTGCTGTATCGGCTTTGGTTTGCTGTACTGCTCCGAGACATATTAAAACTCTCTCTGCCTAATCCAAAGACAAGCTTGTGGGTAAGAAGTAGTTTCAATGAAACTGTACTGACACATTCATTATATAGAGGAATGTGAACCATGTGTGATAAACCAGTTTAGCAGGTTAGATGCTGACTTTTGACAACTGATGTCAGAACAAAGAGAAAAGCAAAAATGTGAAAGTTGTAACATAAACATTGTAAAACATCTTTATACAAAGATTAAGATGTTGACAGTAAACCATGAGTGAAGTGTCTGTAAGTTTCCTCCAGTGATTAAGTAAGGAAAAATGTACGATGTTTGTAGAAGAGAGAGCTGGAGAAAGAGAGCGTACTTTCAATAGATTAATAAACGTGATTTTGAGGGGGAAACATTGATATAGCTTGTCATTTGTACCATATTGCTTGTTATATATTTGCTTGGTAGCCTGTCTTTGTGGGTTTTGGTTCTTTGGCTGTTGTAAGCTAGCTTGACGTTGTCATACTCAGATAGGCAGAATGTGAGTCTGATAGGCTACTGGGCTGTGATTGTGGGGCGTATATTCAACCGAACCAGGAAAGAAAATGCCTCTGCACTCAATTGGATCGACAAATGCCTTTACCGCGGTTCTCTGTTCCTCTTTTAAAATTAATGCGCTGTCTACATCTTATATAACAGAAACAGGCGCGATGGCTGAATCTAAATCTAAATTATCCAGCGGCAGCCATCTTTTGTTGTATACGATTTTTTTTTGTTGATTTTTTTATTGTAGTTACCATTGGGAACAAACGTGTTAAACCATCAATATACAAACAAACATTTATACAGACATACCATACCAGAGACAAAGAACAAAAAAACAAAAACAAATTGGGGAATAGGTCATAAGATTGATACAAAAGTTTTCCATTCTTCTTGTTCTTTACAAGCTTGTGTGATTTAAGAAGCATATTAAATTCCAAAATATAATGTTTAAAACATAAGGAAGACTTATTAAATTTCTGCTTGTGTATAAAGAACTTAGCATATAAGATTATAAAATTTAATACAAACTCCAGGGTGCCATCTTGTGGGAAACAAAAGTAACAGATAATATCTTGTGAATGAGTGAGTTATATTTTGAGATTGGAGAAAGTGAGTTCTCAACTCTTCCCAAAATCTTTTGGTAACTGGACAATTAAAAAATAAATGAGGAATTGTTTCAGTGTCCTGTTTACAAAAGCTACAGCATGTGTCAATGTCTAGAAACTTGGGAACAAAACAATTTGTGGGGTAAATGTTATGTAAAAGTTTAAAGTGGACCTCTTTGGCTTTATTAGAGATACAGTATTTGTGAGGAACTTTGTTGTGTACGAATTAACCCCAAGCGCTCTTTGGTGACGTGATGATTACGTTACTGTTGATCATCTGTCCATCATCTTATTAAGGCCGCCCTGACAATCTGATTGGTCCGAACAGCTTTGGTTCGTGCATAGGCTACTTGCTTCACAACGGATCAAGTCCAGACCGCTAAGTTCGGCTGGCATCCAGGCTATTTGTAAACTGTAGGACCTATGAAATAATGATTTAGCGAAGTGATATGGGACTGTAATTGATAGCAAAATAAAAGCTAAATTTCCTTATATAAACTTAATAATTTTCTATTAATAAAATGGTCCACTTCAAATCATGCACATATGCAACAGCTTAAAGTCATTTTGACACAGACCATGGGTTCTGTAATTTAATTTATTTCCACTTCTACTTCAAAGGTCAAAGAAAATTAAATTTATACAGATTTCAAGCATCCAGTTTCAAAATGTGTAACACTTTCCTGTGAGAATCAAAGTAGTTAAATTGCTCACAAGTAGCCTACATCATCGTCAATATAATGGACATGACATTTGAAGTGACAAAAATTTTCAAAAGTTAATATTCTTTCATTAAAATTGTGTATGTGAACTTTGAAAAACAACAAACGACAGTCAGAAGGTTGGAAATTCAGCTAGAGTCATCATGCACTAAACTAGGAACTTTTCTGTTGCCATTTATATAGTTTTACAATTACTTTTACAAATGTACACATCAGTGTTTCCAGTAACACATTCATGAGATGTGGGGCTTAAATTTGACTACAAAGCACAATAGTGTTTGATAAAGATCTGTTTACACTGTATTGTGCATGCAACTTTCACTTCTCCCTTTTGTTTCAAGTGCATTGCCAAGAGCTAGGATCTAAAAAGCCTTTGTGCTGTTTTCACAGCAAACAATAGCATTAGAGCCCTGTGAAAAATGATTGACTGAAATAAAATGTGGTCTTCTTTAGATTCTTAGTTTAAATAAAAAAGCATAAGTTTATTTGATCAAATTCAACACATTCACATGTACTGTATACATGCTCAGATTATTGCTATATATAACAGCTCTCCTGAACCGTATCCAGAATCTCATGTTACTCAAAGAGCCCCTGCTCCACATCAGGTACGTGTTCTTTTTCAGATGCTTATGAAGACCAAACACTTTCTTAGTCTTCGTCTCTTCCACATCTTCAATGACGATGATGATGTTGGCATTGCGTTCCATCATAAACAGGGACTGAGCTAATTCAAAGTCAAAGCGACACCAGGCGCTATATAAAGTGTTGAGACACAACCACAATGACTTTACGACTTCCCATCCTTCATCAATAAAGTTGGAGGCGATAGACTTCCCTGCTTGAAAGTCCCGCATGTGAAGGCAAAGGTGAATAGGTGGAACAACATTCTCCATCAGTTCATTCATGAACAGCTGTCAATGTCAAAGTCCACTGCTCTAAAATCTGAGCTTAATGAAAAAGATTTACAGAAAATATTTTCTGGTTGCTTCAAAATGTTCTGATTTTGAATATATTCCACAAAATATAATCTGTTTGGGAGCAGGAACAATTAATGGGGTTGGAGGACAAATCAAACCCTGAAAGGTTTGTGGGCAACTTTTGGAGAACATTAATTGGGATGCTAGTAATGCTGTTTTTATCAACATAAAATTGTTAATTGTTTCAGGTTTGGGTGGATAAGAAAATCTATAGTCATTAAACTGTTTCCTCGTATATTCAAAAGTCTTTTGAGATTTTTAAAAGAGCTTGGGTGTAACTGACTGTATGGCATGTCAAGGTGCTCTAGAACTGTGAGATTATTCAATAAATATCTTGTTACATCATCCTGAAAATTACTTCCTGCCATCTTGAGAACATTAAGACTGCTCAGCCCATGAAAGCAATATATGTTACCAAAAGTGATACTTGAATAAGAAACATCTATATACCTAAAATACTTCAAGTTAGAAAGTGAAAGGTATTCCATACCTACAACTCTTGTATTATGGAAATCTAGAATCTCAAGGGAATCAAGTCTATCAAATGCTCCTACATCAAGATCAATTTCTGCATTTAGACTCAAATTGAAATACCTGATTTGAGGGGTGCCAGATAAAAGTGTTGTGCAGCATTGTTTTAATGTAATTTGGTTAGCACTTAGATCCATATATTGAAGCTTAGGCATGTCTGGAGGAGGGGCGGGACAACGAACACATTACATGTAGGCCTACAACAAATTTATTTCAGCAAGAAGTTAATATTGCTGGTCTCGGAGTATGTCAGATGATTACAGTCCCAGACTACCAGAATATTAATATGAAAAATTATGCTTTGAGGAACATTTCGTTCACCTTTGGTCTACCAGGTAGGCAGCATAGCAACCAAAGCCATATCAAGCGTGGCCAGCTAGATGTTTTCAGAAGAGCTCCTGGCATTTTCAGCTGTGTAAAAACCTGTTTGGTGGACACACAGCCTAATGCAAGCCAACTCAGCCAGGAGTCTTGGGGTAATGTTGTTGCCTAGTCACTAAAAACCAATCAATTGTTCATTCACGGCTGCATTTAGTCATTTATTTATCAGTTGCGGCTGCTTGTGTGTCTTGCCACTGCATTTAGATGTTTTTGACCTGCAAATGTCCTCACATTTATTATTACCATGTCATGACTGTTTAAAACGTTTTAAGTTGACAGCATGACTCCGACATCATCCATTTACTTATAGGCTATACGCAGGTATGCTATAACATAAATAAATTCTATAGCAAGCATATGAATTTTTTTTTTTTTTTTTACATGCTAAGGATTTCTGATTGGTTGGATCTGAAACCGCAGTAGTCTACACTGCTACTCCAACACTTGTTTCATAATAGAACATCAGTTAAAGCTTCAATATTGCAAAATTACTACTGTATTTTCTTTAGGTCAGAGAAACAGATTCAAATCATTTTAATGAAAAGTTCATTGTGACTGAGGAGCCTGACTTCCGTTTTAAAGCATTTTACTGACAGAATTCTGAATCAACGAAAAAAATAAAGATTTATGGGAAATTTGAAAATCACATAACATGCTCAGCACTGAAGGTTGATTTTTCTGTTAACCGACCAAAATTTCATTCAGCTAAAGAGTGGTAAGATATAGGCTAAGTTATACAGTAGCTAAACATTTAACAACTGTTTTTACAATAGAAAAGTTAAACGACCGACAGTATCAGAGTAATACAAACTAATCATTTGAAGCTGTAAGGACGCGAGACCAACATCCACAAGAACTAACCTTTGTAGTTCATGTAAAGAATTCAAGCATCCAGGTCCAAAATATGTAATTAGGGTCCACAGTAAGAATCAATTTAATTACATTGTAGAAAGTATAATTTTCCTGTAGTGTTTCAAAACATCAAAACTGAAATCCAGAGTTTGAACTGATTAAGGAATACTGGTTGGTATGAGGTTTCTTCCCATGCATTAGTGCAGATTTTCAGTAATGTAAGGTTAGAATAAATAATAACAGCAAAAAAAAAAAAAAAAGATTCACATTTAGAAACCTTACCTCAGTGCATGATTCTCCAGCACCTATGTAAAAAAATAATAATGAAAGTACTTATAGTGAAGAAACTCATCTTGAGTGATCTTGAGATTGTCTCCACCTGTCGTACAAAAAAATAAATAAAAATAATTCTGAACCAGTCTTGTTTGAGTTCATCTCATATATGACAAACAAATGCAATAGGTTTAACATTGGGGATTTTGGGGCAAAAATACAACATCAAAAGTAGTATGTACTTATTCTGGTAAAAAAATAAAATAAAATAAAAGTAATTTCCAAAATATCCCAAATGAATTGACAAAAATAAACAATACCTTTGAGATACATATATAATCCATGAATTATTAAAACTGACGACTATATTGTTTGATCTCCAGTAACAATCCCAAACTATCAACATAGGAATCATGTGACTGACTGCTCAGTTAAAAAACGAATGGCCCTAATCTGAAATTCAGATTCACAATAGCTGTAGAGTAGTGTTGATGGTGTGGATTAGTAATACTCTAAAAGGTCCACTACGTAAGTTTTGGCACTCTAGCAGTTAATTAACAAAACTGCATGCATCTTGAGATAGAAAACTATAGCCAGAGCTGCTTCTCTGTTTATGCATATGACGAGTCACACAGGTACTAGGCTACTCCGCAGAGGTTGTTCTCATCCCACCCGGTCTAAAATAAGCAGAATATAAACACTTATTATAGGCATACCGTGGATTCACAATATACTCGTTCATTATATACAATTTGGAAAGAAAGAAAAAGTTACATAGTGTATCTTTGAAAATTAAGAAAATACCTACATGTGTAACCTTGTAATTAATCACTGAACAATGAATACGATCAACCAACAGATTGCCCTGGACACAAAGCTAACAAGGTCAAATATAGAATTACTAGCAACTTAAGTAACTCTTCTTCAGCAATAACCTCACCAATAATGAGTCTTAATCTGATCTTATCTTCACTCCAAACCAAAAAATAAATAACAAAAATAAGTAATTGAAGGTGTTGAGATTTTGGCTATTTCATTCCCCTTTATTAATTGATTTTATTTTAACCCCTCTAAATATTAAATCCTCAATATTGTATCATCCTCAATGACATGATAAATCTCCTTTTAACAATGTTAAGTTCACTAAAGACACTACATACAGTAGACCTTGATGGATGCAAGAAGGTGCTGTAAAAAAAACTGTATGAACCTGTTGATAGTCAACAACCTTTATTTATCCATATATGTGAGCCACTCAAAGATGGGGGAATAGACATATGGGACAAGAATAGACCATTATAGAGGGCAATCAACATATGGATCAATGGCATTGTAACTTTCTTTAACCTCTAATCTATAAGAGGCTTGTTGACAGTAAATTAAAAGACATAAGTAACAGCGTAAACACTCATGTACAGAGAAGCAAAAAAAATAATAATCAAATTAAAACATTGATTAGCATGTAAAGAAACAAAAAGGGAGCGGGAGCCAAAACCTTTTTTTTCTATTATAGCTCAGCATACATTTCTACACGGCATGCAATAAGGCACCTAACTAACACAATGAATAAACCTATGCTACGTGATGAAGCAGATTTGTTATCCAATGCAAAAGAATGAGAATAGTTCTGATACAATGTTCACTCCCATAAAAACAGTATTCCTTTCATTTCCCTTTCAATTACCCAAACCTTATTAAAAAAATACATCCATTTGTAAAAGATTTTCTCCATACACAGAACTGTAAATAGAAAGCACAAACCAATGGATTAAGGTGAGAAAATAATCAAACTATAAAAAAAGCAAGCTATATTTTGTATTTGCATAAAGTATACACAATCTATTATTATTATTATTATTAATAAATGTTGATATTCTATACACTGCTGACTGAATTTAACAATGGCTGAGGAAATCTTAAATGCACAGTCGGCCACTGGTAGCAGGGAGAAGCAATAAAGATATTTAGGGGAACACAGGCTGTACCAAGTTTGCTTTGTGTAAAAAAATCAGCTATATAATTCAGTTGTCCATTGAAAACTGGCACCATGAAAAGTTAACCAAATTTCACAACAGAAAAATGTATATATTACCTGATTTTATTGGGTTCACCCTTTATGAACAAGATCTATTTTTCTTGGCGATGTAGAAGATTCGATTTCTTGCCCCTCACCTTTGTGCATGAGCGAACTTCAGGGAGTTATGCTGTTTTAGGTTACAGACTCCGTTGGTTTGCATCGTAAGGGGTTTGATTCTTAATACAGCCTTTAATATTTTACAGGAAAGCTTGTTCAAAACTAGCGACATCCCCTGAAAGCACCATCCCACTTCACTGACAAGAGATGGATAAGACTAACTGGATCATACATCAAAAAATGCTTCATTTTCAGGAAATTACAGCACTACTTACCTATACATATCTATATAAAAGAAAATCAACATATATTTACACATGATATCAGTTTCTCAACTCAATGATGCAGAGATGGTTAAAAGATACAGACTAGGGGAGTGAATCGTTGCATCTAGACTATTTGCTTAATTGTCTGACACTCAACCGACTTGACCTAATACTCAATTTCAAGATTGTGCCAGGCTTCGATAAACTTCCAAAACCAGTGATGATGGAATCTCAATATGTTTTGTCTATGGTTTTAATCAAACACCAAGTTCCAGAATTACATATGTATCTAGTCATGTGCACATTACACAGGGGATTTCAGTGTCAATCATACCAAATTCTAATTTATTCCTCTTTAAAAAGTCAAAGGACTTGATTTTAGAACAAGTTCCCTTAGAGCAGGTCCACACCGACTTTCTGGATTTTCTTGAATCTTTAGCGAAACCCTTTAACATTACAAGCTGGCCTGAATTATTGGATGAATGGTAGCACACCACTTGTGGTGGAAAGGGAAACAAGCTTATTGATCAATGTGAATTCTGTGATGCCTAGACAGAGAGGACGAATGATTGAAACCCTTTCCACACTGAGCGCACCTATATGGTTTCTCACTCTGAAGGATTCTCTGTTTCAAGATGGTAGTGTGGGGGAATCCCTTTCCTGTGGCAATAGCACTGTAAGTCGATTTATCCTCCAAATGAACCCGCTGGTGCCTTGCGAGAGATGAGGGATGATTGAACCTCTTCCCACATTGAGCACAGGTGTAGGACTTTCCATCAGAATGAGTTCTCTGATGCCTGGATAGTGATGATGAGTGATTGAAGCTCTTCTCACAATGGTTGCAGCTGTATGGCTTTTCACCTGCATGCATTCCCCTCTTCATCGAAGTATCGAAGGGGAAATCCTTATCGCCCTGGGCATACATTTTGGCCTCCAAGTGGACCTTGTGGTGCCGTGACAATGAAGAAGAATGGTTGAAACCCTTGTCGCACTGAGAACACCGGTAGGGCTTTCCACCCTGATGGACCAGCTGATGCTTCTTGAGGTGACGTTTCCTGACAAAGCTCTTTCGACACTGGGTGCACTTGTAGGGCTTCTCTCCTGAGTGGATTCTCTGATGCTCTCTCAACGTTGCCGCGGCGGCAAAACACTTTCCACACTGGGTGCATCTGTGCGGCTTTTCACCAGCATGAGTCTTCTGGTGCTGTTTAAGATTGGAAGCCGTCGTAAAGCCTTTCCCGCACTGAAGACATGTAAATGGCTTGTCATGGGCATGCAGCTCTTGATGTTTTTTGAGATGGCGTCTGCGCACAAAGCTTTTTCGGCATTGGGTGCATTTGTAGGGTTTGTCATCTGAATGCATTTTCATGTGCTCCCGGAGAGTGATGGCGGCAGCGAAGCTTTTACCACACTCCGAACATCTGTGCGGCTTTTCAGGAGAGTGCATCATCTGGTGCGGTTTCAAGTTGAATGCATCAATGACTCCTTTACCAACCATCTCAAGACCAGTGGTGTAGCTTTTCTCTTTCATGTGAATCCTCATGTGACTTCTTAGGCTGGCTTCAATAGCAAAGCTCTCACCACAGTGGACGCAAATGTAGGGGTGAGTGGCTTTGTGGATTTCAAAGTGTTCGTGCAGATCAGACATACAGTCAAAAATCTCACCACACTCACTGCATTGCAGGCCATGGGCTTCGTGGATGATAACGCCATTCTCCGACTCCACCGTAAGCTCCCCTCCATGGTCAGACTCCACCTTTACAATATGTTCTCCACCACCCATCTCTGTCTTTAACAGCACCTCACCGAGCAAATGCTCATTGCCTTTTATTTCTGCACTGCTGAAATACTGATGATGATCGTGGTGTATTTCAGATTTAATATAGTCATGGTCTGTCTCTGTTACCACATCCACGCAGGTCACTGCCCCTAAATCACCATGAATGGCCTCCAGGTCAAGTCTTTTGTCCTCTTGAGTCATAATCTCAGTCTCTGCTCCATAATGCAAGTCACCAACTTGAGTATGGGCTATGACACACTCAGATCCCAATGTATCGAGACCTGGTGTGTCACAGTCAGTCTCTGACTCGGCCATCAGGACGCACTCCAGCCTGACGACTTCCGTCTTCCCGGTTAAGTAAAACTTAGCGTTGCTCTACGAGCACCGCTTTCTTGCAAAGAAACTTGAAGGGTTGCCTGCCGCAGGCACAGTCAGTTCTTGAGTCAGGAGCAGTCCTGCCTGCTGGAAGAAGAAACACCTTTAAACTCTGATAATGATCCGCATAATCATAAAGAAACATTTCTGAGGAAAACCTTTAGTCTAACTTTCAGCTTGATCTTACTATTTGAGAAACATTAAAAGTGAAAATAAGGTATGCAAAACATACAGTGACTAAAGTAGTGATCTTGCTAATTATGTTGAAAGTAATTAATCAAGAAACTAATTTATGCTACTTAATGTGACAAAGATACAAAGAGCTTCAACTGAACGGGGAATAAGCAAGATAAAATGTCTAGCCGTAAACTTGAAAGAAAGAAAAAAATCAAGTGACAACAGAATAAAATGACAAACAAATCCAAAAATCAACATCATTCTAATGTAGAAAGAGTGTTGCATAGATAAACAGAATTATGAACAGAGCTACATACATCATAGTTTGTACAAAAAAAATCTTTAAAAAATGTAAACATTGAGCATTATCTAGAAACAGCCATAAAGCTAGTTAGCAGAACTATCAGTAGCTACAAATTGGCTAAAGTTAGCCTATGGGTAGTTATATTAGGCTAAGTTGACAGGCTAAGTATTCATGAATCTACAGTTCAGACATTTAATTTTCTCAAATAAGCCGCACTGAATCACAGCTGACTCCTTTAAACATGCCTCATATATAAAATATACTAAACCCCATGTTTACAATTTTCACATACTGCTGGTTTGTCACTGTTGGCTAGGTTAGCTGGCTAAATAGCTGCTATGTAGCTTCCTTGAGCATGCATTATCAGCTAACTAGCACTATAGCTGTATCATAAAATGACACAGAGTCGAAAAGCTGACAGACTGCCTTAAATTGCGGGATTTAACTTGTAATCGTTTAGTCATACATACACTTCTAGTGCCGTACAGTCACGTCGAAACTTACGCTACAGCTACTAGAAAATACCAAGAGTTTAACGGTGGGCATCTTGTCCGCCGGAGGTTGGAACAGCTAACTAGCTGTAAAATGGCCGCCGCGACTAGCTTCCGCCCCTCACGCAGATACAATACGCAACGCGAGGAAACGTAAATAAACCAGGTCATAATAATAGGTTAGTTTGATTGCTCGCTGCAAAAGCTGTGCTGTCTTGGCTCTAAAAACACAAGATTATCATGACATAAGGCAAACTGCTCGAGTTAATGGCTAATCACAGATGTACGCTATTCGCGAAAGCCCGGGAAGGCGCCCCCCTTCTTACATAACGCGTTTTTGTTTTGTGGCGTCGAATTAAAAACAAAATAAGTATGTGCTCAACGTCTTTTGTGGCTATGTGCTATTGTTGAAATCATCCGAATTAATTGACACGAGCACCGCGCTGCTATAAGCGCTGCTTATGCTATAGTCCTAGCCCATTTTTAGCGGTGTGAAACAAACATGGCCTGTCGTCCTGCTAAGCTGCCTCGCTAGCGGAACACTAGCTGCCTCCGCCGCCATTGCTATAGGACACCTCCGAACTTCGTGACGTCCACAATTCATCGGTAAAGCTGACCGAGCGCCACTTCTCACAGAGTGCTGAAATAATTGGTCAAGCATCATATGCTACAACGTATGGTATAACGTTAATTAAATAACAAAATTGTATCAAATATAGCACGCTAGTTAGCCAGCTAAGTTAACTTGCAACGGTATGCAAAACCCTGACGCACATAAACATTAAACGGTCATGTATAAATGTATTTTTTTTTTAAAACATGCCCGACCTCTTTGCGAGATGCGCTGCTGGTAGTCGCGGCGTAGTCAACGGCCTGAAGATCTTCGTTTTGTTACGTCTGTACTGCCTGGTTGCGGTTTGCACTCTGTCACTCTTTCTCTCTCTCCCTCCCTCCGTACGTACGTAGCGGGATGGCGCCGCGGATCATCTGGCGCCAAGTACTGTTGGAGCGCATGAGCAAAAAACAAAGCAGTGAAGAAACAAGCGCTCGACCACCCCCTATAGTCATGGCGGAAGGCTCCTTCGCCTTCAGTCCCAAACAAATTTTACAAAAGAAAAATAGGTCAACACTTTACAATAAGGTTTAGTTTGTGGATGCATTAGTATCATGGACTAACCATGAACACTTCTGCCAAATTTATGTTCAATAAACAGAATGTTTAAATGTGAATAAAAGCCTAAATTCAATGTGTTCAATCTGTCAGAAAATTTGGACTAACTCGCTCAATTCATGTTTATAGTTTTACGATCTCATTATGAACTTTTTGAAGCGTCAAAACTGTAGTTCAGTAGCTGTCAACAGAAAGCTCTCAGTTTTCATTATAAATATCTTCATTTGTGTTCTGAGGATGAACACAAAACTATTGTGGGTTTGGAATGACATGAGGGTAATTAATGACAGAATGTTCATTTTTGGGTGAACTAACTTAAAATGTCATTTTTGAAATGTCAAGGGTAGCTCATCTGACAGAAAAAGAAAGAAAACTGTCCGGTTGTAAAACCACTTTAAAATGAGATTAAAACATGGGTAGCACATCTTGTCATGTGGGAAACACCTATAAGGATGCCTTGCCACCAGGGCTAGCATGTCTTGTGAGGCAGGAATAAACACTAATCCTAACATTAGGATGAGAGGATATAATGTGGCCAAACTGTGTTCCCACTGTGATCAGAGACCACTAGGGCGCGCCATTTCCCTTAAAAAAAGATTTAAAAACGAGGACCACTTGCTTGTTGACAATTTCTGATGTTAAAGGGTTGCATGCACATTTTATTGATGTTTTATTAAAAAGAAAAACACCACACCTTGCTTTAAAACTAGCTTATTTGTTATTCTTTTTGAACATTTTAAAGAATTTAAAACTCTTGAGTGCAAAGAATACAAGACAAACCGGCTAAATAATACAGATTCAATGTCACTGACCTCATAAACAACAGTGGTTTGTAGCCTACAGTATGCCTGTGCTGTCTTTTATGAACACATGCAGGAAGTCTTTAGCCTTTGTTCTCTGCCAGTGAGGCTGAATGAAACACGACACAGTCAGCCATCATTCAATACCTGTCATTCGGAAACCCCATCTGTTCAGCTCCTGCCTGAACCTGTAAAGCCTCTCACCTCAGCCTCCTGGTTAAAGGTACTGGAATCAAACTGTGGCTAGAAATTAATCTGAAATAGTCGGGTGCACATCCCAATACTTTGTGTCTGTATAATACATCTAACAACACTAAGCTATGGCTACCTCTGCTTGCATTTGTCAGTATGAATGTTGGATAAGCTGCAGGTCAATCATGAATTTTTCATGACCGTCAATGGGACTGTAAAGGTAAGCTTTGTTGTAGCGGCAAGTCAATTGACAAGACCACAAGTGACATTTTGATGAATTCAAAGTATGCATCGCCATTCAACTGTACTGGAGGTCAAGCTGTTCATTTGTAGAGTACAGATGAAAACTTTCAAGCTAATGTGAGGAACTTGGAGATTTATAGATGTAAATGTAAGCTTCAGAATTGCAAAATTGAAAGATTAAAATGTATTCTTAACAAACATTGCTTGATTTAGAAATTACATTAAATATTTGGGGAATGATATCTTCATGTCATTACATGAACATATTGCTTTGGTACACATACGCTTATATGTATTGCTGACAGATTTATTCATATATTTTCACAAGGCTGTCTGTTCCCCTAAAATAAATTTAATTTAGTTTTAATCCCTTTGACTGTTGTTTATTTCAGGCCAGAAGTGCATCTAACAAGATGCCATTTTTCAACACTTTATTTCCGTGAAATACCCATTTGTACATCGATAACAGAGGACTGACTTGAGCAGATAATTCCTTAACATGTTCAGGCTTTCTCTCTAAACAACAAAAGACCAATGTACAAAACTATGTTAACAAAAAAAATCAGTCAAAATGTAAAACTGTACTGAATTAAATATATAAAAAGCACATCCTACATTCCTAGTTTTTGTGTGTTTGGAAAGGGGGGTATTTACATTTGTAGGGCTATATACATTTTTTTACATGATATAACTATACCCAGATACTGAGCGACATTGTAATCTGTTTAAACATTCATGACAGGTGTAAGCTTGAGCAGTGAACTCTGAGGGTGAATGCCATTTGAGTGGAGCTTTTCAAGGTTCTGCAGGAAGCCACGGTGCTTCAATCCATTAAGAATTGCTGAGTTACTGGACGTTACACTCATATGTGTCCTGCAAATAATCAGCGAAAAGGAAAATATTTATTCTGGAATAAAAACATCTGTAAAACTTTCTGATATGTACCTCCAAATGTAAGAAAATGGAAAGTGTTTAAATACAGGCAAGCATGAACCCTTAAAGGGATAGTTAACGCAAAAATGGAAATTCTGTCATAATTTACTCACCTTCAAGTTGTTCCAAACCTGTATGAGAATCTTTCTTCTGTTGAACACAAAAGAAGATATTTTGAAGAATGTTGGTAACCAGACAGATGACGGTAGCCATTGACTTCCATAGTATTTTTTCCTACTATGGAAGTCAATGGCTACCGTCA
Source organism: Siphateles boraxobius (assembly GCF_051911475.1). NCBI lineage: Eukaryota > Metazoa > Chordata > Actinopteri > Cypriniformes > Leuciscidae > Siphateles > Siphateles boraxobius. Next base: position 4,582,324 of record NW_027508997.1, on the reverse strand, counting down.
ATTGATATTCTTCAAAATATCTTCTTTTGTGTTCATCAGAAGAAAGAAATTCATACAGGTTTGGAACAACTTGAGGGTGAGTAAATGATGACAGAATTTTCAGTTTTGGGTGAACCAACGATCCCTTTAGTGACCTTAGACTAACCTTGGAGAGTCAATCCCACTATCTGCTGTGTAACTCTGACTCTCTGCAGTTTCTCCTGCACAGGGCCCTGTAGGGTCATTCGGGTTTGCACTGATGTTCACAGTATCCTTATATGTCTCTCTAGTGTTCTGATGGCAGTCCTTTAATTCTGGGTGATGGATCCAGTTGTTAGATTTGCCTACATCAGCTTCATCTGCAGATTTATGTATGGTCTCAGAATCAGACTCCACTTCGCTCGTGTGACAGTAGTCAAAAATGCTGCTTTCCAGGGCTTCAGTATGTTCATCATCTGCCAAACTGGATTCATGTAGTCTTTTTCTCAAACACTGGACCTCTTGTCTGGGGCTAGTACCTTTCTGAAGGATCTGGTGATCAGAGGACTGCCACCTGTATTCATGTGGCCTGTGTGTGGTTCTGGTGGGCTTGTGATGAGCATGCTCCTCAATAAAATGGCCATCCCAGCCACCATCTGCACAGACGGACTCATGGTAACGAGCTATACTGGTTTGCGAAAGCTCACAGTCAATTATGGATTCCTCATTTAGGCAGACGGAGCTACAACCATCCTCATCCTCCACTGCCTTCTGATAGATGCGATGATCATCTGTATACACCTCATTCTCAGCCTGGCTTGTGTTTCTCTCCAAGGTTTGACCACCATCTTGCAGCTGATGGCTGGTTATGTTGCCAACTTGCTGGTGTGAGGACAGCAGATTGGGACGGTGATGAGACTCTTCTTTACTGTAAAGTAGATGTAGGGAAAGTCTACGTTGAATTGTAGGTTTAGGCCACGAGAGGGGTACTTCTGTTGTATCACAATGTGAAGGATTATCTACAATGTTATATTGGTCAGGAACATTTCTCAAGTGTCCATCCTGATGTTTAATTTCTTTTAATCTGTCGTTTATAAACTCTCTGCTTCGGACTTTATTCTCTCTTAGCTTAATTTTGTCCTCTATCCTCAATGTGCTGCTCTCAGGGTAGGCTGAGCTGTAATCTCCACAAAGCTCTTGTATTGGTTGAACATCCAGAGTGGAGTCCACAGTCTGTGCTCTTTCATGAACCTGTTCACAAGGTGCATCCTTCAGTGTGTGAGATCTCTCTACGCTGTCAGCTATTGCTTTGGCTCGATGGGGATCCCAGGATTTTGACCTGTGACCTGGTCTTTCCCGCCGTCCGGTGGTTGGAATCTTGGCTTCTCTCCTCCTTTGTTCTTTATGGTTGATGTTTGTTTCCAACTCTTTTCCTGGCAATCCCAAAAATGGGTTGTCTATCCGTTTCTTGTAGACACATTTTGGATTCAGAATGGTACTCCCTACATTATTGTCAGCTTCATCTAAAGCTAATTCTGCTCTGAGGTGAGGCATAATCTGATCATCTGCCTCTAAATCTTCAACACATTGGAAATTCTTATTCTTTGCCCTTTGTTTCTCTTTAGATGAAGGTCCTCTTCTCTTGCTACGAGTAGCTCTAGGAGCCAATTTCTTCCCCACGGCCTTTGAGGTATGGTGCCTCTGCTTAGCTACAAGAGCTTCGGTGGAAATGCCCTTGTCCACAGCTTTCTCTGTACCTCTCTCAGCTTTCTCCTCAAGCTTCTTCATAAGAACTGTGTGCTTTACTAAATTGTCCACAGTAAGCTCTGGGTTGATCCGTTTGATGATGGCATGTTCTAGATCCCTGGGGAGGTTGTTTAAGTCATCCTCATCCCTTACAGGCCATTCCTCCGGAGGGAATTGCCCAGAGAATGTGGCATACTCTTTCTTTAGTTTGTTGTCCTTCTTCCCTGTATTTCGTCGGAAGAGGTTAAGCCCAAATTTGCGGCCAGCTTTCTCCTTGTCCTTGCGACTTGTGTTGGTGGATTTGCTAATCTCACTGGCCTGGTAGTCTGCTGCAGTAGATGTGGACTGATGCTGAACGGAGGGTTTGTGTTCTTTGGGCCACTTGAGGCTTTTCCCAGTGCACTCACTGATGCTGATGGATTGATGTTCTGGGACAGATGGAGGTACAATGGACGGAGGGGTGAAGCAGCTGCAGGACTTACAGTGGGCCATGACAGGCACCTCATTAGAGGTGTCCATGCAGCTCTCGTTGCTCACCAGGTACGTGATGGGAGGTGGTGACGGCAGGTCACTGTCGCCAGCACTCCACCAGTTCCTCTCTTTCACCATGTTGTTGGTGATGAAGTATGTTTGAGGGGTGACTACAAAGTAGCCCTCACCAGTGTGATAGATCTTCCTCTCCTTAATAAGCGTTCCCAAAGCATTGTACAGGATGTCTTGAGTGGGAATGGTCATTCCTGAAACAAATATTTGTTGGTGTAAATATAGCCATTTCATAATGAAAATGGATTAAAATAAAAATGAAAAAGGTAGTGTACAGGTAAGTGAATATTGTGTTACCTGGGTGTGCTTTCATCATGTGATTGATCAATGCTTCCTGGTTTACAATCACATGGGTGGAATTCATGTCTGATATGACAGAGCACAATATTTCAGACAGTGGAATAAACTGAGACTGGGAGATTGGTGACATCTGCACAGGGGAGAGATCACCTATAGAAAAAAAATATATAGAAAATATGGTTAGTTTGAGTCACTATCATTTAAAAATATATTTCGTTTTTTATTTATATTACAAAATATTCTTTAATGGATATAAAATAAAATAAAGAGACTCTGATAGAAACACTTAATTTAAGGCACCAGTCAGTCTGAAGTCCGCTTATGAAGACAAAAATTTTTTTTGTCCCTTAAAGCCCTGCAAGTGATGGAAAACAACAAACCCTAATATCCAAAGAGGACTAAAGTTCAATCAGGAGCATGATTGAATGATTTTCATTTAACAGCCTAAAGGGGATGTCTAATCCTACTTCATGCATTCTGACTTATTTACACTGTTAAAGAGTTGGATTCTCATGCTAAACTTGGCCAAAGTTTCAAAAAACGAGTTGGACGTATGACCAACTTTTTTCTTTGCCAAACGCACTTCTTCAAGGTTCGTATAAGTTTTGGAAAGTTTTTTCGAGTATGGCCCTGTGTGACATCATAAAGGGCAGAATTCCTGAATATGGGCACTTCTTCTGGAAGAGCACACATCAACCAGAGCAAGAGCACACCCATCAACATGCTTCGTTCGGGTAACGGAAGTCGTCGGCAGCACTGCACAGCGTCTTTTATAAATCTGATAAAACTAAAGACTCTTCGGAGATATGAAGGATGCAATGCTACTCTATACGTACTCAAGTTCAGACTTGGATCGTTTACTTGTCCTAAACATAGGTTGCTTGTCCCACAATATTTCCACAAGTGGGAGTATTAATGCCAAGCCAAGTCACATTTATTTATAGCACTTTTTACAATACAGATTGTTTCAAAGCTGCTTTACAGAGATAACAGGGAAAATAATGCAAAAAGTTTGTTTCCAGAAGAAAATAGCATCACAGTCCAGCTTAAGTAAGTTCAGTGAGGTTTCATTTTTGTTTTAAAAAAAAGTTATTAATTTATTTCATTTAATAATGAGTAAACCTGGAGTAAACCGTGATGTCATTGTTCAGCTCAGTTCAGTTCTTGTATAATAGTGTCAATGCAGGCAGATCAATATTATTGTTGAATATTAAATTAAATGTTAAATTTAATGTCCCCAACTAAGAAAGCCAAGCCAATGGCAGCAAAGGTGGAAAAAGGCGTAGTAATAATGAAGTAATAATGCATTTTCCACATCCATTACATTTCAAAACATTTCTGTTTGAACTACAAAAGCAAGTGGTTTCCTCAATTATCTGTGATCACTGAGAAAGCCAAAGTCTTTATTATTAACTAGGGATGGCTAGAATAATTTTTGAACACCTGCCAGCACTGACTTTCCATTCTGTTGTTGATTGACCAAGAATAATAAGACCAGGTAAGATTCACTCTACAACTCACCAAACTCTCACAAACCTGGAAACATTATTGGTTAGATTCAGATACATACAACAGCATATTTTGTAATAATATACTGTATAATGTGGTAAGAATGTAAAGGTGAGAATACTCAATACATTTTATATTTAAAATATAAAATATATTTTTTTACTATATTACTAGGTTTTATATTAGCAAAAGTAAATGAGAGTAATGTTTTACTAAGAGCAAGTCCTATTCCTGACCTTCGGTTTTAGCTTCATTCATCTGCTAGTTCTCAATGAATGTCTGACTCTCTGTCTGCTTAGCAACTAATCCATTCTTCTTTGTTATAAGAGCACTCAGAGTCAGCAGATTGGTCGAAACATGCCTTTGCTCATCGCTTTCCACTTTTGACAGTTTTCCATGAGAAAAACATCCCGTCTAAGGTCTTAAACAGGAAACATCTCATTCTAAGGTCTCTGACCACATGTAGTCTGGGAGGTGTTATGAGAGGAAAACCTGACACATGCACTTGATAAATCCATCCTTGACTTCCTTTATTTTCAGGAAGGTGGTGTAAATGTGGGACCAGCACATCCTTAGGTTGTCCTTGGAATGTATATAATTGTTTATGCTTTAACTGCAGAAACTGTCTATTTAACAATAAAATCTTTTTATGTGAAAGTGTGCTTCTTTTCAGAGAGAAAGTGGGAAATGTTTTGCACAACATTTGAGAGTTCTAGCTCCAATTGAGCTAACATGAATGTGTTTTTTACTAAGGACACATGTACCATTAATTCCTCTCTCCAGGGAAATATGCTGGGCTCATTGTCTCATGAAACTGCTCTGACAACTTTTTTTTGTCACAGGAATACCTCACCAGATACCATGGCAGCCGTCAACACTGCAAATAGAGGCAAGGAAGAAGTAGAAAGGGAGTGGGTCAAGTCTCTTAAATAATAAATGAATATAAAAAAAAAAAAAACATTTGACTTTCAAGCATAACATAATTTGAGTAAACAAGATTTGAAAATCAGATGTGAATGCCTTGCGCATGTCCTGGCTTCTCAAATACCCATTTTGTCTTTACACAAGTAATAGCAGGCAACTTTAATTATACTGAAATGACAACAAGGTCACTTGACCACTTTATCACTTGACTACACAATAATAAACCCTAATAGTAAATAAATACAATCAGAAATCAGAAATAAAATTTGGAAAACAAAACAATTACATTTAAAAAAAAAAAAAAATTTATATTATGTCTTTATTTTACGGACATGTGATTTAAAACCTGAAGGCAATCTGTGTACAAGACCCGCAAAATACTTGAATATCTATGTAATAATATTAAATTGTTATTTAATATGTTATTTAATATTGTTAATCTATATATAATATCATATCACCACACACATAAATGGTTTTGATTATCAGCTTCAAATGTTAATAGTCAAATTTTTCAGGATTGAGTTCATAAAGGATCTTTTAATGGCTATTTTAAGAGAACCACAGAAGTTTCAAGTTTTGTTTGTTATGTTGTGTACAGACAGATGTCAGTGACAATCTGTATATAGAAATGCTTAGAGCGAGGCTCCGGCATTCTACAGTACTGCAACATAATACAATACAATTTTAAAAAATGAATGAATGAACAAACTAATTAAGCAACTATTACAGTAAAGTATATAAGTATATAATATATACAAAATGAAAAATATATGTATGTATGTTTGTTTTGTATTTTAAATAATACTATGTGTAGTATGTGTCCAGTACCAAAAATTGTTTTTTTTTTTTTTTTACTTCAGTTTCAATAACAATAATAACTGATTTTTAGATATAAAAATAAAAGGAATAAATGTGTGGCTTTTCAACCAAGGCTTTGTCAAGGTGCAGATAGGTTAACCAAAACAGCTTAATTATTGTTCGGGTTTCTGTTAAAAAAACACAACCTGGTCAGCTGTGGGCATCAAACTTCACAGACGGAATCCACAGAGGTAATTAACCTGCAAGTGCTCTGTTGATTCAACCACACAAATATACACCACATATAAGGTGCTCTTCAGTGATGAATGAGCTTGTACTAATAAATACAATATTTGAATTTGGTATGGTTCATTCCTTATCATAGCTGTAACCATTACACACTCTGGACCACCTTGAGTGGCTGGAACAACAAAAACACACAGTGGACTGTGATCCTTCGAAAGAGGGTGGGACAGAGAAAGTGAATTAAAGGTAACTTGGCCAGACATGTTGTTTAACCCCCTATAGAAAACGTTCAGCCTCTGAGGAATTCTGTGCTTCATGGGTGGCTTAAATCACATGCTTTTCTAGGTGTCACACATTGGCCTGTCGCGATTATTGATTAATCGTCTGATCATGGTTGTTCGATCTAATTGGAATTATTTGAGAAAACTGCAATAATTGTGCAGTTTAAATTTCAATCATATTTTCTCATCCAAATTAGGGAAATGTAAGCGCTTAAAGAAATGCCATCAAATGCTCGATATTGGGTTTCTTTTTCCGATGTGGTAGGGAGAAGCAGAGGAGTATTATGTTATGTTATATTATATTATATAAATTCTAAATCATAAAAAGTAAATCATATGTGTATATTTTATTATAATTTTTAATTGTATTATTATTATATTTAATAACAATTTCAAGTGAAAAAATAACATTAGGCTTATACTATAAGTGACGAGAACAAAATGGAATTAAATCACTAATCACAATTATGTAATATTTGTATGACAACTAATCATCACAAAATTTGTGATTGTGACAGGCACAAAAAAAAAAGTTTACAATACAATTATGCATTTTACTAAGCCATCTCAACACGAAAGAAAGTCCTGCATTTAAAGCCGGAACACACAAAACCGATGACCGGCAGTCGGGACAACGCCGGGACGTTTTTGAGTGTCAAAAACGCCTGGGTTGGCTCTAGTCGGACGCCGTCGGGGTTTTTTGGGCCAATTCAGTATGTAGAATCGGCATCGGGCCGTCAGTGAGAGAGAGAACTCTGATTGGCTGTTCAGGGTGAATGAGTCAATGCACAAAAATAATAGCAACACCGCAAGCAAAGTCAAAACTTCCTTTCTTGTTCATTCCTAAACACAATTTTACCTCAAAATTTCCAAAAAACATTCCTTCTGCTAAATGCAAAAGAAGATATTTTGGAGAACAGTTTATGGACACCAAGACTTCCATTGTATGGAAAAAAAAAAGTAATACGCAAGGCAAATAGGGTTCATCAACTGTTTGGTTACCGACATCTTTCAAAATATCTTCTTTTGTGTTCAGCAGAAGAAATAAATTCATACAGGCTTGGAACAACTTGAGGGTATGACAGAATTTAATTTTTGGGTGAACTATCCCTTTAATAGATTTTAAAATTCTCTACAACAACACAAAACATGATGCCCTCTATCATAACATCACTTCAGTACTTCAACTCTTTAAAGCCAAAACATTATGCATGCATGACTAAATTTTCATGCAGAGATCAAAGACATGCAAAAACAAGGTCTAAAAAACATAGATCTATACGCCTGTCACATAAACCTTCTATGGAGATGGTTCAGTTCCCCTTGACTTCTTCTGCTGGAACTGAAACATTAATCCCAGAAATTCTTCATGACTTCAGACCACAGTAGTCACCGACCCTAATGCTATGACACACTAAATTAACACGAAAAAGTAAGAAAGCAGAATCTTATGTTGTTTTTGGGCTAGCTTCAATCCTTCAGTTCACTGTTCACAGTATTTGTGTTCTCATGCATGCACACATTCATTTCAGTCTTTGTTTTCTCAGCTCTGCATGTTGTTGGTGGACAAATTAAAATGTTTTTGTGCTGTCATTAGTGGCTGAATAGGGTTCCTGGTCACACCTTCTGCTATGAAGGCTTTACAATGTTTTTCCTGCCATGACACAAGTAAAAAGCCCAATAAATCCAAAGAGGCCCTAAACATTTATCCCTTTTAACCACTAACAAACATTCTGTGAGAGGCATTTTAACTATCAAGCATGTGTCTGGTGTAGTTTTGAAATGAAACACCTGCGTTAAATGTTAACCATGTCAAATGTTACAAGGGAAAAATTAAGCTCTTCTACTGATCCTCCCACAGAGAGGATCTGGTTCGTTAGACTGATTAAAAGGGCCATTTTACAATGTTGACATTCTTCATGATACACTGTGGACTTGTGTATTGATTAACAGAAGAAACTGTTTCACGCTGATAACACTGCTGATGAAATATCTCCATGTTTATTGTTGTCATTTTGAACCAATAGTATGCGACTTGTTACTTTATCATCATGCCGTTACAGTGATTGACAGACAAACTTGAAATACATCGAAAACGAGTGACTAAACCAATATTTTGACTTTGCAAAGAGCCACAAAAAGCCCCAACAGCTCGCTTTCCTGTATCAAGAGAGTAATATTTTGAAGCATATTGTATCAGGTCTCACGAAAGGAGGTCACAATCAATTGGCAACATATCTCAGGTTTCAAGGCAAAACTATAGGGACCCTTTTGAAGCTCATGCAAATAGGCCATGTTACCTGTCACAGGAAAAGTAAATGTTCTTAGGCCTTTGGTCTATAGAGCAGGAGTAACAAATACCATAGACTATATCATGAAAAGTGATGTGTTTGGAATAACGTCTACATTACCATTCAAAAGTTTGGGGTCAGTGTTTTTTTTTAAAGAAATTAAATACTTTTATTCAGCAATGATTCATTAAATTGATCAAAAGTGACAGTATAATGCTCTATTTCATATAGGCCTAAATTATGTTCTTAAATTCAAATAAATTATATTCTTCAGAGAATCCTGGGGGGGAAAAAACATTAAACAGCACAAGTTTTCAACATAATAATAAGAAATGTTTCTTGATCAGCAAATCAGCATATTAGAATGATTTCTGTTGGATCATGTGACTGAAGACTGTAATTATGCTGAAAATTCAGCTTTGCCTCAGAAATACCTACATTACATTTGAAAACAAATTCAAATAGAAAATTAATTCTTTTAAATTGTAAAAATATCTCACAATATTACTGTTTTAGTGTATTCTTGATCAAATAAATATGTTTCTATCATTAAAGCATTAAAGATTTATTTTTCAAAAACATTTAAAAAATGTACTCATACTTTTGAACGGTAGTGTATCTATTATATAAATAAAGTATATCAAGTAAAATTAAAAGTTAAAACTACTGCCAAAAATCATCCTGATAGTCTGTCAAACCTAGCAAATATCCAAACCTTTTCCTTATCCCTCAAGATATGACCAGGATATGGATTCATGGTTTGCTTGAAGAGATGTTAATGTGTTTCATATTTTTAACACTAAGTTAAAGGAGCCACAGTTTACAACATTCTTACACAACTAATCAAGTTCCATGCTGGTAATTTCTGTAATTCCATGCTGGAATCTCAGCAGATGAGAATCATTTCCTCTGACCAAGGCTGACCTACATCAGATTTTAGGTTTGTTAACCTTAAATTTGAAGTCCCTTCACATAGTGAAGCTTAATCTAAGCCGCAGACAACTTTCATGCCAAAAGCTTTGTTACAATATCTTAATTTCAGTAAAGTAGGAGCATTGGAATGGGTTAGTCAGGTCAGGTCTACTCAACAGTACAACATTTACATCATTTTTGGAAGGAGAGGAATGGAAATATGTGGGAAGTACTGTCCCCTAATTGCAAACACATTAGCTGCAATGCTTAACAGTAGGAGAGCAGGATAATCTTTTAATTTGTTTGTAATGGCCTAGATCTCCACCTGGCTGTGTGAAGTGAACTAATTAAATATGTCATCCAGCTTAGATTTCATCAAGGATTGACTTAATGGAGAAAGGATGGTACAGAGGTCGGATTCTGAAATATATATAGGGAGATGCCTTCAAATCAGAACAGATAAGGGAAATCTATTTCAGCTATTCAACGAGACATGATGAAATATCTCCGGATCACTCATGCACACAAAAAAAAACCCACAGACAAGCACATATGCCAACACACACACTCACATGTGTTCAAAGAAAACAGAGAGTTCCCAATCTGAAAATGAAAAGTCTTAAGAGTTGTGTTTGGACAGCATTTATATGGACTTTTTTTAGCATTTATTTGGACAGCATTTTTTTTTCTGTCACCTGATGGAGTTTCGGTTCCTTGCCACTGTCGGCTTTTTCCCTTTCTTCACCTTTATTACCATTGGCTTTTAGCTTGCTTAGTTGGGGACATTTAATTTTATATTTAACAACATTATTATAACATAATTTTCCTGTTATCTCTGTAAAGCTGCTTTGAAACAATCGGTATTGTAAAAAATGTGGTTCAGATGTGGATATAATTGAAGTCATATAAATTAGTGTCAGCAGACAGAGGGACAGAGAAGAGCTCTGTGAAGGAAAGGGAAAAGAGTGTTCTGTCAGGGTTGTTTTGTTTTACTAGAACGCATGATTTCAACGAGTGAAAAATGGAGAAGTATGGAAGAAATACACATGGCTGCTGGATCGGCAGGATGTTTGGTTATCTTGGAAAACATTCCATTGGTTGCTTTTTTAGAAACCAGATCCAGCTCCACCTTTATCTCCCAAAACTGGGCATGTATATGAATCTCTTTTATTCTGACCACATGGATTAGATAATTTACTTAAACAAACAAGTAAAAAAAAAGCTTTTACATAAATAAACATACTTGACATGTTTATACTGGAATGAATCTCTGCCTATGATGAAACTTTAATTAAATATAGTCCATAATGACAAGAGTTTTCTACGGATCTATAAATCTCGGGTTTAAAAAAGTAAATAAATATGAACCCACATGTTTATTCTGGAATCTCTGGTTCTGATGATACCACATGCAGTTTAATTTGAAATGTCTACAATTATAAGAGTTTTCTGTGTAACTATAAAACCTATGGATTATAGTAGGCTATTTACTTAAAAAACATTTAGATAAATCAATAGCAACTCACATGTTTGTCCCCTCCTCTTGTGATACTGCATACCATTTTAATTTAATCTCAAAAGTAATTTTATTTTCAAAATTATAATATCTTACTGTGTAACTGGTAACAACCCACATTCATTATTCGATTTACTCAAAAAAATTTAAATAAATATTTTCACACATCCTGGAGTCTTTGCTTGTGGTGATACTCTCTCTCATTCCTTTAATTTAAGAGTCTTACAATAGTTTCTTTCTGCCTTGTATAGGTTTTTCCTTAAGTGAAAGAAAGACATGCTTTCATGGGAATAAGAAAGCTTTTGTTGTTTTACAAACACATGTTGGCTGAACTGTGCCTCCGCTGTTTACGGTGCACACCTGGAAGTGTTATGGTCAGCAATGACATCTTTGAGGAAAGCGCTGGGGAGCGATGACCTCTGGTGTCTTGTTAACCAAGAGGGCAACTTTCAATGCATGAGAACTACAGGGTGTTGACCTCTGGATAAAAGAGTCCAGCACGACGCCATGTCACGGCTAATGAGCTGAGATCTGAGAGATGCTTTGCATAAACCTCCAACAAATCAGTTTGCTTTGGTAGAGGCACTCCAGAGAACATGTATAGAACATGTATCACAGTTGGGTTTGAAGATATAAATGTGTACCATCAAACAAGTTATTGAACATATCAGTGATTAACCGTGCTCAACCCTACTGAACACCTCATTAGAACTTAGCATAGATGTTATACCCCGCTGAGTAATGACGGCATTATCCAAAGCTCCTCAATAATGCAGAGACTTCAGACTTCTTCAGACATTGTAAGCACCTCAGATTTCAACAGACAGGCGGAAAAGGGTTAGGCATTCTTGAATTTCTTGTTTCTCCAAATTATTGTCATCACCCTTAATCTCTATAGTTCAATGCACATTATTTCTATGCCTCCAATTTTATACAGCTTTACTTATAAATGATAGAGAATTCTCTGTAGTTCAAGGTCACAGGCCGAAGACAGAAGCGTCAGAGCACATCCAGTGAACTCCAGTTTCTGCACTGCATTACTAACTGAAACCTGCCAATTAACTTGCTTAATGTTTCTTCATCACCTAAAGGACACCAAAAAACACAATTGTGTCAATATTTTCTCACACATGTGCCGTTCCCAAATGTTATTATTACTATGGAACATAGATAGCCATCTTTATGCCCACTTGTCGTCATATAACATCAGTTCATAATAACGAGGGGCTGATGAATAAAATAAAAACTATCAAGAAAGTAGTCCATATGACTTGTTCACTATATTCCAAGCCATTTAAAGTCATAGCTTTATGTGACAAAACAAATTAACCATATTTGCATCTAACCCATGTTAGCGTCCAGGATTCAAAAAGTGTGTTATGCTATTTGGCTAAAACTATGATAACATGGCATTTTTGGATCTGGATTGTGCTCCACGACCACTTAAATAATAAGAGCATGATGTAGGCCTAGGTTTGGAACGACATGAAGTTGAGACAAACGATTTTTCATTCTCCTAACTAATAAGTCACGAAAATAGTGGTCTAAAATCAATATCAATTAGAATTCAGGGAACATACAAAAGACAGCAGGCTCTAAAAGTGAGCTGAAAAGGTCAATGAGTGTTACGAGCAAGAGGCCAAAAAAAGCAGTGCAGGCACCAGTGAACAATCCGTCTTTTCACTTAATGTATACTGATAATCAGGAGGACAGAGAGCGAGGCAGGCTCATTCATCATCCCATCTGCTGAAGGGTAATCACAGCCACTAACCCTTTCCTGCTGACCAAACACAGGCCTGGAAAAATACTCAAAGAATTCAAGTACTGAATGTGTGTGATATTTAAGGCCCAATTTACTTAATGTGAAATTGAAGAACAAACTGGTGTGCTGTCATTTTAAAGAAAATTAGGCCAAAACAAAGTTCATTTGGAGTTTGTTTCTGAGACCAAAATGGCTTGCCAAAGTGGGCTTTCTTGGATAGTTCGCTCCGGCTGGTATAAACACCTTTGAACTTCCGTAGGTGGTGATTACGTAAAAGTGTGCTCTGAGGCTATTTTTTCTGTTTTTTTCTGTTCAATGCCATAAAGCTATGAATTAATGTGACGTGAATTGACAGGAGTGCCGAATTCCGGAGCTAAATTGAACATAGCCACAACGCTATGATCAGATGCTTTCTTAACTGCAGGTTTCTCACCGCCGTCTTTGTTATGTGCTTATTTTGTTATTGAGTGAAAAGGGTGCAACACATATTAACATATTCATCTAAACACTGTTCCCAGCATAGGAGGAGGCATCTGGATGTTCACTAACAGTATATCGCAACAAAGGGTTTTCTAACTTTGCTGTCAGAGTATATCAAGTGATGTTTTGTTTAAAAAAGTACTTGGAGATGTTATTAGCCAAATATCCATCAATTTTAATTTACAGTTATATCATTTCAATATTTTCATCAAACCGTACCTAAATCTTATCTACAAGCTGACATTTCATTGTCAGCAACACAATGTCCCAGCGCTGTCTCCAGACAACAATAAAAAGAGACTCCATGCCGTCCTGAGAATGAAACAAGGGACATCGGCTCCAGTGGTCAAGCTATACACCCGGCTGGTGGACAACCACTGGAAAGGACATTACTCAGCACTATGGGCTCTGGTGAATGGGCAATAAATTACAAAGACACTGGTGCTGGGCTTATTTCACCACAATGGACAACCTGACCTGAGGTCTCAACAATTTGTATGCGTATGAGGGTGTGCTTCCATTTTCCTAGAGAAAATGAAACTAGTAAAAATAGCTGTGGGTTTTAGCTCCCTCTATTCCCAGTTACATTACTGTGTGGTCCTAGCTCAAAAATGCCCCGGTTACACACTATACTACTCAGTGTGTTAACATGCACCTTCATTGCTTGTGACAGCAGGAGCAAATGGAGGTTCTTACAATCTGCTTCATGTTTGTAGTGGGCAAACCAGATGCCTCCCAGAAGCAGCGACACCTGAGGCAACACAAATCCACACTGTCACAAAAGTCTGCCACCACAACATGTGACCATCGAAAACGATTTCATCCCCTAAATCACAATAAGAATTGTTTGTATAATAATTTTGTACCACACCAAATCAGGATGACCCTTTTTCCAGGAAGTTAACTAAAACGGAGCAGTGAAAATTGAGTCAGAGAAGACTCACAGCTCCCCTGAAATCATATTTCCTGTCATCTGGAAATAATGCACTTATGTTGCACGCACACAGTTATGCCTTAAGCATGTTGAGGTCTCGTGAGGAATTGTTGGTCAAGTTAGGTTAAGAGGCTACCTTCTACAGCAAACGGAAATTATGTGTTTTCTGTTACAGCTGGGAAAAACAATCTGGGGACCTTTAGAGAGGCGTTCATGATGGTATGTTGTGGTATGTTGGTCTCCTATAGAGCATGAGGATCCCTAGAGATCTGCTTGGAAATGTCCACAATCACAAACGAAGGTTATATTTTGATTTTCTAATGAAATCTGTCAATGTCAGTAAGGATCTTTGATACAATAAAAAGGAGAAATCATTTAAATCTAGTTAAATCTAGTTTAAAACACACATGCCAAGTTCTTAGAAATTCATGATGTATCCTAAATGTTTTTTTTGCATTTTCTACAAAGCCATTGGCTGTAAAAATGTCAAAAAGTGTAACCATCAAAGTATACTTTCTGTGCATTTGAATGCATTTGACTGAACACAACTTAATCACTACCTTCAAAAAAAGTTTTCAAACATGTGCTTCAAGATTAAACATGTTTTGATTCATGCATAAGTGTAAGGGTTACTCCATTTGACTCAAAATATGTAATATTATTAGGAAAAAACGTCCAACCTCTCCATTTAATAATACATTTTATATATTTTAATTATTATATTTTAAAACATAGCTTCACTATTTATTTTTTATAAATAATAATAAAATATTATGCCAAACTGGGCTACTTATGACAATATTTTTTATGAATTTGCAAATTTCAGACTTTTAATTAAAAACTATATTTGTTTCAGAAATTGACACCACAAAAATAAATCTAAATGACATTTAATTTAAAAATCAAAACATGTTCATCACAGAAGATGCGCATTCAAGTTATTTTATGTATGACATAACTTAATAGATCTGAACACAAGAATGAGTCATTGACCATAGGCTATAACTTTCAGGACAACATTATTGCCAAAACAAAAAAAGTGTTAAGAATGCATGTCTGCTTAACCAACATGGCTAAAGGTGTTCTTTTCAAATTTCACCATGTCACTCATAAACAAAGAGCTAAAGAAACAAATGTTAATCCTAAGCCTTCCTCAGATTTCGCTCTCGTGGGACTCATTAACTTCTGTAAATGCCTTCATGGTTCTGATCAAGTTAAGTTACATCTGCACAGTGAACAATGTAGACAAAGCTTTGGGACGATCATAAGGATTATTCATGAATGAGTGAGTTACCCAGCGATTCCACATCATATAACACCCCTGCTAATATCCAAATGTTGATCACCTACCTACAGCTTGGATAGTGTATCCTTTGGGCGACCTCAGCGCCCTGCGCATCCACGCTTCCCTCAACACCTCCAGGTTATTGGCGTTGCCCTGGACAAGCAACACGTAGTTCTCCAGCCATCCCTGGAAGGAAACTTCCGCCACCGCATTCACGAGTCTTTTATTCCAGAAGCTTCGCGAATTTTGCGACTTAAAATCCGCAAACACGTCCTGTCCGTTCGTGCTGCTCGCGCTGTATTTGATGTCCTCGTCCCGGCTGAGAACAACAGCGAGCGACGCGGCTGACAGTTGGACCAAGCGGTGCTGTACAGACATTTCTGCCTTCACACGAATCTCAATCTACATGTAGTTCTGAGAATGAGACATCTTCATTCGGTTTAATCCAACAACTGTAAAACTACAGTTTGAATGTGTCAGGACGCCTCCTCTCCCTATGTCTCGCGACTCCGCATGTGTGTACTACGGTGTCCACGGGCTCCGACGGCAACCGACGCAGGGGAGGCGCGCGGTCGCGCACCAATGAAAATGCTCCTTTAATTATACGGGCGTGGTCGCGACGTCGCGCCTGGACTTCCACTGAAAATAATCTACAGGTAGTAAACAAACAGAGCAAGGGAAATGGGTGGTTATTGAGTTTTTTATTCAGAGATATTACGTTTTTGTCATTATACCTCAATAGCAAGTAAGTGTGATGATCAAAACAATCTTTATCATTTTTTCTATATTCTTTGAGCACTAAGACAATGTTGCTTCCGTTCTGCAGCAAACAAACAAAATACGTCAAGCCATCGCTTTATGCTTTCTTCTACCTTACATGGTGCAGTGGAGCTAACTTTATTCCAGCAAATATTTCAAGTCTATTACTGTAAGCGCAAACCTTACATTTTTGGTTACACAAAAGTTTTGAAACCTTTTCCACGATTATTGGCAAAAAAAGTAGGCTATATGGAGTAAGTGGTCACAATGGAACCATTAAAGGCCCACTAAAGTGCCTTGAAACGTACAGCATTCCACTGAAACAGGAAGACAGGATGGGGCATATCGAACAGCTCCTCCCCTTTTTTTAAATAGCCAATAGCGTTTAGTTTATATCACAGTTTGGCCTGAGCTGTTGAACTCGGTAAAGCTGCATATTATCTCTAACCTTTTTCCCTCCTATTCTCGTCCATATCGCTTTAAAATACAGTATTCTGTGCAGAAGTCAAATCCAAGTCCGATATGTTTTGTGGTCTGTGCAACTCGCGCATGATCCGCTCTGTGATATCGTGTCTCTGGAGTGGAGCAGACTGTGTGCGCGCTGCGGCGGTTCGCGTGACACCAACATAAAACCATACTTAATTCGCCTCAATGGAAAGCATATTTACACGTCTGAATCGTTCCATATCCTTATATAGTGGACTGTGCCATTCACCATGTAGAAAATAGTAACTGTGTAAACAAGTGACCGATTTTAGCCGAAGCTTCAGCATCAATTTATAGTGTAGGGGGCAGGACGCTTCAGATTCTAAAGTATTTGATTGGACAATCTGATGAGAAGCTGAAGTGCAGAGTGATGTTATAAAAATCTTTGATACATATTGGCGGAAGTGAGAGAATGCAAATTTTAATCTTCTAAATGCAAATTTTGTCATTGTTTTGGAGCACACATTTAAATAACAGTAAGGCTATCATATTCAAAAGCAAAAAAAGAAACTTAAAGTTTGATTTCATGGGGACTTCAAAAAAGTATTGTGTAAAAAACAAACATAAAAAACTGAAACAATTCATGAAGTATAACATATATAGAATATCAACCCATTGTCCGAAAAATATTGTAATTTATAAATCATTAATACATTTATGATGACATTTAAAATGTGACAACTTTCCCCAGTAAACATTGTAATTTGTTACCAAGCTTTATCAAACATATTTTGATATTTGGGATTTTAGTTTGGAGAACAGATTTCATTAAAAAAAAATGATGAGGGGTTTGAACTTTGTTTGAAACCTCTGCCAGAGAAAACCAACTTTTGTTTAACTGGAATAGTTATTTGAGATATATATAGATCTTTCTCATGTGACAACTATCCCCAGTCTCCCCTATATCACACTATCATCAGTAATGTGGTGAGAGAAAAATAATTTTGCATCCGAAATCCTGTGCAGTTGAAGCTTTGGTTCATGCAGGATAGACGACTGAAATCAAACCTAAAGGTCTGGCATATGACAGACAGATCAAAAGATGGCTGAAATAAATGTGACCGTAGGGCGAAGGTCTGGCAGCAGGAACAGGATATTGTGTTTCCTCAGTGTAAAGAATACATTCCCTCTTCCCACCATAAATCATGTTAAAGGTAGACGTGCATGACAGCACACTCTTTGGAAGATTGCCACAACGCATTTAAGACCCCTTCCAGTCCCCATGTTCAATGAATAAGACCTTGTGTCTTTACATCTGTGTTTTAAAATGAGTCAAAGCATCTGTTCTGACCTCAACCACATCAGGACTGGTCATATTCTTTGTATATATCCAGTTTCTCCAAGGTCAATTTGATTCAAAGCTTAAATGCTAAGGCAAAGAATCCAACAGGATTTAACCAACATGCTCTTTTTGGAGATAATGTGAAAGCATAGTTTTAATCATGCATTAACGCTTATTTTTGATACTATTGTGTATATTTAATATATACTCCAATTACCCGAGAATATCCAGTTTTCAAATCCTTTATTTTTAAGAGTGTATTATAAAAATCTTTAGTGTAATCTAGAGCAAAGTTAGAACATTTACAAATTGCCAAAATAAAGTTCTTAGAGACATATTTTGTTTTTTCTTTTTCAGACTGAAACACGACTCCTTCATTACTCTTTCATTATGAGTGCACATGTACCCTCCTGCAGTAAACTGGATCAAAGACACGTTTCACTGCTTCCTGTTAAAACTTTATGGTGTGAGCTGATGTAAAGGCAGTTAAGAATGCCATTAGACATTAGTGAAAAATCAATGTGGTGAGTGCTGCATCAAAATTAGGTTTTGACTGAATACATTTTAAGTTCAGAATTCTTTATTTTGTTGTTATGGGAAGGAAGACAGCAGTCTAGGATTTAGACCATTTCAAAGTATATGGCTTTAGGTTAATTATTTTAGAAATAAAATATGACAGTGGCAGTCAATGTTTATGTAACATGTAAAACATTTAAAAATGGTGGTATATCTGGGGGGGAAAATAAATCAATATGCTAATTCTATTGGGATTTTATCACAACATTTAGGTCAAGATAAATACAGCTCAACAACACAGACAGTAGTCCAGCGTTACTCAAAATTCCTCACAACTGTGCGGAGCTGTTATTCAAACATGTGTCTGAACATGGTGATGTTCACAGTAGAGTGAGAGTATAAACTCAAACGCCAGACTTGAGTAATTGTAGGGTGTACAGCGAGACGGGAACACACACACACACACACACACACACACACACGCACCACTGCAGGTGCACTTGATGATGTCTGTTATTACGGCTTTACACAGTATATTGAAGGTTTGAAGTGATAGAAAAGACACGTTTTGTGCTAGAAAATGTCTTGGATATGATCATATCATATAATATCATGTAACTCTGTGCCATGTCATCTGTCACCTCATAACTATCAGGTCATTGTTGACCTCCATTTGCTTTAATTAAGTTTTTTTTAATCACTGCCACAAGGAACAATCAATCTTCCAAATGCCTTGTTAAAATAAACATCAAACGCATGTATCAGAGGTTCCCTAGGTGAATGCCGGCATGTTAAAGAACTCCCGCTGCTTCCAGTGACCCTGCAACAGGGCGACTATATCCATGCAGGAACTGCCTCCCTCGGACATCCTGTTTTGTGTTCGTGCTTTTCACATCAATGAGGGTGATATCCGGGTCAGTGCAGTGTATAGGATTACACTAAAAAGGGCAGACGTCTTATTCAAACATCATGAGAAAGCTCCAGACACATTTTTATGTGGTTAGACAATATATATATATACATATGCTTTTCTCAAAAGTTTACTTCATTTTAAGCTGCTAAATTGCTAAATCATCCACTACTGGTTAGAATCAGAAATAATTATTTTTTCAATTAATGAATTTAATACTTTTATTTAGTGAGGATGTGTTAAATAGATCAAAGGTGACAGTAAAAACAGTTATAATCTTATATTTCTATTTCAAATAAATGCTGTTCTTTTAAACTTTCTATTACTCAAAGAGCTCAGTTACAACAAAAGTATTGCGCAGCAATATTTTTCAACATTGATAATACTAAATGTTGAGCATCAAATCAAATCAGCATATTAAAATGATTTCTAAATGATCACGTGACACTGAAGACTGGAGTAATGATGATGAAAATTCAGTACTGTATTTTTTGACTAAACAACTGCAACCTTAAGTGAACAGAAGAGACATACATATTTTTTTTTAAATCTAACTTTTTAACAGTATAGGGTAGGCCTATATCTAGTGGTGATTATTCATTATTGTTCATGTTGGGGTTTATGTTGTACAAGTTGGCTTCATTTAGACTGTTTAGACTGAGAAATGGCGCTCAGAATCAGTCTAGTGACTATAGCAGCAAAGGAATTGTGTTTTCCTGTGTTTGTTTCCATTGTTACTTGGTGTATAGACTGAAACATGCATGCCGGAAGAGTTACTGTAAATAACACAGGGTGGTTGGTTCCCGACAGTGTGTTTATGATTGTATACAATCCATTTAGCCATATCACCGTACCATATTAATGCATCAGACCATAATGATAAACATAAAACATACTTAAAATAATAAAACTAAAGACTATTTACTAATGCAGTTACCTGCATAAAGCCATGATTAAAGCCATATAGAGAGCAGGGGTGTGGTGTTCCCACCGGGAGATGCCAAAGAGCCAGTCCAACACAACCGCACAGGTTTCTCACACTGTAACCCAGTATTCCCTTGCCTTACAGCCAGGAAAAAGGATCATTTCCTCAACAACTGCTCCACTTTGCTTGTCCCTGGGGTTGTCCAGCTGACTAAGAACTGCATATAAGTGCCTCTCAAACACTGCAGAGCCTAGCATTTGATAATAATGCCACTGGCACAAGATGCCCATCAGTGGTCTCTCTCATGTATCACAGACTTAAAGCATCATAAGTGAGTGGTTTGTGTTTTTGACTGTAATGTGAAGGAATGACGAGAAGCAGACTCTATAGCCTACTGGTGTAGCGGTATTCAAAGGTGTGACAATAGTGATGCGTTCATGCCATGTCAGAAATAATAAAAAAGATCTCATATTGTGACTGTCTATAACTCTGCATATAGCCTTTTGGAATGCACTGATGATGTGTGATGTCTGCGTGAGCAGGGTGTGCGGAGGTATGGAAATACATAGGCTGGTGACAGGCAGGTAGAACATCCTATTATTGCTATCGGACCGAATATTTTTTGGTCCTGAGACTTCCAAAGAAGATATATGTACATGTTTAGAAGAGAACACCACTTCTATTATTGATTGCTATCCGGATGTGAAGAGAGTTTCAACCAGAATAACAAAATATGTTTATAAAAAATTGCATACCCTACATTTAAGGCACGTTTAGTCAAGTTTGCATTACTTGTATTTACATATTTCTCACATTAGGTTTTATTATAATGCAGAAGTTGAAAAATTTGGGCTAAAAAATAAGATTTTTTTTTAAGTCTCTTATGCTGTATTTATTTGAACATATACACAAATATTTTTGTGGAAACCGTGATACGTTTTTTTCAGGATTCTTTGATAAATAGAAGGTTCAAAAGAACAGCATTTTTTAAAAAATCTTTAGTGTGACTTTTGACTATATAATTTGATGCATCCTTGCTGACTAAAAGTACAAATTTCTTGCTGACCCCACAGTATTGTACATGTCAGGAAACACTACTCACATACTTTCCTCTTTCGGAATTTCTGAGGCCACAAAGTCAATTCTATTTCCAAGAAGTCAAGCAAATAACAACAAAAACAGAGAAGCACGACATGTTATGAAAAGCTATCACGAAGTCTCCAGAGGCCGCATTCCATTGTCATGATAATTACACCTTTGCACAAGTGACTTGTTGAAGGCGGTGAGACTCACAGCAGGAGCAATGAAAAGAGTGATATAGTGTGAGGAGGAGGAGGAGCAGCGGAGCGGCTTGGACAAAGTGTGGGGTCTTCTGAAACAAAGCTATGTGCGAAAACAGGGGGAGGGGGTGGCGAATGTCAGCGCAGACACACACAACTCAGACAGAGATGAGGGGATAATGGGTCTGACCCCAGACAAAGGGGAAACATTAGCCTCTATTTGCCACCCAGGAACGACAGACAACAGGAGCCTTCCAGAAACAAAAGGAGTAATGTTGAAACACTGAACGATCAACACCTTTGGTGATAGTTTAAATACTGCAGGACAACATTTGCTGTAAGAAAGTATAGCTGGTTTGTCCTGAAATAAGGAAAATGAGAAGGCCTGGCTATTTAGAGTTGATTGTTAGATGAGGAGAGAGTTGTAACATAATCTCACCTCTAATGCTGCTATAACAGATGCAACCAAACTCTCAACCCAGAAAAGAAAAGAAAAAACACAGCAGCTTGAATTCAAATAAGCCGATTGTGAGAGTGTTGGCCAGCCCTCTGAAGCAAAGAGAAGCTGATTGTCCCATGGCTCTCTAGTGAATGAGTGTTACCCAGACTGCAGGGGGAAGGTGGGGGCACAAAGACCCTCTGTCTTACCTGCAGCGACTCTGATTTCACAACACCACCCGCTCCTGCTGCTGCAGCTGGCCTGCCGAGTGACATAGGCCGGGACATAAACAGTGTCTTTTCAATGTTGCAGTGCAAAGCGGAGATCATAAGGAAGATGGGAGCTAAACCTCTGTGACTGGTGCATGTGTTCTACTGAAGTGGTCTCAAACTCGGTTCCTAGAGGCGCACAACCCTGCAGAGTTTAGCTCCAACTCACCTGGGGCCTCATTTATAACCATTGCGTACGCACAAAACAAGCCCTGAAAGAGGCGTACGCCACTTCCGACGCACAAGTTGTGATTTATAAAAACAAACTTGATGGGAAAATGTGCGCACCTGCACGCAAACTCTGAGCTATGCGTACAAACATTCTGTAGGAGCAGTTTGGCGACACCGATGGTGAGCTGAAGGACTGACGGCAGATGAAGGAAAACCACTTTAAATCTTCATTATGAGTCCTAATCATAAATACAGTGCATGTTCACAATAACAGTTTAAATAAATAAAAGAATGATTTAAACTATGCTTTTATAGGCTACATCTGATATACACATTTAGATTAAATATGCCATTCTCATTAATGGAGTTAAGCACTTAAATTACATGAAATCATTACCATGAAGTTACAACATTTTTTATATTATAATAAATAAAAATATTTGTAGTGGATGCAATGCTTTTGAACACTTTTCCTGTGGCATGCTGTTTTTTAATATTTTAACTACAGCAAGGATTGCTTAGCGCATGATAATAGCAGAACTCATGGTCTGAGGAAATATTTTTGCGCAAATAATGCACAATTAGGCCTGTCTGTTCCCATTAAAAATATAAAGAAATAAAATATACTATTTGGCTAGTGGAAAAGATTGAGAAAATCTTTCTCTTAAATGTATTTTATTCTATTTGATTTATTATTAAAAAACAAGGAAAGGATAGGCTACTAAATGATTTTTAGCAATGTAATATGTACAGCACATCCATATTTCATGTTTTCCAGATGTCTTATAGCCTACCGTTAAACATATTATCACGTGGATTAATATGCATAGGCCTATGCAAATGATATGCAGATGAGGATATGCACAGTAAAACTAGTCTTTGTAAGCTCCATACTTGGTTATTTCAAGGTGGAGTTTTTGCGCACGTAGGCCTACACTTTTAGTAACGATCTTACGCACAGTTTTATAAATGAGTTTCTAGTGATCCTGAAGAACTTGATGAAATCAGGTGTGTTTAATTAGTTTTGGAGCTAAATTCCGCAGGGCTGTAGCCCTCCAGGAATTTAGCCTACGTTTTAATTTGAAAACGCATCTTTATTCTCCGTTCTGGCCTTCCAGCATTTTTACATTTGGCTCTATAGCCTTCCTGATAATGTTTGGGACTCATTCATATGATGCATCACCTAACCTTATAGGCCTACAGTTGTATCAGATCAAATGCGATTATCCTTCATTAAGGTTATGAACAGCAGTTACGCTAGTAATTTTCTATTTGCTTTTCTGTTTTATCTTGGGATGCCCATCCTGAGGTAATTAGAGTATGTCAGCTCCAGTTTGGATCCAACCTCTACGAAGACTTTTCAGATGCCCAACGCCAAAGACTTCGCGGGTGCCAACCCCCGCGAAGTCTTCAGATGACACAAACTCTGAATCAACATTCACCAATGCTATATATTCTAAATGTCATAATCATTTGTTAACAAACAAGTATTCATTACTTCAATGAGCTCATTGTCTCTGCATTAAATTACTACACTGTTTAAATTAATATTAGTATAAATTAGTATAAATTAATTTTTAGCTAACTGTTTTTTTGTATACGTAAATTTCTGAAATACATAACTTAAGACAGTTACCTGATAACATGACGCTCTAAATTGTAATATGGACTCATGCACTTTTTGTAACGCTGCTTTGAATTTACGTGTATTGTGAAAAGCGCTATAGGCTACAAATAAACGTGAATTGAATTGAATTCCATCCACACTGAGACTGTTTTTGTCCTGCAAAAGCTGAGCTTATTTGCCAACTGAATACATTTGAAAACGCCGTTTTCGCGTTGTAGTGTGGACTGTGAAAATTGAGGTATTTGAAAACGATGACGCATATTGAACCAATAGGCCTAAATATATATGTTTATAGCCTACCACTATTGAGCCTGTTATGTGCTATTCACTTTCACAATTGCTAAACATAACATGTCATGCGATGGTATTTGAGATCAGGTTTGTAGTTAAATTGTTGGACACTACGTAGAAAATGTACGTAGCTGCAGACGTTTACACCGCCAAAAGCACCTACAATGGGGATGTGAGACTCATCGACAACTGGATCATGTAGCAATGGAAGAAGTTTCCTGGTCTGATGAATCACCCTTTCTTTTATCAGGTGGATGACCGGGTGCATGTGCATCGTTTTCCTAGGGAAGAGAGTGGGAATGGGAAGAAAGCAGGCTGATGGAGGCAGTTTTATGCTCTGGGCATGTTTTGACACGTACCACCTACCCAAAGATTGTTGCAGACCAGCTACACCCCTTCATGGCAATGGTGTTCCCTGATGGTGGTCCCGTGGCCTCTTTCAGCAGGAGACTGTACCCTGCAAAAATCGTTCAGGAATGGTTTGAGGAACATGACAATAAGTTTAAGCCAAGGTGTTACCATGGCCTCCAAATTCCCAGAGGAATATGGAATCAGTCCTATTAAGCATCTATGGGACGTGCTGGACCAACACATCTGATTCAAGGAGGCCCCACCTCAAAACTTGCAGGACCTGCTGGGGATCTGCTGTTAATGTCTTGGTGCCAGAGGTCTTGTGGAGTCCCTCAGAGCATCAGAGCTTTTTTGGCAGCACAGAGGATCTACATAATATTAGGCATGTGGTTTTAAAGTTTTGGCTCATCAGTGTGTGTTGTGATTTGCTGATTCTTTTTATTTGCTATACCGCCGGTGAATACAGCTCGTTGCGAAATATTTCTATCATGCCCGAGCGATGCTGTGCAGTTGGATGCGATCAGATACGTGATCATACAAAAGGAATATCTTTATACGCATCCCAAAAGAAACAAAACGGAGAAACAAGTGGTTGGCGGCAATAAACAGGCAAAACGCTGATGCCGGTGTTACTGTTTGGCTTCCAACTCAACACAGTCCAAATCAACACAGCTTTGCAGTCTTCATTTTGGGTCAGGTAAATTGTCCCCTCAAAGGCTAATGAATGATTTCTCGGAGTTCGGGATCAAATGTTATAAATCCCCTGTTGCCATAGAAATCCGCAATGTGTGTGTGCACTACCATTCAGCATAACCTAAGCCTATCTTAGCCGGACACATCAGGTTCCCAATTTTACGATATATATATATATATATATATATATTGCTTTAAACAGAAAATAATTTGTTAATCAAACGTTTAGCCCTTTATGATAGAAATATTGTGCATTTTTACTACGGTGTATTGGTTGACTACATTTTTCTAGGTTTTTTTTGTAGCAGTGAAAAAAAACCCTACCAACATTAGCTAGAAACAGTATTAAAGTAGTAGTAAAGAGTAGAGAAGAGAGCCGTGGAACTGCTCAGGTAATGTATTTACCTAACACACTGTAGATCAATGTAAAAACATTTTATATAATTATAATATTAGTATAATATACTAATAATATATATTACCCACGGCAATGGATCTATTATTATGTAATTATATTATTAGTATAATAATATACTAATAATATACATTGCCACTGAGTAGCTGACGGATGTATTCCGTCAAAATGGCTGACACGCGGCTAGGGGTCACGTGACTGGGAGATCCCTATAGTGCTTTTTGTCCATATTATAATTATATTTAGATTAATATTTTACAATAATGTTTATGTATAATACATTATTTTATAATATTATTATATTTAATATAATTTGTTTGAATGTAATTTTTTGTTCAGCATAAATTACCTGCTAACAGCAAACCTTATCCCCATTTAATTCGTTGTAGTGATGTAGCCTCTCTGCTGCCCTCAACAGCTCTGGAGCACCTATGATAATTATGTGATTTCACTGCAGGTTGATTCAAGCAATTCACACTTTTCAGAAACAAACATCCTGCAACAAACTAAAGCAATCAAAACAATTTGCATATCACAATTAAGTATAAAAGACCATGCACAATTCCTCCAGTCCATGTCAAACAAATGTTGCCATCTACTGGGATAAAACGGCAAAACCCATGTAAATCCAAAACAAACGGAGAAACCCAAAATTCAACAGAGTGAAATGTTAAAATGAAGCACTTTATTTATTTTCATTTACTGGGACAACCATAAAGTACATCCAGATTAGAAAAATATTATGCACTTGGTTGCTTTGGGCTCATTTCCACTCAGCAGAAACCACCCACTGTAATCATTCTGCTCTTTAGTGGGCCAACAACATGAAAATCATAAAAAACTAAAGAATTCACTGCCTTCCAAACAATCCCAGATAACACACTACTGGAAAAACACACAGTATCCAACTCACACAATTCTGACACATTACAATCACTCTGATATAAAGTACCCAGGACTCAGAATGGACAGGACCTCAGTCAGTGCATCTTTAACAGGGTAACTCCCATGGATTTGTTTGCAACAACAAAGAACATGGCCCTATTCACACAAAGCTACCCTGGTAGAATTACACGGAGATCATAGAACGAAGCATCAAGATCAAATAAAAAAATAAAAAATAAAAAAAAAAGTCTGAAAGAATATTATTCAGGAATTAAACTGATATGCATGCGCTAATTTAGATGCATGCGCAGATGAGACCAAAACAAAAAAAAAAGATATATTTAACAAAACATATCACTGTTTGTCATAGGAACAATGAAAAAGAATCAAAAAGCAGCTCCTCGTGGATCCTAATAAAATCCTAATTGCAGTTTGATTTAAACATAAATAACACTTTTATTGCTAAATAAACTCTGCTAATAATTCACGTACTGGCACAAGTTATGCATTATTTCAACAAGGAAATATGCTGATAAAGCAAAACATGTTAAAATTACTAGCAACTGTTGAAAAAGGCCAAAAAGCTTAAGTAGAACAAGTAACCAAAAACTTTTACATAATTCAAACACATTATTTAAACATAAGCTTGTGAAATGTAATCATTTGATTCTGAACAAATTAACTTGTCAAAGAAGTATTTTTAAATACAGAATTATGAGGAAAAGGAGAGTTCACCTCCACTGTCATTAAAACTTTGTACACAGAGAAAAAAAAAGAAAGAAAAAAATTAAATTAACTTCAGTATTGTGTTAGTTTTAAGCTTATTTACATATTCAAAGGGAGATCATATGTGGATGAGCTGGAGAGGAAAGTTCACTCATCTGAGCCATTAGCTTGAGTTTTTTGGTCGCAGTCTTCTGAAGGGTCACCCTGCATCAAAAAACAACAACAAAAAAACATTATACATTATTTATTTAAAAATACAGAACAGTTTCAAAAGTCCTTTTGAACTCTCCATTTACTACATTTCCCACGGTAAATAAAGGTTCATACGTTTGATAAAACCCCCTGTATCTCCTTCATGATGGTGTCTAGGCTGGACACTGTGCTGTGGAGCTGCTGTTCAAAGCTGCCTTTCTGCTGGTCTGATGATCTCAGGTTGTTCTGTGTCTCTCTGAGATTGTTCTTCACCTCGTCCAGCTCCCTCTGAAGGCTGCGGTTAGCCGCTTCTAGCTCTGACGTGTGCTTTGAATCCTCCTCTACAAAACAAAAAGTTTCGATTAACACATGTAATGGTATCGAGGTTACAAAAATGTATTGTTTATCAGTTTATGGAATTAAATTAAAGCTGATTAATTTAAACCAAATGTTCTTTTTGTAAAGAAAAAAAAATTGTCGCAGTCGTATCACCAAAAACAATACTTTTCAAATAACACTGTGTTGTCAGTTTACATTGAGGCTATATATGGCCAGACACTTATACAGACAATATCATATTATTAACATTTGACCAAAATCAAGAGTTTTTTGTCCAATGAATTTCAGACATGCGTGTCTGGTATGGAAATATGTTCAAGACACACCTGGCCAAAAAGTGATGTGGATGTTGTCACGTGACTGCATTTTGGTTCGTTTCATCAACTGATTCGGACCAGAGCAATCAGTGTGGTGTGAAAAGGAACCAAAACGCCTGAAAATTCTACAAAGTATAATTTTTTCGCCCTTGGTCCAGACCAAATGAACCGAACTACAGATGTGAAAGCACCCTTACATTACTTATTTTTTAAAAAGTAACAGATATTACTTTACTAGTCACTTGAAAAAAGTAATTTGATAAAAGTAATTTTCCCCCGAACATTGTTTATATATATTGTTTCTTGAGTAAAGAAAATGCTATACATATTCAAAACCAGTTCTTTATCTACCCTTGCATCGCAAACAAGCAGAGACCCTAAATGTGTGCGGCAATTAATTCAAGATTGAGGAGGAGTGGAGTATTAAAGTTTTACTGACAGTTTGAGGGTCCAATGGAGTTACAAGGTTTAGTCACAAATTCTCTTAATACTTTCATTCGTTAAATATTTGCAAACCCACAGACAGACCTAAAGGGTGACCAATGTAATGATTTATGAAAAAAATTAAAACGGCGAAATATGGATACAAGGTTTGCACCCGACTGCATCGAAAAATTAATTTTAGTGGGGAAAAAAGTAAACAAAACCTAAATAATAATAATAAAAAAAATTTAAATGGCGAAATATGGATACAAGGTTTGCGCCAGACTGCATCGAAAAAGTAATTTTAGTGGGGAAAAAAGTAAAGAAAACCTAAATAATAATAAAAAGAAAATCTAAACAAAACTACTCAAACAACAAAAAAAAAAAAACATTAGTGGGCAGAAGAGAAAAGTCCTTATTGTTGAGCTCTGCTGATGAATTGTAAAAGCACAATTTGAGTTTTGATATTGACAAAGGCTCAGTGACTTGGTGAAACACACAATGAAAATGAGACAAGTGAGATTGTTACCCATTTTAGTGTCCTGCTGCATGAGCTTCTGCTCAATTTCCTCTCGGGTTTTCTCACTCTTCTCCAGCTTCTGCATCATGCTTCCCACATCGACCATGGCTCCCTTGTAGTCGATCAGGCTACCTGACCCACCACTCTCCTGCGATTCCCGCTTGATCTTCTGACCGGGCAGCAAGATTTGGTTACCTGTGGGTGCACACAGAGGGTTTCAGTCTACAGTAGCCTCATGGATATGTGCTGTAGTGTTACAAATAAGCTTGTCTGTTCCAGCCATCATCCTCTTTGCACACCTAAAAGGTTGTCTATTTGAGCATCAGAGGTCAACGTGGGGCTAGGCTCATCCTTAGGCCTGTCCGTCAGCTTGCGATAATGGCAGGACTCTTTAACCAATGGTTTGTTTAACAATTTCTTCACCTTAAAAAGAATACAAACAAGATGCGTAGTATCAGATTAGTCTGGTGATGATAAATATTCTATATATCTTGCAAATACGAAGTTGAAGGTGACACACTGTGTCCTTATCAGGCAGGATGCAACTAAAGCATCAAGCAACAAACATCATTGCTTACATTATATCTTATTCTCTTATTTTTTACTTATATAATAGTTAAACTGAATAAACACGAAAAATAATAATACTATTAATATAACACTTTAGAATAAGGTTTAATTTGTTAAAATTATTTAAAATGAACTAACATGTACAATACTTCCAAAGAATTTACTAATCTCAGCTAAACTAAACTTTCACCAATAGATTTTTAAGACAAAAATTTTTATTTAACATTAAAATGTTCAGGTTCATGTTAGTCCACACACAGTGCACTAAAGTAAAATTAACAAATACTAATAAATGCAGTAAAAATGTGTTGGTCACTGTTGGTTCCAAGTTAATGCATTACCTAATGTAAACAAACGAGACCTTATTGTAAAGTGTTACCAATATGGACATTTACATATAACACTTATTTGTATTATTAATAACAACATTAAAAACAATAATAAATAATATATTTGTTATGTTACATATTAATAATAATAAAGTAATATAAATGTTACATTGAACAAACAAAATAACAATAAGTGTTATTAAATAAAATAATAATAATAACAACAATATTAAAAAGAATAATTCATTAATATTACTATTGTTCAAATAATATATTCATGCTTCAATTATTATTATTAACTACACATAAATGTTACACTGAATAAACAAGAAAATAATAAAAAGAATAATAATAATAAAAATAATAATTGTAGCAAAAATAATGTAGTGGCAGTACATTACATAGTAATTATCCAATATAAATTGAATTTAAAAAATCTAAAAGACGACTGCTGTTAATACAAGGAACACAAGGAATACATGGAATCTGAAAAAATTCTGTGTTTTTCCAATGAAAACATTCAAATCCACTCAATATTTCTCTTCATTTTCCCCAGGGAAATGAATGAGCAAGTTCTGCAGATTTTAAGAAATATATAAGCATTATAATGAGTTAATAACTGGAACTTTCCAAAGTTCCAAAACTTGGAACTGGAACTTTCCAAACTTTCCAAAGTTCCTCCTCAAACCTAAATGTGAAATACTGCACAGAAGCGGTACCTGAGCTCTGGAGAGATGCAAGCCCAGTGTGTACATGATCTCCTCCAAGTCCTTCTCCTGCAGGTAGCCGCAGTGACTCTGGTCGAAGTACACAAAGGCCATCAGCAGATCCTTGTTAAACGTCACCATCTGCTTTTTCTTCTCATCCTACAGACAGAATGAAATATAAAAGCATACCACTCCTCTCACTATTATAAATATTTTGTGCTATAAAAGGAGATGTGTTGCTAACTCACTTTATCTTTAGACGATCTCTCTTTGGATTTCCGGTCATCCCGACGATCGTCTCGTCTGTCCCTGCCATTGGAGTCTTCGTCATCTTTATCTGAGGAGCACAAAGGATTAGTTTAGCATATGAATATTTTCATGTCACTTTGATTATGCTTAATGTTAAAACAGATCCATGCCATTCACGATCAAAAGTGTGTTTGAGGATCCAGGTGTATTTTCTTATGAAACAGTGTGACCTTTACCATCGTCATCATAGTCATCTGCTTCTTCTGCCTCCAAGGGGTCATATTCATCAGCGTTGTTGTTGCTGCTGCCATCTTCGTTATCATCATCATCTTTAGATTCTTCTCTCTTAATACCTCTCTCTTTCTCCTCATCCTTTACCAGGGAGACACAAATTGAGGGGCTTAATGTTGTATTCACTTAAAAAAATGCTTGAAAATGCAATTCATTTGAACAAATCACAACGCCAAAGCATTTAAGGGACATCTGAATGAATCCCAGAATCAATCCAAACAGGGTCCCCACACAGACAAATCTGTGTGAATTGTTTTTCATGTCTTTTCCAGTTGTTCATGATGCCCAAAAAATGTATGTAAAACAATCTAGGTGACGAAAGAACTTTTGGAGCGAAGTGTAACTGGCTCAATGCTGAGCAATCACTCAATCACTGATCAATATCCACTACAGACATTTTTATTACTTTACAAGATTTTAATAAATTAACACGACTCTTCCAGAAAACTGCTTTAAAAAAAATGAATGGTCGTTGGAACCCACCTTCCGCTTCTCATCCTCCTCTCTCATTCTCTTTGTGACCGGCTCTCCATTTTCTTCATCCTTCTCCTTCTTTACATCCCTCCGTTCTGCCTCTTTTTTAGCTTTCTCTTTTTTATCTTTCCTCTCATCCTTGCTAGGAAGAGAAGCAAATGCTTTGTAGATCCTATAGCCGAAGTCTCGTTGAAGCATCTCGTTGAACAATTCAGCAAACAAAGAAACCTGAAACAGATGCCAATTATTTATTTTTAGTATCATTGACATTCAATTAGAATTTTTTTATATTTTGAATTATATTTTATTTTGATATTTAACTGGTTTCGTTAATATTTTAATCATTTTGCTTGTTGGTTTTTTCTTTTCTTTTTTATGTTTCAGTTTTAGTTTTTTAGTACATCAAGTTAAACTAAATGGCAATGAGAAAATCTGCCTCGGGAACTGTTTATTTTATTTCAAGTTACAATTTTTTAGTTTTAGTGTAGTTTTAATTGTGGATGAATATTTTCTGAAGGTTACGTGCCTCCTTTCACTGATTTACAAAAGTATAGCTGAAAGCAGATTATTGTAATTATATGAGGTGAAGTCAAGCGAAATGCCCTAAAACCTGTTTGTAGTTTATAGGCAATAATTCTTTTAAACCATTAATATGCAGAAACTACACAGTGATCCTCACCTCAAAGGAGTGCTCTTTGTTATCCTCCAGTCTGTAGTCCAGCAGCACACTTAAGGACATGATGCTGCAGTCAAATTTACCATTCTTGGCAGCCCAGTTGGGGTGGACGATAATGGTGGGCTCATCTGGCAGAACATAACGTCTCTCCCTGCGCTGACGTTCCTGCTCCTCCTGTCGCTTTCGCTCCTCTTCCTGAAAATATTTTTTTTCTATGTTTACATGCGATTGATTTAGACAGGCTCCCAATGAGATAAGGACCCTTTAGTCTTCTCTCACCTCTCGGTCATCCTCCAGTCTGCAGGACTCTTCCTCCACCACGCAAGGAGGTTCAGGTTTCTCCGGCTCCTTGGACTCCTCCACCTGCTCCTCCACCTTCAGCTGTTTAGTGAGGCGAGCGATCAGCTGTGACTTCAGCCCTTTAGAGCTCAGTGTACGGCTCTCCAACTCCTTACGCAAGTCATTGACCTGTGTACAATTAAGTTTCATCAAATATCAAACTTCTTTGTTTATATTAAATAAACTTCCATTCAAAGTTGAGGTTGCTAAGATTTTTTTTAATGTTTCCTTTGTACTCACCAAGGCTTCATTTATTTGATCAAAAATACAGTCAAAACAGTAATATTTAGAAATTGTATTACAATTTTAAATAAGTGTTTTAAATATTCATTTAAATTTGAAAGATAATTTAAAATTTCATTTATTCCTTTGATGGCAAAAATGACTTTTCGGCATCATTTCAGCATCTTCAATGTCATATGATCCTTCAAGAAATCATTCTAATACAGTCATGGTCAGAATTAATGGCACCACTGGTAAATATGATTAAAACTGGCTGTAAAAAATAAATCTGCATCCTTTATCCTTCTGATATTTCATACAAAAAATTGCCAAAAATCTAACCTTTCATTGAAGGAATTGAAAATGGGGGGGGGGGGGGGGGGGGGGGGGAAATCACAATATCTAATAAATGTTTTTCTCCAAAACACGTTGGCCACAATTATTGGTACCCCTAGAATTTTTTACGAGTAAAATATCTCTGAAGTATATTCCCATTAATGTTTACCTTTTTTTAGCACACCAGGGTGACTAGGAACATGAAACTGTCTAGCTAAGACTTCTTGTTTCACAGGAGTTTAAATAAAAGGAAACACAAAGGCCATATTCCCTTATTCATCCATCACAATGAGTAAAACCAAAGAATATAGTTCTGATGTGCATCAAAAGATTGTTGAGCATCACAAAATAGAAAGTGGCTGTAAGAAAATAGCTAAAGAATTGAAAATCCCCATTTTGACCATCAGGGCAATAACTAAGAAGTTACAATCAACTAAAGATGTTATGAATCTGCCAGGAAGAGGACATGTGCCTATATTGCCTTAATGCACGGTGAGGAGGAGAGTTTGAGTGGCCAGAGACTCTTCAAGGATCACAGATGGAGAATTGCAGAGATTACTTGAGTCTTGGGGTCAGAAAGCCTATTTTAAAAAAAATCAAATAACCCCTACATCACCACATGTTGTTTGCGAGGGTTTCAAGAAAAATCTTCCTCGCTCGTCCAAAAACAAACTCCAGCATATTCAGTTGTCAGAATGACTGGGACTTTAAACGGCACAGGGTTCTATGGTCAGATGAAACTGAAAAAAGAGCTTTTTGGCAGTAAACACACTAGATGGGTTTGGTGCACACAAGGATAAAAAGTACCCCATGAGTACAATTTAATGTACCGTTGGATCTTTAATGTTGTGGGCATATTTTTCTGCTGGAGGTCCTGGACTTCTTGTTCAGATACATGGCATCGTGGATTCTATCAAATATCAACAGATAAAAAAATCAAAACCTGACGGCTTCTGCTAGAAATCCTATAATGGGCCATGTTTGGATCTTCCATCTGGACAACGATCCAATACAAATATCAAAATCAACACAAAAATGTGTTACAGAGCACAAAATGAAGCTTCTGCCATGACCGTCCCAGTTCCCTGACCTGATGAGTTGAGTGAACTGAAGAGGAGAAGCACCAACATGGATCTGGGAATCTACAGGATCTGGAGAGATTCTGTATGGAGGAATGGTCTCTGATCTCCTGTCAGGTGTTCTCCAAACTCATCAGACATTATAGGAGAAAACTCAGAGCGGTTATCTTTGCTGTTAAAGGAGATTGCAAAAAGTATTTAATAAAAGGGTTCCAATAATTGTGGCCTACGTGTTTTGGAGAAAAACATTTATTTCATAATGTGATTTCCCCTCCACTTTCAATTCTTTTACTTCAATGAAAGGTTAGATTTTTGCCAATATTTTGAATGAAAGATCAAAAGGATAAACGATACAGATTTATTTTTTACAGCCAGTTTTGATCATATTTATCAGGGGAGCCATTAATTCTGACCATGCTGATTTGCTGATATGCTGATTTGCTGCTCAAGAAAATTCTTACTATTACCAATGCTGTGTTATTATCCAATTTTTTGTGGAAACCATGATACGTTTTTTTTTAGGATCCTTTGATAAATAGAAAGTTCAAAAGAAATAGAAATCTTTTGCAAAATTATAAATGACTTCACGGTCACTTTTGATTAATTTAATGCATCCTTGTTTGCGAATAAAGTATGAATTTATAAAATGTTCCGACCTCAATCTTTTAAAAAGGTACTGTATATTGTTTGCAGGGGTGTATTTTTTTGTCCAGTAAAATGCTCAACCATAAAATGTCAACAACAATTACTTTTGAAAGACTGTGACTAAACGAAAAACTATTGGTTATTTAAAAAAAGGACAAGCCTTTCTGCCTAAATTTAGAAAGAATGTATTATGGTGTCTGTCTATAAAGGACATAAAGACCCCATGAAATGGAATATAGAGAATATAGATGTACATGATGACAAGACGATAAAAAGTTTGGTCTGTAGCAGATAAGCTGCTTGTAGAAAATCTCACCTTCATGGATTTCGGATCAAGCTTCGTCCAGTGAGTTGGCGTAGTGACTTCTTTTGAATCATCTTCGTCCTTATCCTCCTCCTCCTACGCACGTTATGTGAAAGAGAGAGGGAGAGAGAAAAGACAACAGTGTTATAACACACCACTCTTGGACAAAGGAGTTTTCTGAAACAAAAGTTGATCCGTGCAAGAAGCAAGGTCACAACTGTCTCTCATTGTCTCCTCCTACTGAGCTCTTGATTGGGTAAAAAAAATTTCCACTGCTAGGAAGCTCTATAGCTTTCAGAAACAGATCCATATCCCACTCATCAGCCAATCAATGCCAGTTCTGTGGAATACAAAAAGATAATCAACGACAGTGGGTTTGAGAGATGGACATGGGACAGATGAACTCAGAGAAGGTCTCCAAACCCTATGTCTACGTTAATTGCTGTTTTTTTGGCCCATGTATACTCTTTTTTTAGTTTGTTTTCTTAAACACCTAGCCAGAACTGTCCTCGGGTAAACAATCTCCCTGGAAAAATCACATCCACAAAGGGTCTAGACACAGTCCAATCAGAGAAAAGTGTAAATAAAATTAAAAGAGAGACAGACAAGAGACAGAACTCAGAGAGTTCGGCAGATATCGAATTTCGAACAGGAAACAAAACAATCTAAAAAACACACAAACATCATAAACACAACTGGCTCTCCAGATTCCAGCATTCATTTCTCAATTGTTCTCATTGATTAATGTATCAAATTTCAGATCAGATTTGTTCAAAGTTTGTTGGAAATTTAGAGTCATGTCAATCAGGACATCAATCGTGTAATCGGCACAGCTGGAAGCTGTTTTACCAGTTGATGCAGGTGTCAAAGTAGAATCTAAGCTCTTCCGCTGTGTGTGAGACTGCGTGACAGAGGGAGAGCAGGAGGAAATGGGGTGGAGGGTCAGGGATGAGACAGGGATGAGAGGAAGGGATGGTAAAAGTGGGATCTGTATGATGCCTGTGATACTTGTCTGTTTCTTTCTGTGTTTTCTGAGTGTTTTGTTTGTCTATTCCTGTGCCTGTGAGAAGCGGAAATGAGAAGAGAGGGATTAGCGTTCAGTGCCTGTTCTCCATCAGCCTCCTTCCGTTCAGCCAAGAGTTTCTCTGCCAGCTGCTCCTTGAGTCCACGGGACAGCCCTTCCCACTCTGAGCGGGTAGGAAGACAATGCCAAACATCCGGGAGAAATAAAACCACTGTCTCCACATGTGCGGGGACTGTCCGCCCTTTGTGAGTCTCCTCAGGGCGGTGATAGCGTATCTCTGCAAAACGATACCTGTCGCAAAGGAAGAAGCGCGTTGGAAAGAAACATTCTGTGAGACATCACCCATTTTCCCCCAACACACACACACACACACACACAGAAAGCTGCGACCCCCTCGACCCCCCGAATGAGACGCATATGAAAATACAGTCTGCGGAACTCCACGGGGGGTTTCTCAAGATGAACGGCAGCCACGCATCAGGGAGGTCGACAGACAATATCGACAGCTAAACAAAAACTACAATGACCCCTCCTCCCTTGCGGCAGGCCCCTCCCATCGGCACCCGTGAATCTGAACCAGTTGCTCGTGAAAGATAGCTTATGAACCCCCGGGGGTGTGAGAGAAGGACAGATTCAGACACAGTGAAAGCAAGTTAAATATGTAAGATATTTAACACAAGGCAAAGGTCAGAGAGAACAGAAAGTAACGATGGCGGCGACGACTCCTCTGGCTCTGCTCTCGGAGCAAAAGAATCAATGCATTCACCACATATATAGATATAGAGGCAGGACTGCCACACACATTAGCATAAACATTGCAAAACAAAATTTGAGAAAAAAAAAAAAAAAAAATGAACATAAAAGCATCAAACATGTAAGGAGATACACTGCTGTATCAAAACCATGCAGCGTGTCACAGACTTTTGGATGTTGTCTGCTGGGCCTTATTTTAATATTAAAGATGCACACATGGAGATGCGTCGGCACAAATCGAGAAAGGAGCTGTACTTACCACTGGGTACATAAACTCAGATCAATGCCTGTCAGAGCCTTACAACAACGAATGGCTGTCTTTATAAGGACAGAGGCATCGTTTTCCGGGTCGGCCCCGTCCAAAGAGGGAGACCAATGACCCCCGATGGCCATGGCCTCGTCCTTGCCCCGCATCCCCACCAGGAACTGAAAACAGAGGAGTTCAAATGGGTTAAGCAAAACTGGGAAGATGCTGAGGGCTCTGAAGGCGGCGCTTGTGGCGGACACAGGGAGAGACAACATCAGATACGCTTATTCCACACAGCAAAGCATTCAGCAATGGAATAGGACAGAGACATCACAGTCAGCTCCCCAACACCATTTGAAACACCCAACATCAGACACAGGAATGGACAAACATCTTTCAGTGTCGAGGGGAACAAGAAAACTAGTTTCAGTGCACATGAAATTTAATAGATTGCAATAGCAAGATTCTGAAAGTAAAAATCCCATTTAACATTTGATATTTAGCAAACATTTCAGACAGAGCTAACATGAGCTCAGAGGTCAGTAAAATGATGGTATACACACTAACGTTTGAAAATCTGGGGTAAGTGAGATTTTTTTTTTTCCCAGCAAGGTTGCCAGTAAAGACATTTATGTTACAGAAGATTTCTATTTCAAATAAATGCTGCTCTTTTGAACCCTAAAAAAATTATCATGGTTTCCAAAATTACGGCACAACTGTTTTCAACATTGATAAGAAATGTTTCTTGAACAGCAAATTAGAATGATCTTACGTGACACTGAAGACTGGACTATCAGCTGCTGTCTGCTGAAAATTTACCTTTGCCATCACAGGAATACATAATATTTTAAAATATATTAAAACAGAAAGATCAAATAAATGCAGCTTTGGTGAGCATATTAGACTTTCTTCAAAAACATTTTAAAAATCTTACTGACTCGAATCTTTTGAAGAATAGTGTATGCAGTCTGTGGCCCTTTATTGTTACTGATACTGAAAAACTTTTTTCAAGAATGTATAAATACTAAATTATACATACTATTGTTTTTATCTATAATTTATTTATACTTATTCTTTCTTATAAAATAATTTATTATATATTTATAATTATTAGCATTAAAATGTAACCTTAAAATAGTTAAATGGGTAAAAGGAGTGATAAAAGAGGTGTTAAAATTGGTAAAAGGAGCTTTTACAGTGGTATTAAAATAGTTATTGGTTATTCAAAATGTTAGTACTACGACAACACACATGACGTTCGTCATTATGGACAGAATAAACTGGATGTGTTGAACAATTTCACATTTGTTTCTTTTTCAGTGCCTGTGAATACAGGAAGCTTTAGTGCAAGCAAAGAAATGTAAAGAGATCTTAAACACATATGAACCAGCAGACCTATCAACAGTCTTAGTTTCCCTTCTCTTTTGTGCAGCACTTTAAGATCCTTTATTTGCAAAGAAATATGCTATATTTAAATTATTACACTATGCATTTCATCATTATCAATCTGTTCCAAATGATAGGAAATGTAGATGTTGCTCATTTACTGGTAAAAAGAGTAGTATCTTCTGGCACTCTTTGTCACAGTTCTTCATCAACACCACACAAAATGTAAACTAAATAAACTGTACAGTTAACATCCATAACCTATTATGATCAATAGATATTTGATTATCGGTTTTTGTAAGAGGCTAGATGATGATTTCTGGTACAGATACTACAGACATAAAAGACAAAGTGATTCAACTACATAATTTGCAGTATTAGAAAAGCTACAGTCCCCAACACTGTAATGATGTCCATCCCTGTGAAATACTACAGTATAAGTGCAAAATAATGTAAAATATACAGCACATAATTAAGCGATTACATAATGCAAGCTGATTACACAAACCTAGTTTGTTTGTTGCAGTTAGTAATGTAATACCTTGATGAGCCGGGCAGGGTGCTGGAAGGTGTCTCTCAGCTCAGCTGGATCTTCTGCCAGAGCACAGGACTTATGATACAGCTCATCTAGACTAGGGTTGGCCAACAGCATCACCTATAACATCAATATTAATCATAACTGTCTAAAACCACTGAATCAAACCTGGAAAAAAATATTAAATAAATTATTATTATTAAATAAAAGATACCTTACCTTTGCGCTGTAGGTGTGATTGGCATCAGGTGGGTCCAGCACGGCCGTGTTCTTCACAAGAGAGTCCACCTCTTTATGCATGATGTGAAAGTTACAGTAGTTTCCAAAGTTGAAAGGGCGTGTTAAGGGGAATGCATCCACCCAGGTAAACACAGCATCAAAAAAGTCGCTGGGGATGTAGAGGCTCTGATACCTCCGCCGTAGCTCCATCACATCACAGTTGAAACTGCAGGGAACAGAAACAGGCAGTCATATACCAAACATACACTTACATACTTTAACATTCATCTGAACAACTTATCTAGAACTTCTGTGAAAAAAACACATCAAAATAAAGTAGTTAACTTCTAAAAGAATGTCTCAAGACCTTCCCTATTTTTTTTCATTCTGTTGTGCTCTGAATGAAAGTTTAATGTCCATGCAAGACACATTCAATTTTATTTATACTTTTTTATTTTTGCTGCCATTCTAAAAATCTTTCTTTTCGCCATTACCACAAACAAGCTACGTAGCTGCTTGAATCTGAAAGCAGGAGCTAGGTTACTATAAACATAAGTGGTGTGCCTTTGATTGCTGTTGAACGGCACTGAACGTGCACTTTGGCCGAAACGACTGGAAATATATCATTATTGTAAAATTTTCATTAACTTAGGTAGGCTGTACAACAAAGGAATTGTAATTGGCTGTTTTTACTTAAAAGCAGATTTTTTTATTGATCATTTGTTGGTAAGACCTAGCGAACCACATGATTTTTGTCAAACAGCCAGGATTGGCTCATGAGTCATTGGTTCCCGACCGCTGCCTTGTCTGTTGGATTATTGTCTTTGTACTAAATTGCTGTCTGAGCTGAACTCGAGTGAACAAAACAAAAAAATAAAAAATAAACTGTACCTAATTTGCAACTCAAGATATCGGTCAAGATACTTCCTCTAAAACAATTAACTTACCCATCAAGAGAGAATTTGGAGAACTGCACAGTATATCTTGGGACGACTCTCCGTGGCCGTCTTGGAGAACGTTCTCTGCGAGGAGACCGGTCTCTCGAACGTTTCCTTGTGGGTGAACGTTCCCTTGATCTTCTTCGCTCTCTTTCTCTTTCCCGACTACACAAACAGAGAGAAAATAAAGAATGAGCATGTAGAGCAAAAAAATTTCACAATGCCCAATATTTTTTTTGGTTGCACCTCAGAAAAAGCTATTCTTATCTCAGTAGGGATGAAACAGCGAGGAAATTTTCACACCAGTAAATTGACAACACCGTTATTACAGATAATACCGGAGAAGGTGGGGGGTGGTGTTACTGAATTTGTGATTACGTGTTCTCTGTATAGGGAGCAGTGGTATTTACTGCACATTTTACAAGATTAGATATTTGTCACTGACGCTCAGGATCTGTTCTGCACCAAATCCTCTGCCATAGTCTTATCAATCATCGCTCCTCATGAAATTTGCATGATAAGTGAAATTCTAGAAATGCACTGTATGGAGCAGAGCTGAAGCTTTCAGTTTATAATTGCAGCGTTCGTTGTCTAACTGAACTCAATGGTTTTTATTTCTATAAAAAAAGATAAACGACAGGGGTGGCCAGCCTAACTCTCAGTTGTATGTTTGAGTTCTGACCTGCGGTCGTCCTTCCTCAGGATGAGTTCTGGTCGGTCATTGCGGCTTGGGAAGCGGGGTGAGGGGTCCACGCGCCTCATTTGTTGTGGCTGAGGCATCATCCGCACCGGGGGCTGCAGCAAACCCCCTGAGAACACAGAGTCTACATGTAGCAAAAACAGAGAAATAGGAGATCAGATTTGATTCTGTAAAAGTGTGACTCTGCAAAAGGTCGAGGGGGTTGATGTACCTTTAGGTGGTGGCTGGGGAAGCAGTGGCTGTGGTGGGTTCTGCAGCAGTGGGGCCAGAGAGGCAGCTGAGAGCTGGGCCTGCAGAAGAGATGGAGGAGGTCCCTGGGCCTGGACGCTGAACGTGGTGGGCGGGGGTAGAGACTGCATCATGGCGGGACCTGGTTTCATCATGTTCGGCGGCTGGCTCTGAGAAGAAGAGACGGAGGAAAAGAGATGGGTTTGCTAGTATGTATAAACATCAAGATTATAGTGCAGACAAATCCCAATATCATTTTAATGAACTAATGCTTGACTAGAGCTGGGCGATACAGTTAAACCTATATCTCTATTTTCCGACCTTAATGATATTTTGACCTAAAAAATCATGTATTTAGCCTGAAATGTCTCAATGTATAATTTAAGGTAGTAAATTTCAACCAAACTGACAATGTTTTAGTGGAAATGAATTACATTTACTAATTTATTTAGATTAAATAAATCGACTAGCTCTAGTTCAGACAACAAATCAACATGTTTACGACAGCTTTAAACTCAGGGCTATAAAACAAGCCTTTAAATAAATAACATTAATCCGTCTCCAATACAAAGTTTAGATAACCTGTTTTAAAGGATGAGAAGAAAAGGAGCCTAAATGAGTAAGAAGAACTAAACCCAGTAAAAAGAAAATAAATGGTTAGAAATAGCTGGAGACAGGAAGTAGAAGCACTGCTGTTACCATTTAACACTTTTGGCCCCTGTTGAAAGAAAAAAAAAACGTTTCTTTCAATAGAAAATGCAAGGCAAGCATTCTGGGCATTTCAAAAGAGTCTAAAAAATTATTGTTAGTTACATAAAACAAAACAAAAAGGAATCTGCATTTGCTTTAATATCATGCACCAGCTCAGTGTGACGTTTGTGTCCAGGTGTAGAGATAATCAAAAGTACAGGTAATTCATGATCATGTTTAAAAATAAATAAATAAAAATAGCAGTAGTAACAATACCAGACTTTCTTTGTTCTTTATTTTATAAACAGTGTTTGTTTGATAAATATTTGCATTCCAATATTTTAATTAAATTTATTAACATTTAAATATATTTTGTTTCATAATTAGATGAATTAGGGTAAGTAGTGTTGATCATTATAAAAGGCAAAATTTCACTGTCTGGTAGTTGTACAACTGATATTTTGGCATGAAACTCAGTATGAAATTTAAGGGGGGAGGGTGGGGTGAAAAAAAATACGATTTAATAATTAGTTTGGGTAATTAAAAAATTTACACTAAAAACAGCTTCTACTACAGCATCTCCCCATGATTACAAATCCAACAGTTTGACAACAGCTGTGACAAAGCTGTAATACAGGGAAGGGTGAAAAAGCAGTAATAGGGAGGGACTCATCTTGGGCGGAAGAAAAGAAACCCAAGGACATGTGACTAAAGCCTATTTGTGAAACAGGAGAGTGGAGGAGCGGATCAAGCAGAAGATAGAGGAGAGGAGGAGGACACAATGGGGATTTGGGGCACAGGGGTCAAGTGGCGTTGGTTACATTTTGTCTTGAATCCACCGCAGAATGCATGTCAGAGTAGCGTGGCATTCCTGCATCAGAGTAAAAGCTGGACAGCTGTGGGGAAACCTGAGGTAAGGGCTGAGGCAGCTGGTGCTACATGGAGATTGAGAACACAGGAATCAACAGCAGCATCATGACATCATGACTGTGGACGCAGAACCATATCAGATTGTATCTGCCAGGGATCCATTCGGACCGGGTGGGTTTGCTTACCGTTTGGTTATGCAGCTGAGGTAAAGTTTGAATACGCTGGGCATTCCATTTGAAAGGCATGTTGGGATTGTAGACCGCTTCCACCAGAACACGATCACCGACTTGGGGTGTTTTTCCCTTAACAGCACTACAAAAACACACACAGAAATTACACACCTGACCTTTAGGCTGCGTTTACACTGGCAAAAAAATATCAAATTTTTTACTGACATCTGACACAGATCGGAATTTGTTGGACATGTGTAAGCGCAAAAAATCCACAAGAGATCCATTTTTTGTTTTGTTTTAAATCAGAAACATATCCGATATCTGGACTACATCTAAACACGTATATCCGACACGTTTGGCCAGAAAGATCGATTTTTAAT
Organism: Siphateles boraxobius; assembly: GCF_051911475.1. Classification (NCBI taxonomy): domain Eukaryota; kingdom Metazoa; phylum Chordata; class Actinopteri; order Cypriniformes; family Leuciscidae; genus Siphateles; species Siphateles boraxobius. Next base: position 4,538,656 of record NW_027508997.1, on the reverse strand, counting down.
GTCATATAATGAAGCAGACATGCCTGTATGCGCTCGCACAGCTTTTTTTATTGAGGTGGAAACTTTATACATATATATATATACATATAGAAACATCCAAGAGCAGAGGTTCTCATCCTCTACCCTGTGAATTTTATAAATAAAAGAGTTTTGCAACTGAAAGCAACATTACATTTCTCAGCAACGAAGTGATAACGTCGCTGTTTTTGTGTAAACTCACAGCTTCATCATTGCATTGAGACCCTAAAGACACAGGTAATTCTCTCTCTTGTTAATTCAAATTCATTCAAATAAATCTTACCACACTGATTTATTTTAATACAGAATTCTAGATCTAACGAACAGTAGATTAAAAAACAACAAACGAAAATTTTCCAGTTTATATCCATTCAGTCAAATTTGCGCAACAAACAACAGCAAGTAATCATGGTACCACCTGTCGTGAATTGTAAATAAATTATATTGGCTATATAAAGCACGAACATTCAAAACCCAAGGGTCAACCATGTCGCATAGTAAACGTGTAAGCAAACACCAACAGACTCATTTTGGGCGGGGATTAATGTAAACACAGATATCATGTCTAAAGCGAATGTAAACAGGCAAGACATAAAAATTGGATATGGTCAAAAGATCAGATCTGTGCATCAAAGGGGCATTCGGCAACCCTAGCTATTTCTTTGCTGATTTACACTTTTGTTGTCGCATGTTTTCTCCAACGAGCTCCCTCTACAGCTGTGAGGCGTATATATTTCACAACCATGTCATAAAAAAAACTCACTTGCGGCACCCTTCTCCCCCTTTCTACCGCTGCTCATGTGCATTTGTTCTTATCGGAGGCGGCCAACTTTATTGCGTGGAGCTATGTCTACTGAGGTGGGTATTACATCATACACATTGAGGGCGACGTGTGTGTTTATGTCGAATTGCCATAAAGCAGTTTGTGTTTCTCGCTCGTTCTCGCTTCTCACGAGACTTCCTATTTCCAAATTACCGGGACGTTAATCCTCATGTTGCAAGGTTGGTTTTCCGCCTAGGAACGTTGGGGGGAGCGGGGAAAGTCACCATTCTCACCAGAACAAATGATTTCTAAACGGTTTTATTAAGCTGAAATAGTTGCCGAATGCCCCTTTAAGACTTGCAGTGTAAACACAGCCTTTAAAAGACTGATTCACAACTCAAACCTGCACATTTACTATAAAGCACCTGAGCTGGAAGAAGACATCCTCATCGACAAAGCCGAAAGTGTCATGTAGCTTGCTGACGACCCCGGTGAAAACACGCTGTTTTTGGGGTTGGGTCTGCTGCTGGTGGCTGGAGCGGGGGGTCGGGTAGGACACGGTTATCTGCGCCGCCTGCTGTTGGTTGGACAGGCTCAGGCTGGTGGGCAAGGCAACAGGGGGCTGCAAAATACACACAGCACCACTGTTAGAACATAAACTCTTCATATCTGGCAATATTAGGGGATCTCTTGCTTCGTTTTACACATTTAAAAATGGAGAGATGGGCTTTTTCCAGAAAAATTCAAATGTGATGCAAATGCAGAAGGTGCTGTGTACCTGTGATAGCAGGGCTTGTTGGGGCTGTGGAAGCTTTCAGAGATAAAGAAAAATCAAAAGAATACATTACACATTAAGCATAAACTACAAATTAAGTGGAATGAATACATCAATGAGTACATTTTGAATTGAATACATTTTCTACATGTTAACTATAAATTTAAGCTCCAAAAACTATTCCATTCAAAAGTATGGAGTCAGTATAGATTTTTTGGTAGCACTTTATTTTACAGTATGTTCACTTACGTGTACTTGCATAGGAAAGTATTGGGTAATATAAGGTAACAACATCGATTAAGTTTAGGTTTAGATTCAGGGTTAGTATATAGTTATTACCCAGTTATTGCAATTACTATAATAAGTAAGTACATAGTATGTACACAAGGAACAGAACTGTGAAATAAAGTGCTACCACTAACATTTTTTATGTTTTTGTAAGACGTCCACCAATGCTGCATTTATTTGATCAAGAATATATTAAAAACTCTAATATTGTGAAATACTATTACAATTTCTATATATTTCAAAATGAAATTTATTCTTGTGAAAGTAAAGCTGAATTTTCAGCATTATTACTCCAATCGTCAGTATCACATGATCCTTCAGAAATCATTCTAATATACTGATTTGCTGCTCAAGAAACATTTTTTTTATATTATCAATGTTGAAAACATTTGTGCTGAATAATGTTTCTTTGATGATGGATTCTTTGATGAATAGAAAATTAAAAAGAATAGCATTTATTTGAAATGGACATCATCATTTATTTGTAAAATGTAAAATTTTAAAACCACAATTAAATGAAGGCAGAACAGATCAGAAAAATATGATCTGAAAAGTACATGGTATTTGGATTCACAATCAGAACCGACTACATCTACCAAGAGTGAGACAGGAAGTGAGTCCTGAAAACTAAATAATGCAGACAGCACTCTTTCGATTAAATGCTCTGCTGACTGCAGTCCTTTTAGTTCTTCTGTCATGGTGTATACAAATAATGCACCTGACAAGAGCTTTTATCCAAAGAGACTAACAGTGCATTCAAGCAAATGGAATTTACCAGTACATAAATTCACCGGGAATCAAATCAATGATCTTCTATCACAACGAACGATACTGACAATCTTCATGATAAAACTAGGGCATCAACTAGCTTTAGAAAATCTAAAAGGGTATGTGAAAGATGAGGTGTGGATGAGAGTGAGCTAGGGATGCAACGATATGAACATTTTGGCCGATTCCGATAACCGATAATTCTTTATATTTTGAAAGCCGATAATTTATATATTGGTCGATTAATCAAAATCAAAATATTTAGATATATTTTGAAATATTTCCCAAGCACACAATTATAATGTTCTCATTATAATTTTATGTAGCCTAAGTCATTCCAATCACGTTTCAAGCAATTCAAAACCATCATGTTGAACAGTGCGCATCTGAAGTGTCTCAACTGAAGGAAATAATCCATTATTTATCGGCTTTAATATATCGGCCAAATTTTCGTATCGGGTCGATAACGATAACATTAAAAATGTTCATATATCGGCCGATATATTGTACTTCTGTGGAGTGAGCGCATGTACCTGATGTGGGACGTTGTAAAGGGTTTGAGGTGGAGGTTGTGGCGGGGGGCCTTGAGGTGGCTGCTGTTGTTGCTGCTGTTGCTGCTGCTGTTGTTGCTGCTGCTGCTGATACTGCTGCAGGGCTGAATTGATCTGCGACTAAAATAAAACACACCAGTGACTCAAGACTGCTAACTGCAGGCTGGGGGAAGGGCTCAAGGGCTCCAACACTGAGCATGCTAGAAATGCAGATGAGTACAAATCAGAATGAAGGAGGAAGCACTTTATAAACTGCATTGAATGGAAATAAGATCAGGTTAGGTTTAGGTGCCACTGTGCGGTATTATGTGCACAGAATAAACTGTATACTGTAATTAGAAATTACAACTATTTTTGGAAAATAAAAGATGTCAGTATTGTTGCTTTAAACAGTATTATGCTACACTGTAGTCACATTTAGTAAATAACAGGTACTATACTAGCTATTATTCCACAGGGAATGCTTTAAACAGTAGTTGCCACATTTTGCGTATAATTATGTCTTAATTCTTGGCAATAGCCGCAATACAATAAAAAGTATTCAAAACGTTGTGTTCAAAGCTGCTGTAATTGCTTCCAGTTCATTCATCACATACTAGGAAAATAATAGGTACTATACTAGCTATTACTCCACAGTTAATGCTTTAAACTACTCTTTTGTTAAATTTTGGTGAAATTATATGTTATATCTTGGCAATCCAATTAAAGAAAATTAGTAAAAAAATGACATTAAAAGCCACTGTAACTGCTTCCAATTCATTCATCAAATACTACAATTTCTGAAAAATAATAATACTATCTATTATTCCACAGTTCATGTTTTAAACAGTAGTATGCTACTTTAAACTGTTGTCACATTTTGTGTAAATTTCTGTTTTAAATATTGACAATACAATCAAAAAATGATTCAAAACATTACATTAATAGCAGCTGTAAATGCTTCCAGTTCATTTATCACATACTACCATTTTTGGAAAACAATAGTTACTATACTAGCAATTATTCCACAATAAACGCTTCAAACAATAGTATGCTACTCTTTTTACATTTAGCAAAAAAAAATCTTAATTCTCAAAAAAATTGTCAAAACCTGTTAAAAGTCGGTGTAATTGCTTCCAGTTCATTCATCACACTGGAAATGAAAGATCAAGCAAGTTCCATTGTGGAATACAGTATCACGCAGTGTGCTGCACATTCTGCCGATTGTTATCTTGTGTAAATCCGGGATAATTTGCATACTGTTCACACAGTAAACATACTACATATTGCAGAAATAGTAAGTCTAGAAGTTTAGTATGCTATTCCAAACATAGCCAAAGGCTTTATTGTGTAATTTCTCCAGCGGTGGATCTCACCTGCTGTAATGCAGCGGCAGCGGCTGCGGCGGCCTGTTGCTGGAGTGCTGCGGTCTGCTGCGACAGCTGATAGTTGGCAGCTGACTGTGAGTTGAGGGAGGCTGCAGCTAAAGCAGACTGCTGAGTGTACATCGGAGACGCTCCCAAGAGGGACGGCTGCTGTACTCCTAAAGCTATTGGAGAAACATGTGAGATTGTAAGGACATTGCAACTGCTATCGACAACATTCAAACAAGCACAAGCAAACTTTGACCTGTCAATGTAAACCAAACGAAAACATCTTGAGCTTTGACCTCCACAATTAGAGAGCTAGAGCAACAAAAGCTAGAGAGAAAACTCTCTTTATTCATCCACGTTTAGACTAACAATTAATAAATTTTTATTGAATGCAAATTAGTGCCAATAATCTAAATCAAAATACGTGTTTATGTATGTATTTATGATGACTTACAATGTAAACTGTTCAGGTCCAGGGACTGTCCTGAGTGGCCTGGTTGTGATACCGCTGTTGCGGCAAACTGGGCCGCCCATGGAGGGTTCTTCTGCCCCCCAAACTGGGCCATGGAGACCTGCTCACGTTTTCTGCTGGACCAGATGGCGGATTATTTCCTGTGGGGGGATGTTATTCAAACTTAATAAAATTGCAAGCTCAAAACATTACATAAAACTGGATGGACAGGAACTAAGATACAGTAGTTGTTTCAGGGGCTGCCTGCCAAGAAAACACTTCTAAGATTACCACAAGACATACAAAATCAATGGTTGTTGATCTTTGTAACTTCAAGGCAAGCGCTCCCATTGCCCAGGACAAGAATCGAAGGGCCCTCATTTTTAGACTATGATATTTTATATTGTACTACTGATGCAAAGATGCTTATTTTTAACCTTTCTGAAACAGAAACTGGGGATTTGAAAAAAAAAGTTAATGTTTAGTTTATTATTAAGAAGAGAAATCTAAATTGTATGTAACAAAAGTAGCTGCAAAGAAGATCTGTATAATTTACTGACAACTATGTTTGCAAGATTGTTAATTGAATTTAAATAACTTCAAGTTATCTTGAAAGCCAGAGACTGGAAAGGCACTCACATGCTGTATAGTTAGGGAGTTTACTAGATTTTGAAACACAGCTAATGCCATCTGTCAGCTTCAGAACACCAAAGGACTGTTTACAACCTCTTCCTCCTTTAAAACCCTGTCTAAGTCCAGATCACTTTTAGCCAATCTTTTATCAGCACTAGCTTAGCACACCAACGTATTCTTAATGCAAGCTAAGCAGCTAACGGAGAAACACAACAACACTGACCAAACAATTTAAAACCCCGTATTATCACCGTCAACCGCTATGAAGTGTATTAACTCAAACTAAGCAGTGGTCTCAGTGGTAGTGTGTAAGTCACAACTATGCTGACTGCAGTGTTTTGTTTTTCAGCAGTGATATCTGATTCGGGCCCTCGCACGAGCACACTGTCTAGTTTTCTGTCCGTGCACTTTCTAGTCTCATTTACACCTCAGACGTGTATACAGTCTACGCAGCATAACACAGTGCATGACAAAGCATTAATAATATAACAAAACTTCAGTCGATATATACGCATGCAAGCTAGCTGTTATTGTTGCTGCTTACCCGTCGTCCTCTCTTATTCACCGGTTGAGACGTATGGATGAAGCGCATGCGCATATCGTTTGAAGCACGTCGCATTACTGATCCAGGGTCGGTTTACAATAGACAAGAAATAACTGACAGTGGCGCACACTGACGTGAAATCAAATAATAGTTCTATGTAACACACACAAATAAAAAATAACACACACAAATAATACATAACAATAATAATAACGCCTCAGTTATATAGCTAGCATATCAGAATCATTATTACTTCAAATCATGTTCCCTCCACTCGCTTAATCTAGTTATCCGCGTTTTAGACATGTTGGACCTGTAGACTGTTTTTTTGTTTGTTTTGTTTTTAGAAATTCTACTTTTTTTCATTACGCTTTGTTGCAAAATGAAATGAAAACATTTACTTTGTATTTTCAAACCATATAGAAGTAGTAAACAAGCAAGTCAGTTTAAATGTCCCCCGAAAGGTTCATTTTTAGCATTTAAGTTTCCATTATATTCACTTAAATTCCAAGAGACTTTGCTTGAACACTCCGGAAAGTTTAGTCGTTGAACATCAAATAATTTGTAATAATTTGAGTTATTAATCATAATTTAAAACTGAAAATACTTTGTAAATATTTTGTTACAAAATGCCACCATCTACAGGAGTAGGCTATGAACCTGCTTACTGCCATCGAATAAAACAGTTTAAAAGATAATTGCGACTTTTTTTCTCATAATTGCGGTATAAATTCGCAATTGCGAGAGAAAAAAATGAAGCCTACCTTTTTTATTTTTTATTCAGCGGCGGAAATACATTTCATACAGCTATATCACAATATGATTTAACGCAACAACTGCTTCTAAGGACTGTCCCTGGACATTTTTATATTAACAATTCATTACATTTTCTAGGCACTCAAAGCGCTTTACATAAGGGGGGGGGGGGGGGGGGGGGGGTCTCCTTAACCACCCCCAATGTGCATCATCCAGGTGGATGCGACGGCAGCCATATTGCGCCAGACCGCCCACCACACACACCAGCTGGTGGAGAGGAGACAGAGTTATGAAGCCAATGAGTATATAAGGATGATTAGGAGGCCATGATGGACAAAGGCCACTCGTAAATTTGTCCAGGATGCCGGGGTTACACTGATGTGATTATACTGATGCTGTTTAGTAATACTGAGAAGGTTTCTCAAGTTCCTCCTCCTGTGTTCACTTTGACTGGAAATCTCATAGAGGTGGTTCATTCTTATAAGTACCTTGGCATTTGCCTTGATGATGCTCTCACTTTTAAACCTTATATAGATAACCTTGTGAAGAAACTCAAACTTAAGCTGTCTTTTTTCTTTCAAAATAAATTTTGTTTTTCTTTTAAAGCAAAAAAGCAGCTAATCACTGCAACATTTTTATCTGTCTTAGATTATGGTGACCTGGTATATAGGACCGCTTCAGTACAATGTCTGCATAAGATTGACACTGTTTATCATGCATCTCTGAGATTTATTACGAATTGTAAAAAGTTGACCCATCATTGTGAATTATATTCCAGAGTGGGATGGCCATCGTTGTCCAACAGGAGATCAGGGCATTGGCATATTTTTATCTACAAGGCCATGCTTGGTCTTTTGCCATCCTACATCAGTAGTTTAATCACATGGAGAAGTGTTGGTTCTTATTCATTGCGATCAAATGATCACTTGCTGCTATTTGTCTCTTTGTTCCATTTGCCCGTACAGAACTTGGAAAAGGGGCTTTTGTTTACTCCGCTCCTTCTGCATGTAATTTTTTGCAAAAAGACTTCAAATGATCTAAACTTATTTCCTTAAATGCTTTTAAGTCCAGATTGAGAGAACCTGAAATGACCTGTTTAAATTGTAAATCGGGAATCTCCTTCTATGAAGGTCGCCATATTGTGATGCCATGTTTCTACCGTAGCCGACAGCGAACAAACAGCGTTACATAGCGCGTTTCGTCACTACCTTGAAAGAGAAGCCGCAGAAAAATAGAAGAAGCTAGCCATAAACACCGTGAGTAGTGACTTTTCCCTTGTCAGTGGTGTAAAATATGTAGTTGGATTGTTTCATGTAACTTAATTCTTCTCCCTCACTGTGTTATGGCTTTGCTATGTGGGGATAAATGTGCTGGTTACGTTCGTGAGACAGCTGATTAGTACTCTTGTCATTGACCGTAAAACAGTTACAGGAATCACCAACCCGTCGATCTTGGAAGCATTTTAAGTCGATCGAGTTTCCAAAATCAGAGAAAAAAGCCTATCGTGTGTAGTAAGTGGTATCTAGGGGATGCGGAGGAGCGCGCTGTTACAATCATGTCATTTTTGCCGCATGCACCTTTGGGCTCATGCGGACGCGTCGAGTATAAACAAGGCTTAACGCTTTAACCAGCTCAGCCACAGTAACAGCTCATATTAGCCAGCTAAACTTTTACTACCCTGTTAGTAAAAATATATAGTTGCATAGCTTCATGTGGTTCTTCTCCCTCGCTATATTATGGGTTTGCTATGTGGGGAGAATGTGCTGGTTTACTAAGCTGGTTTACAGCTGATTACTATTATTATATTATGTATTAAGACCCTTGATCCTCACCTGACTATGGCTTTGTAATCTTTATCCATGATGTGGTTTATAATGGACGGTGGTACAGAAACTTGGTTTACTCTGGCTATTCTCTGCTGTCTCAGACGACGATGTTTGTCCAGTTTTAGCCACCGTAGCTTTTTCGAAAGGGAGGGGTGAGCAGTGGGCTGAGCCCTTAGTGTAAACTCGCAACCAAACCGCTAGATGTCGCCAAAAGTTACACACTGCACCTTTAACTTCTGATCCGAAGAACAGTGCTCTTTGACAGTACAGTGTCCCCGTCACTATACTGGGCCGTTAGGATCCACACAGACCACAGGGTGAGCACCCCCTACTGGCCCCACTAACACCTCTTCCAGCAGCAACCTTCCACCTAGGAGGTCTCCCATCCAGGTACTACTAACCAGGCTCAACCCTGCTTAGCTTCAGTGGGCAACCTGTCTTGGGCTACAGGGTGATATGGCTGCTGCCATGGTATTAGGTATTTGTTATGGTGTTAGGTATCTAATACCAAAATGGTATCAGATATTCAAATCTCTCATTCTGGAGAAATTAGTGAACCACAATTGTTCACAAATGGGTTGACCTTTTTATGCTAAAATGAAGAATAAAAATGGAGGCTTAAATAGAACAAACTGCAGAAAATTACAAACAAGCTCAATAATTTGTTTTTAACCCAAAGGAGAAAAGTTTGAAATGGTATGACAAACATCTACACCAAGACAATCGCTAATTTATACACCACTTTATTTCATTATAGGTCCTCCCGAACTGCTGGATGGCAGTAGATGAATACAAACTTTCACAACTGATCTCATTCTAAAAGACTTTTAGAGCTGTGGTAGATCTACAATTACAGTTGGTCAATTGAGGTTTAAAATGTATCAGGATCACAGCATTGAATTCATACCAAAAGAACTCCCACTTATTGAAAGCACTCAGCAGACATCTAGGTGAAATTACAACATGCAATAAAGATTTGAAATTAAAAAGCATTACAACCGTCTTCAATTTAACCTTTTCTCTCAGACAAGTAACAAACATGTTAAACATCATGAACCTTGCAACTCTAATATCTTAAGGAGCAAAAGTCAGAACACATAACGGTAATCTGGAAAGTGCAGAGCTGTTTCTTGTACTTGCAACCACAATATTGCACTATTATAGTGGAAACAGAACAACTTATGACTTTAGGCTTGGTTAAACATTACAGTATATTCTAGTTTCTGAACCTTAAATATGCAGCATCCTTATGGAGTGTCTGACTCCCACTATGATTATAACACATTGATACCATTTGAAATATGTTGACAGCAAAGCCGGGTCTCATGCTATGAGTCTTGCAGTTTCTTCTCCAGTTCTGTGAACACCTTTGTGTTGATCTCATCCACTTCATCCTCCACCTTATTAAATACAAAGATATACATAGTCATGTGAATTGTGAAAGTCATGATCACTGTAGGTAAAATATACAAATAGTGTTCACATGAATAACTTTCCCATTCTGTCACTGACGATCTCACCTTACGAAAAGTGAAATGTGCCCTGATTGGTTGACCGTTTGAGCGTGTTTTTTGAAAATGTCACGCCCCCTTTTTTCCCTTGCATGTCTTAAGCCCCGTTCAAACCACCAGCGACTTTGTCGCTGTATGTCGCTAGTCTCTGTACTGCGAGTCGCTTGCCTGCATTCTTAGTGCTGTCACTCTAATTTTATTGGTAGACAGCACGTCTGGCCATATCTATACAAAATACCATCATAAGTTATATATACAACTATATAATTTGACTAGGCATTAGGATCAAAAGAATTAAAAGTAACAGTATGCTGTTGGGAGAGTTTTTTTATATTACCACACAGTGTTCAGTGGATTAAATAATTTATTAGATTAACGATCAATCAATCAACAAATTAAACTCACTCATACTGTCATAAATCACTAAAAATTCATTCAAATTTGACAAATAATAAAAATTTCTTGCCCCTAATATTCAACATAATGCAGGGGAAACTGTAAAATGAATTGCAGCAGTGCTAAAATTGCATAATAAAATTACAACACTGACTCGAACTATAAATGTATGAATTAAACTCACTTGAGACTGTCGACAGTTTCTTTCCCATGCATCATTTTATTATATCCATGTTTGTGGTTACAGTCAAATCAACAGTGAAATCGCCCTCGAACTCTTCTGTCTTGCCTGCACTCGGGAAAGGATGACATGAGCTCCACTGAAAGTATTCTTTCCTATTGGTTTTTCGCCCGCGAAAATCGCTTTTCATTTGCATAAAGTTGAAATTTCTGAACTTTTGTCGCGTGTCTCGCCCACATTTCGGTCGCCAATGGTCACACGAGCAGTCGTGTTGCCGGAAGTCGCCAGTGCTCCATTGAAATGAATAGGATTGTGTCGCTTTAGCCCCTTTCACACAGAGATTCCGGAAAATACACGAATAAAGTGACCCGGGATTTGACCCGGGTTCATTTGATTTTGGTTCAGTCACACTGCCAGTGATTTTCCGGAATCAGAGAGTGCGTTCACACACAACCCGTAAAAATCCTGTAAAGACACGTGACATCGATGTGACATGTAATGTCTCAGCAGCGTCTATAGTTCGCTTATGAGCTGCGATTTCTCTCTGGAGAAACCACGCTTGTGCATTTTTTTCTCTGATTCGATCATAAACTAGCACATTATGTACCGTTTCACTAGCCTGCTTTCACTGCACTTCAGCGTCATCATTACGACACGGCATTGATTACGGCTTTTGTTCACACAGCTCACGTTCCGGGACATATCCCGGCAATGTTACTAGGTCCCCAACCCGGCATTGATCCCGGGATCAATCCCGGGTCGTGTTTGCGTTCACACAGAAGGCGTTCTGGCAATTTCCCGGGATCAACGCGCTGTGTGAAAGGGGCTTTTGTCGCATTTAAATGAGGTATATTGAAGAAAATATTGCCTGGAAGAAAACTGAAGACTACAATCGAGGCGTTTCAGGGAGTTCAGAAACAGTGTGCACTGAAATAGGAAAAAACTCCCTTTGGAGTGGAGTACTTAGCAGCTGTGGGATTTGTAACTTTGCAGACCTTTTTCATGCTCAAACAGCAGAATTACAAACTAAAGTTGAAACAAAGTTGAAAAAAAAAACATAATAGGCCACCTTTAATGAATTTATATTTCTCACCTGTTCTACCAGGTCTACCTCGGGTATATAAAACTGCAGCATGTTCTGGATGCCATTTTTTAGGGTAACTGTGGAGCTGGGACAGCCAGTACACGAGCCAACCAGCTTCAACTTTACAGTGCCATCCTCAAAGCCTTTGAATATGACATCTCCACCATCCTCCTGAACCGTGGGTCTTAAGGAAAGCAGACACAGCATTAAGCTCTGGTGGACATCTAAAAACTTTCATTACATAACTAGCTAATAATTTGAAAGGCCTGTCCACATAAACAGCCATTTTAATGTGTCATTCTAAAAGCTTTTCACTCAAGTGGCTAATATTTATATTTTTAAAATCGAAAATAGATAATTAATCATTCAAGCTGCAGTCCATAACTGTTGGCGCTCTAGCGGTTAATAAACAGAACTGCATGCGTCTTGCGGAAGAACATTGTAGCCGGAGCTGCTTGTTTATGCCTGTGACGAGTTACGCAGGTACTGGACTAAAATAGTCTGAATATAAACACTTATAAGTGTACCGTAGTGATTTAGGATAAGACAAAAACACGGTTTGGAAAATGGATTCATGATGTACATGACGTTATATCTATTTTGTACATTTTGAACTTAAAAAAAAATATGGACTGCAGCTTTAATAATCAAATTAAGTACCAACATAAAATAATATAGATTAAATATGTTTTCAGTATTTTTTTGGAATGGATAAAATCACGCACATATAATCACTCATGTGTAATTACAGCTCTAATTAATGTATGTAATTACATTTGTAATTACACTGTTGACCCTTCCTTGACACCCTTAAACCTACCCATACCAACACACCAGCCCCTTACCTTACCCCTATCATACATCAATAGCAGCACAAGTGTTTTACAATATAACATCAACACAATAAGTACTTTGTACTTATTTTTTGATGCAAGTACATAGTACTTAAAGCCACTTAATATAAAGTGGGACCAAAATACTATTCAAAAGTTTGTTTGTTAAAGTCTCGTACACTCACAAAGGTTGCATTTATTTGATAAAATATACAGTCAAAACAGTAATGTTGTGAAATGTTATTACAATTTAAAATGACTCTTTTCTAATTTAATATATTTTAAAATGTGATATTAAAGTCATCATTAAGCATAATTACTCCAGTCTTCACTGTCACATGATCCTTATAATATGCTGATGTGCAGCTCAAGAGACATTTCTTATCATTATAACTGTTGGAAAACAGTTGTGCTGCATAATATTTTTGTGGAGACCATAAAAAATGTTTTTGATTCTTTGATTAATTAAAGTTTAAAAGAACAGCATTTATTTGAAATAGAAATCTTTTTTAACATTATAAATGTCTTTACTGTCACTTTTGATCAGTTTTTAATTCTTAAAGCATCCTTCCTGAATTAAAAGTAAACATTGTACAACTATATGGTATATAGAGTGTATATGGAATCGAAACAATCAAAATTAAATGAAACAATGATACCTGATCCTTGTGTCTAACAGCTCTTTGATCATTGAGACAATTTCATCATCATCCTCTGTAACACCTGAATAATAAAGACACATTAAAATGAACAGACCAGTTAAAATACAGTTCATAATGCACCATCATTTATTTAGTCAATCTGTGCAATGTTTGGCTCACTGCTCTCAGCATGTGTTGCTCCCATTGTGATGGACTTTCCACTCTCAAAGAACTTACTGATGACCTCAGTCGCATGTCGTTTAATGTCTGTCCATTCAACATCGTCATCTGTCTTTAATAAATAACAATTTACTCATGAATTTAAATGCAGTACTTCAGAACACACACTAACAGTCAAACAGAATGTCTAATCGTTGAACGCTACCTTAGTCAGTGTGATAAAATCTGGGCCATAAAAGACACTTTTTATGCCTTCAATTTGGAAAAGATCCCTGTTGGATGATTACAACAAATGTATTTAATACACAGCAAGGCTAAGCACGCCTTTTGACGGATGCAAGAGCAACGGATTACCTCAAACTGAATCAATGCAGAAGAATTAATGATACATTCAAATCACTATTTGCAAAAGGACATGATTTGATTTGAAAGTAGACAATAAAGTTGAAACCTTGTTTACCTGGCTAATGGGGAACTCTCTGCTGAGCTTGATGTTGGGAAATCGTGAGTCCCTGTCCCCAACACAGGCTTGCCGGGAAGAAACTTTAGGCTTCTGGGGTTTGGTGTGTCTTGAGTTGAAATTGAAATTTTTCGTACTGAAAAAACAAAAACAAACTTTTTTTTTTTTAAACGTCTTAAGTCCTCAGAAGGACTCAGTTACAGGGCTGTACAATATAAAATTCAGTAGCATTACAAACTTTAAATCATCAACAGTGATCTGAAATGGAACAAAGAGGATATCTGGTAAAAGTAAAATGCTTCACCTGAGAATACTTTGCAGTCATACTGTTGAGACTGTATTCTGTGGGAAGCCCACACTGAATAGCACTGTTTTCGGTCATTTACAGGCAATCTAAAAGAGAAAATAAGTAATTACATTCCCCACAAACACTACATACGCTATACATGCCAAAATACTACCATAATAAATAAAATAATAGTACATAAATAAAACATAGAATACATTGAGGATCAGCTGAATACATAGAATTCCATTCAAACAATATAAATTATTTAAATTTATTTTTATGACAGTGGAAGTCAATACCAAGGTAATCGTTTGACTGTTAGTACTTTGGTGGAAATTACGGTTACCATTGTAACCTAGAACTATCGTCATTTGACAATATATTATGTAACAATACACATCTTGGTTTTTAAATACTGTGAAAGATGCAGGATGCCATTTCCAACCTAAAACGATGTGTCCGTATGAGTCGCAATAGACTCCATCTTAAAGACGCCGCCATTTCGATTGTTTTGAAATGTAGGACCCTGAGGCAGACAATAACGCTCCTGTTCAAAAATACGACTTTGTGTATGTTTAATGCATGTTGTGATTTTAAATATTTCAAGTGCTTATAAAAATGGTTGCGCAAAGAGTATGAAATCAGAGTGAATGACGCCAAAACAACTGAAACCAATTGCACCCGGCATGCCAAGCACAAGTGGTCTAATGCTCGCTTAATTTCTTAAAGGGATAGTTGACCATTGTTGGCATGTGATCCGATCAAATTATAGTCGGCATAAACCAGAAGTTGTGATAGTCTTCTCTTCCCTATCCGAGTGAAACAGTTTCTTGAATGAGGAAAAAAAATGTAGGTTGGGATTTTGTCATGGATCTTGTCCATCAGGAATTGATATGGTTGTGATGTGTGACAGGTTGTCACGCCACCTCGTGCCAGTAAATACGTCATTAGTAAAGATTTGTCAATGTAAGAGGGAGGGGAAGTTATTTTAAAAAAGAGGGCACATGAGGGCCCTTGTCTTAAAAGAATTCCATAAAAAATAAGAACTGTCAATAGCCACGTTATTCAATAGCCAGAATAACAATTTTTATTTGAAGTAAACTTAAAACAATCTTCACATAAACATATTATAATAAATGTAATTTACCTGTGCCCTTCAATATATCAGGGCTCAATTTTTTTTCTATTGGCCCAGTCAGACCACTTTAGATTTTTACTTGCTCTGTCACAGTGCACAAAAACGTATTGTTTTCGTTGTTTTTGACCCATGTAACCTTGTAAACAATGCATTACGATTTTTTTTATGTAGGTCTAACAGATAAGATAGGCCTATTTGCAGAAATTTAATAAAGTTATCAAACACTTCACAGTCTTCACTGCATAAATGATAAATGACATATTTAATCTTTATTAAAGCTACAAAAGTTATTCAGTCAAGAGCAGCGAGTGATTTTCTATATTTCTTTTGTGCTTTGATTATCTTTTATTTTTTATTCTTTTGTGTTTCGATTATCTTTAATTATTTTGTGCTTTGACATCACAGCAGCAGGTTTATTAATTAGGCTGCTGTCACATTAAGACCTGCCGCTCATGATGCGGATATGAATGCATCACATTTTCTCACAACTGCGTTCATTTAAGACTTCATTTAACTCTTTTCAACCTGTTCTTGCAGGATACTCAACAAAACTGGCATTTTGGCATAATTTGTGTGTTTTGTCAGTTCAGGCGTTGTCTGAAGCTTTATACTTCTGTGTCGAATTCACGCCGTAGCTACGTCGTAGGCTGTGGTCGTAGGTGTTCAAAAAATGTAACAACGCGTCAATTCTATGCGGACCGCAAGCACTGTGATTGGTCTGCTAGAATCCCTCAACACGGCGAACAACACAGAAGTATAAATGAAAGCTGAAGCGTAGCCTACGGTGCAGAGGCTACGTCGTAGGTCCGACGAAGAAGTAGAGTCGGCAAGAGAGATCACAGACATGTGCCAGTTAATATTCTTAACGCTTTAATCTAGAAGAATTAATCACATGCATTAACGCATTAATTAAGACAGCACTAATATAAATATGTAATTATATAATTCATGGAGCATATTAACCATTTGTATTAGGCTGCTACATTTCAATCCTTTCTAAATACCAAATCTTTTCTAAATGGAACCAAAACGGCTGAAGACGCATATTTTTCAGCAACACCTGATCCATTAATACTAACACATTATCTTCTAAATCTATTCAACAGTATATCTATTATCTTTTTTAAAAAAAGTACATGTAGCCTACTGCGTTAGATTAAACTGGGAAGGGTCATAGCACTTGCATATTGTTGTCTTATTGTTAGTTTCACTGCTTCTATTGTTCTCATTTGTAAGTCGCTTTGGATAAAAGCGTCTGCTAAATGAATAAATGTACAAGTAAATGTAAATATAATTTTGAAGTATGTGTGTCAGACATGTTCACAAGTCCCTAAAAGCCAAGTCCAAGTCAAGTCTCAAGTCTTTTGGGTTCAAGACAAGTCGTAAGTCTTTGTTCTACTTTTTTAGCAATTGTTCTTACAGCTAGTTATTATAATTAAAGTTTTGAAATATCAAAACTGATTTGTACTTAAAAAATGTCAAATAAAGCACAAAACCATACTTAAAATAAATATATATATTTATTTATGTACAATTAAATATATATATATTACTTTCAAAATATATAACATTAATATACAATTTGGAATCTATGTTTGGAATGCAGGAACGGTCACCACGACAACAATATTGATGTTTTGAATTTTGAAATTTGAGTTGCCGTAGTGTGTTGTAGTTCTTAAGCAGTGATGGTTAATGTAGTCTTCCATTGAACGCCGGCGGTAACAAAACCCGTGTGAATAAACCTTTTACAGTCTATGGTATAAACAAGTGTTAAAGTAAACAACACAAAGAACATTCGTTTGTGTGAAGGCGATTTTATAACGCATCCCGACTTATCAAACCTATCTGTGTAAATGAGTCGGACCAGGCTATAAAATGGATTTAGTCCATATGTAAATTAACTTGTTTGGATTAGCCCAGTTGATTGCTTTTCAATTTAAGTGACACGAAGATTATCTCAAGGTAAGACTTTACTATAGGCCTACTGTGTTACAGCCCTCAGATGCGTCAGGCGCAAAATAATAATTCTGGCTTGGTGTTTGCTGCAGCACATAATGCTAGGGAATTAATTAAGAATAGTAAAATAAAATGTTGTTTCATGCTAACATGTGGGGTAGTAACATTACATCTGAAATGCCATACCAAAATTACTTTTTTCACGACTCGAGAGTCTGAAGTCAAGTCTCGAGTTATTATTTTTTTTGTTGCGGCTTTACTCGAGACCGAGTCGCAGACTCGAATTTCCGTCTCTGTGTTTTTAGAGGCAATTGTATGCTCTTTCCCCAGATCTACAAAACGGCAAATCAAGACACCGATGAGGCTTTTACAGCAGCAATATTTATCTGAACTACAGGAATATTTATATCAGTTAAAACAAGGCAGTATGTATGTTGCACAGACCGATTGCATTCAAAGAGAGTAAATTTGCCTAATGCTAAAAAAAATTTGAGGGAGCATTGTCGTGACTTGGTGGTATCTGCAGTAGATGTTTTATTCGATTAAAGTTTGAACTTGGTCTGAAAAGTTTGAGAACCACTGCTCTAAACTAACATGCTCTCAGGACAACTATGAGTAAGAGCATAAGTAAACACTGCAAGACTGAGTTGACTCAACCCAAGTTGTCTTATGGCTGTTATATTTTCTTGTCTTAAAGCAGGTGATTACCATTAAGGAGTGGCTGAATGTGGTGGCATGTCTCGAAGCTTTTTTTTTTTTGCATGTAAGAATGTAGCTCGTCTGGTAGAAGAGATAGTTGACTGGTAAGGGCAGAAGAAAAGTGAAAAATGTTAGAGGACGTGTTTAGCTTTTCAAAACCTTCGTGGAAGTATTACTTCTGAGACTATCAGCACTTTACTTTCATCTTGAAGCAACTTTCTCCAAGAAATATGGCTGTTTGGGTTATTTTACCCATTGTTCTGTGTGCTGTCTCATTCATCGGGTGCTGGACAGTGTGAGTTGACCAAATTATTTGTTGTTCCTCTCAATTTAAATGACCTATTACGAATACATGCTGCTTCGCAAGGTCAGCTAAAACTCTGTTACAAAAAGTTTGTTACAGGTTAAGATTTTTTTATTAGAGACCATTAAATGTTTTTGCTTTGACTGACAGACTAGTTTCAATCGTAATGTATGATATTTCAATCATAATTTATTAATATCTAGGCTAAATTATGACATTGGTGCTGACATGTAAAAGATAGTTGCATAACCAGCATACCAACAAAACACCAACAAGAGGCAAGTAATTTCAGTGCTGATGTCATAAGCATCATTGCACATTATATTTTAAATTTAACTCAGTAACCGAACATGAGTCAGGATCAGAAAAACTCAAAGACACGTAATGGCTGGTCTTTCTATTCTTTGGGAATAATCAGGGGAGACTGATCTGAGACATTTTCACATGCATTGTTAGATGCTCATAATGCTCTATCAACAGGCTCTGGGTTACTTATTAAACAACCCTTATGCATCTTTACCAGTGTTGGGTGGAATTAATTTCTTAGTAATCTGATTACTGTAATTTAATTTATTTTCCCTTGAAAAAGTAAATTAAGGGATTACTCTTATTTTTCTGTTATTTAATTGCTGTTACTTTTGATGTATACTGTATAGACTAGAACAATTCTATAAAACAAAAGTGGATTTAACATCAAAATTGAATGTTAAAATGTATGTTTCTAATGTATCCTCCCTTTAAATCCTTGGTCAGCTCAAGAATAATTTATGTAATGTTATATTATTTACTTGAAATAATCAATAGAGCAGTTTCATGTCTGTCCTTGTATTGTTCAATGGTGGAGGTTGATATGGGATTTAAAAAGTAATTTGTAAGTGTTACAAACCTTTTAAGTCTATGGAGAATAAGGCATGCAACATGTACTGGGAAACATCTGACACAAAACAGTCTAATTTAAGTATAGTGATAATGTATTACAGTGAGATACAAGATGTAAAGAATACCTCAAGATAATTATTTACATAAATGTACAACTTGTATACAAAACATAACCAAGGAAAAGGTCCACAAAAGAAAAAGGTAAAGAGAAAAGAACTAGACAGTGCCAAATCAAAGAAAGAAGCAAAACCAATCTTACTAGATATAAACAAAACAGTTTATAACCTAAGTTAACATTCATCAAAAACAAAAATAATCTTCAGCGTCAAAAACGCCATGAATAAACTACTCTTACTGCAAAACGAAAAATACAAAGAATGACACATGTCGCTAAACTAGTGTTCTATACACAATTGACTATAAGTAATCCAATACTTTTTTAGAGATACAGTAATCAAATTACACCGTCGAATATGTAATAATTAGTAGCTAATTAATTACTTTTTTAGAGTAACTCATCCAACACTGATCTTTACAAGCACAGTATTAAATACTGAACAGAATGAATACAGTGACAACAAAATATGCCACTCCCATAGCAAAATATTGTAACTATTTTGGTTCTGATTTTAGGATTAGTATTTTTTTCTCCTAACTTAAAATGACATTTGTTTTAAAGGGTTTTCTTGTCTTTTTCTACAGATATGGACTTGCACTACGTTTCAACCATGTCTGCTCACTTACTAACTGGTAAAGTGATGAATTCAACCTGCATTATTTAATGTTTTCTTCATTTATGCTTCATGAAAACATTGTTGGGTTTCTTAACAGGGAATACAGAAACTCATGTCAAACAAACGAAACGGGGAATTGCTGCACCCTGGATAATGTCCCCACCATAAGGTTTGTATAACACACTGACCTTTGAAACACCTGCTATTTTCCACTTCATAATACAAAAGAATGACAGGCATTTTTTGCTTATTTTGCAGCGGTAGTGGAGCGAGTTTTCCGGAAAACTCCCTATTCACAGCAACAATCAATGCTGGTTCATTTTTGTGTGGGTGTATTTGACTTTCAGATAATAGGCCTATTTCACATCTGTGTATGGGGGTACACTAGATCATTCCCATAATTTAATTTGTGTACCAGTTTATTAATGAAATATTTTAATAAATTGTAAAATATCATATTATTAATTCCATAATTGAGTAGATAAATATTAAGTAGGCATGTCCAAACATTTGACTGGCAGTGTAATAAAGTGCACAGAATGTCCATAAGACTCTCTTTATCACTTACAGTGAATTGAATTGTGATTTGAAAACACTGCAGAGAAAATCTGTGTAATATATCCTCTCTTTTTCCCCACAGTTCTGATTTTCTGCATTTTCCATCATGCACACATCCTGGACCGGAACAATGTTAATTCTCTTCTCAGTAAGATTGCTATGATTTTAGGCTGTGTGGTGTCTATGGGTGCTTTCATGGCTGGAAACTGCAATGTAAGTACAGATGAAAACCCTTCACTAATATCACTTCTTGCTCATGCATAGCTAATAAACGATTCAGTGCGGATGTGATGAATCAATTCTCTGGTGACAAGAGCCTTAACAAGAGAGTCTAACAACACTCCTAACAAACACACAACAATCAAGCTCCTTAACCATGTATTTTACAAGATAATATGTTGCATGAAAGCATTCATGTCAAGTTAATCATAGGTGGAGTCACAAAGCAAACTCTTCTCAGGCTTGGTAGACTTTTTCCTGTAGGCGTACTCTGTGTAAATATAATAAACATGCATGATGTTATGCAGGTTAAATATGAAATAACTCGTTTCCACTTCATATGAATTAGGGTACAAAGGGGATAAAGACAAACTCTTAAGAAAAATGCCATAGTATGATTGTAGAAAAAATATATGTTTGTATTGAACATTGATGGAGCAACAGATTTTGTGTGAAAATAAATCATAAAAGTTGTTTTTGTTTAAAAATCTTATAAATGTATGAGGTGGCAAGGTGGGGCAAAAGGCACAAAGTATAGTTACAAATACTTTTGCTAAATACTTGTTCAAAACAATCACTTAAGCAATGTTTGTACTATTTTCAGTTTATTTTGATAAATAAAAAAAATATTTTTTGTTCAAAAAATGTAGTCATTAAGATGTTAATAAATATAGGGTATATATATATATTTTTTTTTTATACAGAAACAAAATTATTTTAATAAAGATTCTGAAAGCATTGAAGCATCCCATAATAATTTAATATGGATTTACAGTTGTAACAATAAATCATATTTTATTATATGACATGATTAATATCATATTTTTAAATATGGTTTCATTATAAATATGGTGATAATCTCTAAGGTGGACACCCAACTTAATATATGATATTTACCATCTGAATCTAACCATGTCATGTCAACAAATGGAAACGTCAGCCAGCTGTCTGTTATCATGTTAATTATTATACCTTTATACGTCCAATAGCAGGGGCGCCTTTTACCCCAAATACCATACTTGCATAATCTTCCATTATAGAAAAACAGTTGCTTTAATTAGCTTGAACAAAACTGAAGAGCATTAAGACGGCCTTTGTTTCCAAATATATTCAATCATTTTAGCGATTCTCATTTGCTATTTAAATCTACATTATAAAAAACATCATATTGGATCAAATTAGCGCAAAATAAACTTTGCGCTGCTGCCCACGATCGCGTCAAGGATTAGCCAAATTTCCATGTGCATCTTGAAAAGCGGATGTTTTGGAAAGTGCTACGACAAGTTTTTGTGCCGTTTAGAGGAAAATCAAATCAAAGGCGTCTTTTACCCCGATGCGCCTTTATCCCTATTGTACCCAATCTTCAACTACTATGTATTAACTTAAATGCATCATTTGATACAGTGCACTTAATGTGTGTACACACGTTTTACATTGTACTATCTATAATTACACTGTTGACGCTTGCCTCACACCTTAACCTACCCTCAATCCTACACTTAGAAAAAATGGCTCAGTTTGGTTCAATATACAACCCTATAAGTGTTCTTGACTCAATTGACTTTTGCCAAAAAGTCATAATACTTTGATGTTTAACAGGTTATGATTTTTTTCCTACTGATAAAGTATGTTTACATGCTGTTTAATTTATACAATTTTATTACAATTCAAAATGAATTAAAAACAATATTAATTCAAACTAAATCCATAAAATAATCCCATGACAGGAACCTCTAAAAGGTTCTATATATGAAGCTCCTGACAGAACCCTTTAAGCTTCTATATAGCATAGAACGTATTTTTCTAAGAGTGATCCCCAAACATATATCATCTCAGTGGGAGCAAGTGTTTTACAATACAACAAAACAAGTACATTACCTATCAATAATTTTGAAGTACACCTAGGTGTACTTAGGTGTTAAAGACAACTAAAGTGAGACTGAAAACTTTAATCTTCAATTTTTAAAAACATTTCAATAAATTCCATTTTAATTACATCACCATCTCAAACTTGTGATTCCATAGTCATGTTTGTCTAAAGCAGAATGAACTGACACATTATCTCCTATAGTGAAACAACCAAATAGATGTTGTTTCCTGTGTTTTTCTTGCAGCCAACCGAGCTGATGTTGCTCCATTACCTGGGTGCTGCCCTGAGCTTTATATCTCTGTGTCTGTACATGACCATCTTGACCTCCCTCACTAGTAAATGTGTGATGACGGGGTGTGAACGGGTTCTCTACCCACTACGCGGCATCTTTACAACTATCCAGGTTTCTGCCACCATCCTCTGTATCCTTGTATTGAATGAATTGTAATGCTATTTTTACATTATTGTTCAGTATTTCTATGCTTACAAAAAGGTAAGCAAGTATGAAGTGCAGGTGAAAATGAAGAGCTATAGACCATTTGGGAGCAGATCTCACAGTTACGTTACTGCAGTTGTGCGCGCGCATTGTGGTGGCAGAAAAACTGTAATTTTCTGCTCCGCCCACAAAACACGTCGTCGCTGTTAGCAAATACACAAATTATCTAGGCTATTTGGACACTGAAGAAAAGGTTTAAATGTATGAATGTCATTGCATTTTGTGACAAATTACCAAATCAAAGGATGTGCGTTTTATAGAAATAAAGCCTAGACACACATCCAAGAAAACATTTCAGAAAAATAGGTTCAGATTATAAATCAATAGACATAGGCCTAGAGTTCAAAATGAAGATAAAAATGTATTTGAATACTTTCTGGTTGTCAAGCATCATAAATGTGATGAACTACATCTGTCAGCTGACTTCATACATCCAAGTGTGACACCTGCGGTTTCAAAAAGTACATTATGCAATGCAAAAGTTTGTAACAAGAGTGTCTATTTACACCAAGTGCAAATAGCTCGCCTTGTTAGTAGAAGCTATTTACACTAACTCCACCCACCAATGTCTGGTTAGGCTAGACAAAAGGACAAAAAAACGTCTGTAATTTGTCAGCTGTAGGGAGAAAGTCGAGTAGAAGATACTTTTGACTTTTGATTTTCAATAAATATGATGAAAATATGTGAAAAGTGGAATTAAAGTGCCTAACGGTTATTTAATAATAAAGTGTTTATCCGATAGGGTAAGTGTAGGGAGGACTTTATTGTCCTATTAAGGCAACATTTATTTAATAAATATAATCATTTACACTCAATATGTTATTGCATACTGTTTTATAATGTCCTAAAATACTGAGGTGCAAATAGTATCTAACTACTATTTACACTTGTTGCAAATAAAATACTGCTATTTTTTACATAGTGTAAATCGAATCTACCGCTATTTTCACTTAGTGCAAATAGTCACTGCCTTTTTAATTTTTTTTTTATTAAGTCTTGGATAAAATCTTATATACTTCACAATAAGGTTCATTGCATTAATGCATTAACTACCAATGAGCAATAAATCTGTTACGGTGTTTAATAACCTTTCTTAACGTTAGTTAAACTATTCATTTTTAGTTTGTCAGCTCAGGTCCATTAAATAATATTAACCTTTTTGAAAAGTGTTACCAAAGTATGTTATGATCACCAAGGCTGCATTTATTTGATTGAAAATACAGTAAAAACAGTAATATTATTTCAATTAAAAATAACCGTATTCTAATTTAATATATTTTAAAATGTAATTTATTCCTGTCATCAAAGCTGAATTTTCAGCTTTGAAATCCTTCTAATATGAGGATTTCATGTTCTAGAAACCTTTCTTATTCAGGATTCTCTGATGAAAAAACCTTCTGGGGCAACCGTAGATGTTTAAAGTTTGATCAAATAGTACAATTACCATTATTAAATAGTTATTTAGTAATGAAATGTTTTGAAACAGTTTTTACTCCTTGACTTCTCTTATCAGACGGCATCTTCTTCATCCAGGAGGGTTACTTCTACAAGCACATCTCTGCTGTGTTTGAATGGTTGCTGTCTGTCAATCTGCAGCTCTATGAACTCAGCTACTCCGCAGAGTTCTACTTTTTCTCCTCGTCGATGCTTTCAGTCCTTTTAGCAAAGAAAGAAGAGGAGAAATGTCTCATTTTGTCTTAATGTCAAAAAAATCCTTCAGAAGTTAGATAGTTTTCTTCATTTTTCTGTCATGGATTCATAATAGATGGCATGTTGTAACCTCATTCAAACATAGGTCTGCTCAAGAGACATTTGAAGACCTTTTTTGAAGTGGCAATAGAATTTATGAGGTTGCAAGCACTGGATTTACTTTAGAGCAGGATCCTCTGAATTTTCTCAGAGTGGAGGTATAGGCACTTTGAACATCTCAGTTTTTTCCAAAGCACTTTTACTTTCAAAATACTATAGCATTTAACTGAGAAAAAAACCTTACAAATGCAATATTTGATCTCGTATCTAGATTTCCTGTGAGCAAGAGTAACTTGGTTGGTGCATTCAGCTTAAAGGATTGTTCAGTGTTTACCTCACACTTTTAATCTAATCACTCAGTCCCAGGAAATGTGGAATCAGCTGCTGGCAGGAAATGTGTATTTGTCAGAACTGAAAATGTCATAAGGTATATATAGAAAAAGATAAGAATAACCCATTAATAGTCACAGTTTTATCTCAAATTAAGTTATTTTCCATTATCCTTTATTATTGTGTCAGAACTTCAGAGACTCTAGATATCTATAGACTCTAGACTCTAGGTTAATTCAAGTAAACAGACAACAATATAGATGGTTAAGTGGTTCAATTTATCTGAAATTACCCAAAATATTTATTTGAAAAGGTCTAATTTTATAGACAAGATCAATGTCAAGTTTGATTCCTGATATTTTTTTAACACAAAGAATTTAAATTTGAAAAAACTATTTCCTTTGACAAAACAAGCAATAAAGGGCTCATTGCCTCTGTATGATAGTTTGTTGATATTTCTAGATGTATGTAGTATTCAAAGCTAGTTTTCCATGTTGAGGTGCAGCTATGACAAGCCTAAAAACAGACTTTACGGGTTAAAGGCACATTCACACCAAGAAGGATAACTACAACGATAAAGAATCAATTCTGACATTGGCTGCATGTAACCGATCGGCGAGAGTATAGCCGCGTGTGTGGAGGAGCTGAAAATGGAGACGTGAAGTTACACTTTATTCTTTCCGTAGTGACAGCTCAAGTGGTGTTTGCTTGTTTTATCACAGCTGACGTGAAATAAATGCAATATTTGTCAAATACACAGACGTTACAGATATGTTTCCATTCAATACTTTATGTATTGCTTAATACAGCGTCTGTTTGTACAAGAATGAAATTCCAGAATAAAAAAATCAAGAATAAAAGCCTATACTATTTAAATACCAATGTAGTGGGGTCTACAGTTTTATTTTGATAAGCATGACAATTAATATCGCGACTACATGTAAAGAGATTTTACTGTTATAAAAATGCTGATTTGTGAGCATGAATTCGTGGAACTCAAGGTGTTCGATTAAACACGACACAAGTGATCGTTGTCATGCGGTGGATTCGGCCAATCGTGGAACAGCTGTGTCGTCATCAGAGCTTGTGCTCTGGAGAAGCTGCGCAGCTCTCGAGTCACTCTCGCGACACTTTGAGGCCATCCATCATCCATCAGTCATGTGGCATCGACGCTGTCTCAAGTCGGACAAACTTTGTAACCTGCATGCATTGCTTCAAGTAAATCGCCGATCTGTCTGTGTGCAGCGCTGCACAAGCCTAAAACTGCAGCGGGCGATTATGTGGCCTGTCGTGTGGTTATGCTTCTTGGTGTGAATGAGCCTTGAGTTTCAATGAAACGACTTACATGAATCAATTTTACTTAAAAATAAAGGTTCTTTACTGGCATTGATGTTTCATAAAGAACCTTTAACATCCATGGAAACTTTCCATTGCACAAATGGTTCTTTATAATGGGAAAATGTTGTTTAGCTTAATAATAATGTTCTTTACACTAAGAAAGTTCTCTACTAAGAGAGTACACTAAGAAAATTGCTCACTTAAAGGTTCATTGGGGAACCTCCTTTTGAAACCTTTATTTTTAAGGGTGTATGCTGAAATCCAGTCTTGTTTTTAAAAGGGGAGATGTGGTTTAATGATGTGTAGCTTAAAATAATCTAGAGATGTAACTCCTGTTGCCAAATGTCACATTGAATGTTTGACTGGAATGCAAATGGTTTCACAACAGAATGGTTTCACAACAGGTATTAAACACAATGGTATAAAAAGTCATGTGTGGTGTACAACAATGCAATGGAAAGACAAGTCATTCAACACCTGCTCTCTGTATTCTGACACACCCCATTGTGTTTAACTAAGAAAACCATTCTTGCATGTAGTAATTCACGAGGTGAAGATTATATAGTTGTTTTTCTATTAACATTTTATTTGACAGGTCAGGTTTAGGGGTAATCATCTAAAAACTAGTCCCTCGTTGCCATTTTCATTATTAAACAATGTAGTCTGTCTGTATATATGTATCAACCAGGAAGACTTTAAATTGTTTTGAGAAGCAAATAATCTGACATGCATTAATTTATAGTGTACTTTGTAGCAACTATACAATATTAACTACGGCATCATTTAGAATGGCAAAGAAACTTCCAGAACAGGGAGGAGAGTTACTCCTGTTACTACAGCTTGTTCACATTTTTGAACTCAACATTCAGTCATGCTGAAGGGGTGAGTTTGTTTGGAGAGGTTATGTACACATACTGATACACATATTAAGAAAGACACTGATGCAGTTTAGGACTTTGGACCTTTGCTAAAGAATACAGCAGCTGTGACCAGAGTTTTGCAGAAACAAGCCCTAAAACCTGGAAATGAGTTGAACAATGAACAAGCATATTTGCACTTCCGGTTTCATCGTGCCGAAGTCAATGGGTTTTTGTTTAAATACCTAAAATAAGGTCTGTGGTTAACAAGCTCAAGATGTATTCATATTTTATTTTACAAATAAAGTACAATACCCCACTTGCCAGATTTTTCTTGTTTTGAATAAGGTGGTTGCTAACAAGAGGCTAAATGGGACAACAGAGATACTTACTAATTCACTTTCAATGCGTTTAAACTCGTGTTCTTGTAAACTATTCTAACTCAAACTTTCCAGCTTGTAGAATTTAAACAAAGATTGAAAGTTGTCAGAAGATTAGATGTGGTGCTGTTAAAGTTGTGACCGTGGTGTAGTCAATTCTACCTTTAGCTTTTTACTATACTTCTGAGTCCTGACTACATTTAGGCTTCAAAAATAATATAAATGGTGTTAATTTTTGAAGATTATCTTGAAGAGCAAAACATGTAAGAATCATGAACTTATGTTGAGCTTATTTTCTGCAACAATCCAAAAATAATTATCACCAAGGAAACCAGCTTGAAGCTACTTTCTTGGTTGGTCTACAAAAATACATCTCTGCGTCCAAAATCGATTACTTCCCTACTGTATACAATGTGAAAAACAGTACGCAAAAACAGTAGTATGTCTGAATACATAGTATTTGAAAAACAAATGAAAAGTCCCCGGATGACCTACTATTCCATGAGGCAACGGGAGAGGATTTATGAATGGCGAAGTAACACGACTGATGTTGGTAGATCACGTGATAGTAACAACATTCATACTATTTGGAATGTACTTTTTAACCGATCACGAAGTAAATTCAAATTCAATTGTAATTCCTACTCATACAGTATGTGATAACGGATGCAGCGTATTCATTTATCATGAGTGGTGCCTCGTCAAGTGCCCATTCAAAAGATTAGTTTGTGCTAATGACACAACACAACTGTTTAACTGTAAAGAAATTAGCAAACCTTTTGTATTTAGGTGTTAACATTTTTTTGTGACCTCTGATAAAAGAGTCAAGAGAATGAAGAAATGGAAAAAGATTCAATTGTTAATGCAAAGCACATAACCTTTACTTTGAAAGAAGGTAATATACATCCTGGAATTACAGATAATAAAGATACATTATGAGCAAAATAAATTCACAATGGATATCCTCTCTTCTTTCACTGATCCAAAGAGTGGGGCAAACTAGAAAATGTCTACAGTATCAATGAGGGAAAAGGTGGAAGCAAAATTAAAAAGCATGTATGTCCAGGCATTCACTGAATACACTGTAAAAAAAAGAAAAAAGGAAAAACAGCAAGCAGTAGTCCACATTGCTAGGAACCTCAAAAACAACTGAAAGAAAAGAAAGGAGCTTGATTTTCATGGTGTTCCTCTCACTACATAGTTCAACTGCAACGCATATATCATAAATAGATGGAGGGGAGAAACAAGCAAGATGCCACAATTCCAGCATAGCTGAAACAATAAATGACCACTCCTCCAAATTCAAAACTTGGAGCATGACCAAAAGTAATCCTTTACAAACCTTTAAGATAGTCAGTCTGCAGGCGCCTCTGCAATCACTTCTCATGCCAAACACCTCTAACCAAAGCATGTTAAAACAGTTTGGGCCCTTAAAACGTCCATGTGGATTAAGTTGTGGGTTTATTTGTTCATTCATGACGTGACGCGTGAGAACGAAAGGTTAAAGCAAAGAATGGTATGTCTCTTATCTAAGCCTTAGAACCTCTTCAGCTAGGTAAGTCTCGATTAGTCCTTTAAACTCTCTCAAATCACTAAAAATGATATCAGTAACATCTAGCTTAACTGCTATAGTTTTTCTCAGGTCTAAACAAGCAGACGTCCCCTGATCCACACGATAACGATGCTGATCATTTCAGGCTGGAGAGCACTACATTTACATATTTGATTTTTCTTTTCTTTTCTTAAAAAGGAGGGGCACTACAGTAGTTGACTCAAACTCAAAAGTATTAATGTGATGCAAATTTGAAATTTTATAAACCTACAATGAGTTGAAATTAGTTTTCTTCAAACTGAGTACATGTTCTTTGTTGTAGAGCCACTTTTGCTAGAGGTGTCGTCATGTGACTGATATCCAATGAGGGTTTTGCTTGGGATACTCAAACGCTCTTTGTATTGTTGCCTAAAAGGGAAGAACAACAGATATCACAATGAATAAATGAGTCACAGAGAAATCTGTTAAATATAAGCATATTTACATCAAACATCAGCTATACAATTTCCACATTTCGGTAGAATTAACATGAACTTCCAGTCAAACATTTAGGGTTATTTATTTTATTCAGCAAGGACGCATTTCATTGATCGAACATGACAGTAAAGAAATTTCTAATGTTACAACACAAATTCTATTCTAAACTTCTATTTCTATTCTATTATCTTGTATCCTGAAAAAATATATATTAAACAACACACCTGTTTTCAACATTGAAGAAATGTTTCTTGAAATGCAAAAAATCTGCATATTTACAATGATTTCTGAAGGATCATGTGACACTGAAGACTGGAGTAATGATGCTGAAAATTCAGCTTCGCCATCACAATAAAAAACAACATTTGAACAAATATTAAAATAAAAAAGTTTTTAAATTCTAATATTTCACAATAGTACTGTATTTTTAATCAAATAAATGCACCTTTGGAAAATATGTTCTTTAAAAAAAAAAGCGGGGGCTGCTGAATGTGACTAAACGGTTGCATTTTGAATAAAACGTCACAAACTTTTTTCTAGCCTATTTATCAGCTCGGCTCAAAAGACAGCACAGCGTGAGCTTAGAGCGAATGCGTGCACATGCTGACGCCTGGATCACACGAGTGATGCGACCACTAAACTGTGCTGTGAGATCCAGTGAGAAGCACTCGAGTTTATCTCTGATGCTAAACGAGAGTTCAACAACAAAACTTTGTGCCACAACAATCTAGTTAAAATACTTTTCAATCCACAAGTCCCCAGCATTTAGCATGGATTTGTAATGCAATTATGAGTATTAAATGCATTCAAGGAGTAATGTAATATACTTACCCTACAGTATTTTTGTGCATTTGCATTTATACTAAATGTATTTAGGCTACTGTTTTTCATAAACAAAAACCATAGAAATAATAATTAGTTTTTACCATGGTAGTGAGCTATTAAGGGTATTCTTTTTATTTTATCTGTGGTTATCATGATCTACAAATGTATGATGCTATCGAAGAGCAATGGTTAATTTGAATAAGAGTCTTAACTTTGTCAGAATATTTAAAATTCTCCCTAAAAAAATTAGGTTGTTAATTACTGTTTTTGTTAATGAAAATAAAAATATAACCGCATCCGAACTCAAGCTACTGTCAAAGGTTCATTTCTAAGAGACAAAACATGTAATATTATTAATAATTATTAATTAGCAACGCACCCTATCGTCATGATAGCGTCCCTGTTTTGGCAGTTGCCCGTCCAGATGGCTATTTTATCCCCCTTTGGCCTGACATTGACCACAGCTCCACACACGTCTTCACTGGCCTCATCAAAGGACTCTCCGATTAAACATAACAGCTGCAAAACATATGCACAGTACGACGTTATGCAAAGCACAGTGAGCCATCCACAAAATGAAAAAAGAAAAACACATACTGTCTCCATCCAGTAGCGGTCAAGGTCATTGTGTCGTTGCTGTTTGCTGAGGGTCATTAACCACCTTCCTCCAAGTTTATTCCTGTCATCCTCCCACATGGGTTTAATACCATCCTGAGATATACACAATATGGACATCAGTGTCTTCTCATTTTTGCCAAGCGCTATTCATCCCTATATCAGCATGCAGATAATTAAATCTGCAGTCACATGGTCAGAGCGATACCCACAGAAACTCAGAAATGCACCTGCTTTGCAATGAAATGTTTAGTTAATAATCAGCCACACATTTCAGTTCGGCCATATACACACTTCCTCATCTTACCTTAAATAAGCAGTAGTCACAGCCAAAACCAAGCTTACTGGGCTGCTGTATGTGATTGTATAATCTGATGAGAGAACACAAGTCAAATCTATCATGATTTGCCACTCACATTTTCTTTAAGAAAAAAAGGGCAGTAATGTCACAATACACGCTAAAGGAAAAACACTTACGCCCAGAAATCTTCCACTGTGTCAAACTTGGAGATGAGACGCAGATTTTCTGTCCAACTTTTGCTCTTGTCATTTTTGAAATACCAGAGAGCCCATCTGCAGGGAAGCAAATAAGGACAGTGAGCATGAGAGTCTCCTTGTGTCACTCATATAATATTCATGTAGAGCTGCTTCAGCCGAGAGACGACTAACTGTCCTGTTAACCAATGGAAAACCATGGCTACTAGGCAAAAATGAATTAAATTCAAATATTACAGATTATAGTATCATTATTAAATATAAATTGATCGTGTTACTCTGAACAGATGGCCAGATGTCCTTCTGCTGCTGAAGCTCAAGAAGATCTTTAGATCATCTCAAATCATGCTGGAGAACATGATCATCAGATATCACACAAACAGCTAGAGTGTTGCTTTCATTAAAGCCAATTCTTAGACATTCTTAAATTCATGTTACTTTTTCAATTAATTGTTTCAATCAAATGTTTCTACTAATAACTACTGATAATATTTAATTCATAATGGAAAAAAGTATTTACATTTTTTTTAACGATTTGATGTGTTTGTGAAAACATTTTCACAGTGGACTCAAGACTTTGGAACCCCATTGTATACACTAAAGTTCAAAGGTTTAGGTCATTATATTTTTTTAAATACATGAATAATTTTATTCAGCAGGGACACATTAAATTGATCAAAAGCGACATACATTTTTTATAATGTTACAAAGGATTTCTATTTCAAATAAATTAGGTTCTTGTGATCCTTCTATTTATCAAATAATCCTGAAAACATTAATCATGCTTTCCACTTAGCAGCACAACTGTTTTCAACATTGATAATAAGAGATGTTTCTTGAGCACCAAATCAATTTATTAGAATGTCTTCTGAAGGATCATGTGACACTGAAGACTGGAGAAATTGTTGCTTTCACAAGAATAAATGACATTTTATAAGACTAAATTAGAAATACTTTAAATCGTAATATTTCACAATTTTACTGCAGTCATGGTGAGCATAAACATTTTAAAAAATAGTCTGAGAACAAAAGTGAATTTTCACCTTTGACAAAGTTTCATTCTAAGCAGCTGCATTAAAGCAAAAGGACAGAGGAAATAATGCAGCTCCACTAAACACAAAGAGTTATATTAACAGTTATATTAAAGGCTGCTATCATTCTAGAAAGCAGCTGTAAGAGCTGAGTATGAGACAGATGCACCCTATCACTGATGCTACAGAGTTATCTGTTGCAGTCCTGACCTGTGGTGAACTTTAAACTATTTATAACAGACTAGGAAAAAAAGAAGAGCAGAATGAAAATTCTAAAAATGACTGTCATTAAACAAAACCTAAACATTACATCTTGCAAATGCAAAACACAAACTGAAATGTGAATGTCGTACTTGAGTGAGATCTAAACATCCCAATAATAAGCCACGGGCAGTGAAAGGACAGAAAGGGCAGGAATGAGACAGTTCAACATGTAAGCTCAGCACTTCCTGAGCATGCTGGCGGACTGCCACCTCATCGCTCATTTGACTTTTGAGCTCAGTGTGACACCAAACACTACTCCCACAAAAAAAGTGACAATGTCATGCAAGACTAGTTTTGACAATGTCACATTTTCTAAAGATGTCAATATTAGGCAAGTAGTACTTTATTTTCTCTGTTTTCGAAAGAAGTCTCTTATGCTCAAAACAGTAATATCGTGAAATAGTTACAAATTAAATGTTTTCTATTGTATTATATTTTAAATGTAATTTATTCTTGTGAAGACAAAGCTGAGTTTTCAGCATCACTCAGGTCTTCAGTCACATGATCCTTCAGAAATCATTCTAATATACTGAATTTGGTGCTCACTGCTCAAGAAACATTTCTATTTATTATCAATGTTGAAAACAGTTGTGCTGCTTAATATTGGTGTGGAACCTCTCATAATTTAACATTTGTAATATTACAAAAGATTTATATTTTAAATAAATGTCTTTACTGCCACTTTTCATAAATTGAACACATAAAAATGTATGGTCACACTTTAGATTAGAGTCTAATTCTCACTATAAACTTTTGCCTCAAACTCCTACCTACTGCTTATTAATAGTTAGTAAAGGTGGTTGTTAAGTTTAGGTACTGGGTGGTCGATTAAGGGATATAGAATATGGTTGTGCCGATTAAGGCATTAATATGTGCTTTATAAGTACTAATAAACAGCCAATATCCTAGTGATATGCATGCTAATAAGCATCTATAATAGTGAGAAGTGGACCCTACACTAAAGTGTTACCAAATATAAATTTCTTTGCAAAAAAATTTTACTGCCCCCAAAAAATTAAAAGGTAGTTTATGGCTAGTATTATATTATAAACATTGGCTAAAAAATGCACACTAATTTCAGAGATTTTGGATAAATTTTGTCTTAAAAGTATTCAGTTCATTTTAGCAATTATGTGCTTGATTCACTTTAATCCCTATTGCACTAGGACTAACTTATGTTATATGCTTGGTGTGGCATATGCTACACACGTGATGTATATAGAACTTCAGATATAAATACTCAAAGAAATGTATTTCATTTACCTGTTTTGCAAAGGGTGTTTGATGTACTGTTCAGGACTTGTCACAGGACTTGTCACAGGAGCCGTAGGACTTTCAGCACGGACTTCTTCATTTTCAGTTCCTCGCTACATAAATGCAAAATTACAATGAAAATGGGTTAATGAATTTCCCTGACATTTATTCAGTCACATGTTTTTCTATTCTACAAGAAGTGATTTCTATCTAATTAAATGTATTAGCGCAGAGAAATTTCCATGACTATTCCCATTTTAAAATTCCTAGATATCCCCAGGTTTTTCCATGACCTGAAACTGACCTACAGCACAT
This sequence comes from Siphateles boraxobius, assembly GCF_051911475.1. Classification (NCBI taxonomy): domain Eukaryota; kingdom Metazoa; phylum Chordata; class Actinopteri; order Cypriniformes; family Leuciscidae; genus Siphateles; species Siphateles boraxobius. The sequence goes on along the minus strand of NW_027508997.1, from coordinate 4,504,018 downwards.
TCTGTGCACCTGGCAGCCTGTCTTCACTGCTAAAGAGGCTCCTGGACAATCTGAGATATTTCTTTGGGTAAATAGCAAAATAGATGTTTCAATTGAAATCTATAGGCTCAATACTTCGAAACCGCAAAATAAGTTACCTAGGGCCGGTTACATATACCGCTAAGACTAGTCTTTACAAGTTAGTCATCAAAAATGTATCTTTTAACTTTTTAAGTCACTTACATAAAAACGTAGATTGACCTAATTTGATACCAAAAAATAACATTGACTGCCCCTTGACTAACTGCTAGTGGGTCATGCTAGATCTTAAAACATTGTCTTAATATAATGCCTAAGTTATGTTTGTGCAACTGGCCCATGTGAACAAACTTAACAGATATTCGGGCTTGTTACCAAGACAACTAACGTTAGCTAGATTACAGCATGTATTTAATGTAACTGTAGTGCAGATCACACACTATTGAGTCAGTAAGTGTAATTTCCAGTTCAATTTGGAGTCATACACCCTCTACTGTCCGCGAAGATATAAGCTTCTCTAAACACATGCTGACTTATTTCAGCAATCAATGACTTTGGTGCTATTTATGTAATCAGACTACACGTACATTCTTTAGTGCACATTGAAACGTCACATTTAGTTGATATAGTAATTATTAAACGTATTAAGCAGCCACGACTGAACACGCTAGCCGAACACAGTTAGCCATGAAAACACGTGTCCAGATGTCTGGAAATATCATCTCTTCACGTGGAGACGAGAGAAAACCCGACACCATCCGCCCTCAAAGAGCTATGGAATCATTACGCCGCTCTGAAATGTCCCGGTAACGGCTGTGAGGACTGGTGAATTGTCGTTGCCCGGACCCTCCCTGTCTCTAAAGTCACCAGCAGTATTGCCGCCCCGAAACCAAACTGAACCCCAAAACGACACCTCCAGCTTTTAACACTACTGCGCACTTTTTAAACATGTCCCGCAGACAACACAATAGACGCCGGTTTACCATTGTTGGTCACGGAGAAGCCCTAAATGAAAAAAGCCCGCTCCCTCTTACCGGCTCCGAAGTCGCCATCTTGCCTGTAAAAATTCTTCTGACCGTTGGACGGTGCTGCGTCACGCACGCGCTCGAGAATCTACGGAAGCTGGTAGGGCTCACGCGCGCCAAGCTCATTGCATGCGGGAGACTGAAACGCTATTTTTATTTGTATTTTTTATTTATTTAATTTTTTACATGTTTTTTGCTATACATACAAACAAAATAATAAAAAAGAAATCATAAAATATTAAAGTTTAGTGTGAAAATGATTTACATAGTATATTTATACACATTTTATTAAGACATCTGTTTAGGGTTACATTGAAACATGTTGATAACAGACAAGTAAAGATTAGGCCTACTTCAAAAGTAAAATATTAACATGTTAAATTACATATTCGAAAAAGAAAGAAAGAAAGATCATGCACCACTGAAATCGTTTAAACTTGTAAAAAGATACCCTCCCAAAAAGTAGGCCATAGTATGAAGGTAATATGATGCCATTAAGAATCACAATTTTTCTGCACTTACACTTTTGGCACGTTTTTTTGCGCACAAATATGGCCAAAAGCACTGCAAGCCTGTGAACAGCAATTTGCAAGCGAAAACAACAAGCGAGTCAGGAACTGCAAAACAGATTGATCACTAAAAACCAACCTTTTCATAAAAAATAAACTGTTGCAAATGTCTGAATGACTTGTGTGCATGCATGGGGCAAAAAAGTTCCAGAAATAACCTGATTTGTAGCTACAGTTGCTCTTTCTTTTAGCTGTGCTTACAGTTTTGGAATTTTACAGCGCTTACGATTCTCTCACTCATTGAGTTTTGCAAGTGCGAAGAGGAGGGCGGGTCCAACTTCATCATGTAGCCAATCAAATGAGCTTCTCACTGACTCTCGTTTTACTCTTATCTGATTGGTTCAATAAACAAGCCAGTCGCCAGAACACATCTTTATCTTCATTTGGCTTAGAAACTGAAATGGCACTTTTAATGCACACATACATGTTTAATAAATAAATAAATAAATAAATAATGATTGCTTAATAAGTTGTGCACCATTAGACTGACTACATGAGTTCATACTGAATTTCGAGCTGGTGTGTTAAAGGGTTAGTTCACCCAAAAATGAAAATTCTGTCAGTATTTACCCACCCTCATGTTGTTCCAACCCCGTAAGACCTCGACTCAGTTCACTAGTGATATAGCGCAGTTCTTCTGTTGTTGTACGTCACACGCATCACCCACATGACCAGCGTCGGCCAATAGTGAGCCAACATGTGACGTAGCTACGCTATCACACTAAGTTAACTGAATAGTGGCCCATAGAGAGGGAAATGAATAGTTGAAATAAAGTCGTTATTTTTGTTTTTTTTGCGCACAAAAAGTATTCTCGTCGCTTGATAAACTTAAGATTGAGCAACTCTGTAGTCACTTGGACTATTTTAACGATATCTTTTTAATAACTTTTCGGAGCTGGCAAGTTTCAATCCCTTAAGAAGCCTATGGAGGAATGATCTAGCTCTCAGATTTAATCAAAAATATCTTAATTCGTGTTCCCAAGATGAACGAAGGTCTTACGAGGTTACGAACAACATAAGGGTGAGTAAATACTGACAGAATTTTCATTTTTGGGTGAACTAACCCTTTAAGAAAGAAAATGTATGTGTATTCAATACATGTATCCTGCTCATCATCCTCCTCCTCCTCAGCAGACCATATCAGTTTGTAATGTTGATGCTGCTGAATATTTTGGGAACTTTTTTGCCCCATGCTCACAACAAGTCATTCAGACATTTGTGATTGGTTATTTTTTTACACAAAGGTTGGTTTTACGCGATCAATATGTTTTGCAGTCCCTGACTCTGTTTTCGCTTGTGAATTGCTGTTCACAGGCTTGCAGTGCTTTTGGTCGTATTTGTGCGCAAAAAAACGTGCCAAAAGTGTAAGCACGGAAAAATTGAAGCCAGAGGAATACAGATCCTATTTATTTTGCGTTAGCATGAAGCTGCAGCTTCACAATACATGAATTACATGCGCAAGAGAAGATTTGTAAAGGTGTAAATCGTCTTTCAAGTGTAAGAACACTTTTTTTTTTTTTGCAGCAGCAGCAGCATTTTACTGTTATTCGTAAAACAGTAAAATGCTGCTACAAAAAAAAAGTGTTCTTACACTTGAAAGGCGATTTACACCTTTACAAATCTTCTCTTGCGCATGCGAATTTACCCTGCGGTCATATGGCAAGCCGTTTTAACTTTTATTCATTTCCAGGATATGAATTGTTGATATCAACAATTCAATTGTCGATATCAACAATTAAATTTTTGAAATCAGCAATTTAATTATTGATATCAACAATAGAATTCTTGATATCAACAATTGAATTCTTGATATCAACAATAGAATTATTGATATCAACAATTGAATTCTTGAAATGAACAATTGTATTTTCACTAGTGACATGTCACAATAGGCTGCCATTCAAAATTAATTGTTGATATCAAGATTTGATTTCTTACTACTAGAAATATAATTTTTGATATCAATAATTACATTGTTACTAGTAAAAATGCGAATTCCTGATATCAATAATTCAATTGTCACAATTTGAAATGTCTATACTTGATATCAACAATTTAATTGCTACTAGTAAAAATGTTAGTTTTTGATATCTGAAAATGTATTTCTGATATCAATATAATTTCAGATATCTAAAATGGGTTTCTTACTAGTAACAAATACATGCATGATATCAGAAATGAACATTGTCACTAGTGAAAATGGAATTATTGATATCAAAAATGAACATTGTTACTAGTGGCAATTCAATTGTTGATATCAAGAATAGACATTTCAACTAGTGACAATTGAATTCTTGATATCAAAATAAAGGTTTTTACTAGTAAGAATTGTATTTCTGACATGTGAAATTGGAATTTCAACTAGTAAGAAATCAATTCTTGATATCAACAATTGATTTTGAATGGCAGCCTATGGAGACTTTTATGGCAAGCCGTTTTAGCTTAAATTGTACCCAGCCCTACTCGTCGTAATTGCATTTTTACTAGTAAGAATTCAATTGGAGAGCTCTACAATTCAATTCTTACTAGTAACAATTACAATTAGAGAGCTCTCTAATTCAATTCTTACTAGTACAATTACAATTGGAGAGCTCTCTAATTCAATTATTACTAGTAAGAATTACAATTGCAGAGGTCTCTAATTCAATTCTTACTAGTAACAATTCCAATTAGAGAGCTCTACAAATGAATTTTTACTAGTCACATGTCTCAATTGACTTCCATTCATTTTTAATTACAGAGCTCTCTACTTGAATTGTTACTAGTAAGAATTTCAATTAGAGAGCTCTACAATTGAATTATTACTAGTAAGAATTACAATTAGAGTGCTCTCTAACCCAATTCTTACAAGTAACAAATACAATTAGAGAGCTCTCTAATTCAATTCTTACTAGTAAGAATGTAATTACAGAGCTCTCTAATTCAATTCTTACTAGTAAAAAAACGAATTAAAGATATGTACAATTGCAGAGCTCTGTAATTGAATTAGAGAGCTCTACAATTACATTCTTACTAGTAACAACTGAATTAGAGAGCTCTCTAATTGGAATTCTTACTAGTAACAATTGCATTAGAGAGCTCTCTAATTCAATTCTTACTAGTAAGAATGCAATTGCAGAGCTCTTTAATTCTATTTGAGAGCTCTCTAATTGTAATTGTTACTAGTCATAATTGGATTGGAGAGCTCTCTAATTTAATTCTTACTAGTAACAATTCAATTAGAGAGCTCTCTAATTGTAATTCTTACTAGTAAGAATTAAATTAGAGAGCTCCGTAATTAAGAATGAATGGAAGTCAATGGAGACATATGACTAGTAAAAATTAATTTGTAGAGCTCTCTAATTAGAATTGTTACTAGTAAGAATTGAATTAGAGACCTCTGCAATTGTAATTCTTACTAGTAATAATTTAATTAGAGAGCTCTCTAATTGTATTTTTACTAGCAAGAATTGAATTAGAGAGCTCTCTAATTGTAATTGCTACTAGTAAGAATTGAATTGTAGAGCTCTCTAATTGAATTAAAGAGCTCTGCAATTGGATTCTTACTAGTAAGAACTGAATTAGAGAGCTCTCTAAATCAGTTTTTACTAGTAATAATTGCATTAAAGAGCTCTCTAATTGTAATTGCTACAAGTAAGAATTGAATTGTAAAGCTCTCTATTTGAATTCTTACCAGTAAAAATGCAGTTACGATGAGTAAGGCTGGGTACAATTTAAGCTAAAACGGCTTGCCATAGACTTTTCACTTGTGAAAATACAATTACAGATATCAAGAATTATAGTTTTTACTAGAATTACTGCTTGCAAACTTATGTACACTTTCACAAATCTTACGATTCTTTAAGGCATCATATTACCTTCATACTATAGCCTAATTCAAGTTCAAACATAAGTTAAAGTATTTTCCAAAGCTATAGCCTATGTGGCAAGTAGCTATAGTGTAGGCTACTACTGCTTGTATGTTTAGCCTACTTGGGACTAAATTGGCCCACTTTCTGTTATAAAAGTTTACATCTTGTTTTAGTGTTTCTTTAGTATTGCAACATGTGAACTTGAGGTAATACTGTTAGTTTATTAGCTATATACTTCTAGCTGAATTTTCAGTTGATGAAAGTATACACTCCTTTTTGCCAGTGCATACTCAGTGTAAAAATAAAATAGTAAACTATGTATGATTTTAAGTTCACTTATACAAGTTCAAGAAAACTATTTGTTCACTGAGAGTAAAAAATGTATTGCAAGTTAACAATGCCTATATAAGTTTACTTGTAGTATAGTTGCTATACTAACGAAACATTAAACTAAAAGCTAAGGAAATTTGTTAAACTAGTTTTGTACTCAAGGTTTACTGTTACACTTAAAGTACACTTTAAAGTACTTTTAAGATCTAAAAAGTAGGTCAGCTTATACCCCAATAAGTATTGAAATACACATACAAGTACAACTAGTGCATTGATATGAGTATAGTAAATAAAATATGATTGGAAAATGTACATTTAACTTTGCTTAGGTTTACTTAATAAATTGAACTTTGTAAATGAAGCAATCAAAACTTACTTGTAACTATAAACCTAAACATAATTTTATAAAATATGTAAACATATGCTGGAGTGCTACATCAAAGAAGCCAAATATCTATGACAAAAGTATTTAATATGGCTACTCTATCAAAAAACTATATACTTCCTAATTGTACCTTAAGTATATTTTGATCAAAAGATTAAGTATAGGCCACACATACATAATCTGAATTGTTATATAATATAACAATATAATATACTAGAATGCAACTTATACCATATTTTCCTGTGGTAGTAACAGCGGGATTATGTTTTTTGAATTCAGCATTACACTTTTGTATACGCATATACTTGTCAGTATAAGCCAAGCATAATTAAGTATAATTTTGTTAAGTATATCACTGATTAGACATAAAAAATTAGACTGAACGTATACTCTTTTAGTTTAAAAGAAGTAGGTCTATATAGCCCAATTGAAAGCTACTTTTTGTAAGGGTATTCATCCAATATTCACAAAATTGGGTGAGTATTGGAAGTTTGATTTTTGAGTTTGTTTTGCAGATACATTTCAATGGAATTTTTGGACATTAACCTGAGTAACATAAAAACTTCACAAAACTTAGTACACATGTGCATCTAAGGATGCACACCAAAGTTAATCAAATTCTGCCCATAGAGGGCACTAAAACTGTTTGTTGATGTTATTCTTGGTGGAGCGTCATGCCTGTGACATTTACTGCAAGTGCAAGAGCAGTGCAAGTACAACTGAATATGTGAAACAATTAGGTCAAACAATTTTCCTGTCAGGAAAAAGTAACTATTAAGTAAAGTAACTGTATCATCACTCTTCATAATAAAATATTAGGGAATTTTTATTTGTCAGATTAGAGCCAAAGACAAAAAATGTCTTTGGCTCTAAGCTGACAAATACAAATGACCTAATATTTTAAATAGATTTTTGAAAATATCATGATCATCCATGTTGACTGAAATTCATATTTTCAAAAATCTATTAAATATCATATTAAAGATAGTTTATCTTTGGTACAAGTGAAACTACACAATATGAAAAAAATGTATGATAGAAAAGTAAAATAAATGCTCATATGCTTGATGAACTATTGCTAATTTCTCTTTATTTCTCATACACTGGAAAAAAAGTTGCTGCCTTAAATTTTTAAGTACAATCAACAATCACGTTTAAGTAATTTCAACTTAAATTACATTAAACTGACTTCAAATATGTTTAATCTTGTATAACTTATAAAAAAAGTTGAAAATTGCTAAACTTATTTTGATGAGTTAATGCAATGTAAAAACATATGTTGTCAACATATATATATATATATTTTATAGTGTACTTTGTTACTATGTTTTGTAGGATAGATTTCAATGTGTTTGGGCTATGCAAAACTGCTTTTTTAAAAATATTTTTTTATAGACTTGTGCATTAATTATAAGGATTTAAAAATAATAAAAAAATGTGCAAACGGAAAAGCCTCACGCTTCACATGTACTGTACAACTACTGTGCATTTTATTTTCTAAAAGAAAAATCTCAAAAGCTGGTGTTTTCTTTCCTTGACAAACCATTTCAAGTCACATGAACAAGTCTTCAAGTCATAATTTGTTCTTGTTTGTTTTGAAGGTATAAGAGGTTTAAAATGTCCACATTGTACAACAGTCCATATGAAGGCTTACATTCTTGAAGGTGAAGTGTGTAATTTTTTCAATGCTAAAATAAGTTTAATGCGCAACAAATAAGTAAATAAGCAAATGGTAGGCTGAAATTACACACTTCAGCAACATACACTGAAGAGAATTGTCAAACTGATAATATACATTAATAGGTTTTAAGGGGAACCACTTTTCCATTTCACAAAATATAAACACATTTTTTTGAGAATTTAATTGGAAGACAATGCGAGAGTCCTAGAAGCTTATGTCCAAAGATACACACAAAGACCTGAGAAAATGGAAAAATACAACAAAGAAGAACAAAAACATGCAAAAGATGTCTAATGTGTATATATTAACTTGAAAAGGAATGTAACAAAATGAATTGACTAAAGTTTTACTAGAGTGTTGCTATGAGGGCCATGTTCAATCATCTGAACTCAAGAAAGGTCATGAGTCAAACCTAAAAAATGTCAGATAAATCTAACGTGAAAAAAGCAGGTTTTGAACAGCAACATGAAAACCAACCCATCATTGATGTAAATCAAAAGCTTGGAAAACAAAAGCTTAGAAATATGCATAAAATCAGTGAGCTTTGAATCGAATTGCATTGGTAATTCCCTTGGGCTATTTGATGTTCATAGTACTGACGTTTCAAAGTCAGTCAGTTACCATCAGGGGACTGTGAGGTCATAGTATTATTTGTGCCACAAAGTCAAGAAGAAAAACACTCAGTAACATAGCATGATGTAATGATGTTCAAGCAGAATAAAACATTCAGCATCCCCCAAATGAAAGATCCAACTAGTGCAGCACCTACATGTGATTTGTCAATGCCAGGGGACTCTGGTACTATGAATAAGCACCACTGAATGAGCGCTAAAAGCCTTTCCCTGAGCTACAAACCCAGGCTTTTTTACTTACACATGATAGTTTTACACAAAAACAACAGTTTAATTGTTCAGCAAAAATATATTTAATTGAAGAGACAGTAGCGTGAACGTACAAATGCCACTCTGTGACTTCAAGTTCCCCAAAACATTGGGTTATTGTTGAGTTTTTCTATCTTTGTTGCAGCTAGAGTACTAGTTAAAACAGGTTTTCAGAGATAATGTGTAAAACTTCTCACAACCTATAGGAAAAGATGTTGTTTCAAGGGCTGAAGTGAGAACAGCATTTTGGGTGTACAATGGTTTTGAACACTGACATACACTCTTTAGCACCTTGAAAAGAAATTAAAATGCATTTTTAGCCGTATGTTCACTTTAAAACTTGTGTAAGAGTAATGTAAACCTTTTGATTAAGCCAGTATCTTGACTAGGCCTCTGGATACATATGCAATTACGAAGTCATTCCTGTTAAAGTTGATCATCTCATTCAAAGCACCTAAATAAAACTGAACAAACTTTTATGTGTACAAAAATGCACAGACACTGATCCACCCCACCCTCCGCACCAAAAAAGTGATTGATTTAAAAATAAAAATGCACCATTAAGCAATAAAAATACATGACATGACATCTCAGGAGGTGTAATGGGATCACTTTAAAAGCACCAGTGAAAACATACAGTAAATTTGTTTGAATATAATTTAACACGCTTGAATTGTATAAAATGATTAAGTTGTTTTCAAGTTATGTTTCAACCTCTTTGGGAGTTACAAAAAAGAAAAGAAAAGAAAAGACGACAAAAAATTGGGACCAAATAATATAACTTTCACACAAGTGCCAGAAATGAACCAGTTTGGACACGTTGCTAAAATGCAGCATAAAACCTTCCATGATTATTGCTTAAATATGCAAAGTTTTGTAATCATGACTGAGTCGACACCAAACGCATGCTGACTGTAGATACTAGAATGATGGATAAACCAAATGCTCATATTGGAAACTTCAAATGTCAAGTTGGTCTGAAGATACCAAGTGCTTTTTTAAAGGATGCCACATACTATGTCTCACAATGCCGAAACAATGTACCTTCAAAACCAACACGAATACCCCTAAAAAACTATAGGAAAGTTCCTGTAATAACCCATGTGGGTTTCACATTGGTCATTTAACCTTACTGTTACAGTGGCACCATAAAATAGCAACTAGCAAGTGTCGGCCAAAAGAGCACCCAAGGCTGAGACATGAAAATAGAATTCACATTTCACAATGTCAATTCGGAGTGTTTACTACACATCGTCATTTAAAGGATGACAAACTCCTATTGCAGTAAACAGGCTTGGACCAGAAATTAAATTACAAAATAGTTTTTGAAAATGATCAGAATAAATAATCACATTTACTATGCACTAATTTCATCTATATGTATAAAACCAGTTTTATAACATCTGTTCTGAGCACCATCTCTTTACAATAAAAAACAACAACAAAGACATAGACACCAAAACTCACAGTTAAAAACCCACAAACGGTCGTCGTAAAAGCTGAGATGAAGAGCACAAATTAAAAAAAGGGCATACGTAAAAACGGGCGTGAAAAGATGAGAACTAGCTGAGGTAAGGCATTAGCTAGACAAGCGGAGAATGTCACGTCCAGCGGTTGTAAGGCCCAGTGACGTGCGTGAGGGAGTAGGGTGATGACATGACAACGCCGTCACGAGTAACTGTTAGCGATTGACGGGTAGGGACCTGAAACTTGTGTCTCTCTTCCGCGCAAGTCTCGTTTTCGCTCTCCGTATCCGAATCCATCGCCTTTGACCTATCGTGGAGTCCCAGGCGCTCGGCCTCCTCTTTCTCCCTTGCCTTCTCGGCCATTTTAGCCTCCCACTGCTGCAGGCCGTGGCCCGGGGCGTTCAGGCTCTTGTGCTGGTAGAAGACCAGGGAGATGCGGGTGGGATGAGTGCGGTCGGGACGCAGGATGGGAGTGGTAGCGTGCAGCTCCCGTCGAGCGCATTCGATCAGGATGGAGCCGTGGGAAGGAGCCACCGCGACCCCGCCGATATTCCTGTCGAGGAAATTGTGTTCGCTGTCCGACCACACCTCCTCTGCTTTAACCACTTCTGGGGTCAGGGGTTGTGCCGAAACGGGCGTGCAGGGCAAGCGGCTGTGGAGACCCTCAGCCATCGGCGGGGAGAGCGGGGTGGGAGCTGCCCCGCCCTGGTAGCACCGAATTTCCTCCGCCTCAGATTTGAACGAGGGTGAGCATTTCGGAGTCATTCTTCCAGGGTTGTTCGGATACGGGTTTCTGCACGGTTCGGTCATCTGCCTGATGGCCTCGTGTCCGTGTCTAAGAGGAGGAGGACCATTGCTGTGGCCCGTTCTTCCAGAGGGATCATGCTGAGGGAACTTTGGGTGTGTGGACATGCCGTGGGTGTACGGGACTGTAGAGTGGAAGTCTGGGAATTGGCTTCCTATGTCTGGAACCCCAGACAATCGCGTGGTGGAACATAAATTACGAGTATCCTTTTCTGAGCATGGTGAATGTTCAACAGAGGTGTGTTTGAATGCTGTGGACAGAAAAAAAGAACAATAAGAATTTAATATAGAAACAAGAAGTAATAATAAGAGCTCCTCTATTTTAGAATCCTAAAACCACCAAAAGTTTTATCGAATAAATTAGCAGATTACCAGCCTCTTCTTTATGATCAACTCTCAGGAGAAATTTATACTATTTTACAAAAAAAAATTATCAAAAGAAGCAAGTATTTAATTAACAATGTGGATTCTGCAGTTAAATTAATCTCTATGTATATCCATATAAATCTCATTAAAGTTTTCACTGTATGCACACATCTCAGTGGTCATCCAGCTAATTTTAGCTCCTTTTAGGAATAAAAAGAAACCCATTTCATTTTTAGTTATACTCGTTTTGAAATGTAATAAATATTACATTTACTAGTGTTGTTAAATAATTAATTTAATAATTAAATACAAATAAATTTTACTAAATAAGTATAAGTGTTTTTAAAGATAAACTTTAAGTGAACGTTAGACAGTGTTTTTTAGTATCACTGAGATACTTTAATAGTTGTTCATTAATATTTTGAATTTGTTTTTATTTTTATATTTTCCATTTTCATTTTAGTTAAAGTTTTAGTAATTTTTTTGTTGGTTTTATCTATATATTATTTATTATTTATTCTCATTCAAGTTTTAGTTATTTTAGTACATGAAGGTAAACTAAATGAAAATGAGAAATACAGCCCTGGCAACTAGCTAAAATAAAATAAGTTTTCTTATATTTTCATGTAATGTTTATTTTATTTCAAGTAACAAATGTATTTTATGGTTTTAGTGAACTATAATAAACCTGGTGTTAAATTATAGCAAACTAAAACTAAAAAATCTACATGTAAGAACAGGATACAATGAGATTGCACAATCAGTATCAACTGATACATAAAAAAAACGCTAATATTGTCCAATAACAGATATGGTACTGATCATTGCTAAAACAATACTACACAATTAACTGATTTTTCAAGGAACAGACTGACTCTAGTGCATTGGTTCCCCACCCTGGCCCTGCAGCACCCCATCACTGCACATTTATGATGTCTCTCTTATTTGACACACCCATTTAACTTCTTAGAGCCATTACTAATGTGGTTGATTAGGGAGACATCTAAAATATGCAGTGCTAGAAGGCATAGGTGGAGGCTGAACCAATTCCAGGGTAAAGCTAAGACGTTGCGCTTGTAATAGTTCAATCAATTTATGTGCTTTTATACAACCTACACAGCCCAGCATAAATGCTCCTGATAAATTACTTGTTATTAAAGCATCTACAAATCACTGTTAATTTTAACATAAAAGCTAGCATACTGTATGTGGGATTTGGCATGGCAGAAAAACGTGCAAAAAGCATTCCCTTTATAATCATTAAAAAGCTGTCATCTTCACAGCGACCTCACAAAGTTCTGTTATAATAATACATGAAGCTGTCTGCACAATGAATCTCTTATTTACATAATGTCTATATGTGATCATAAGAGGATTTGCTAGCGTGAATCCACTCACTACTCAAAAGGCTGGAGTTTTGTTCAGTGCTAACTTAAACACCTCTGATTGGTCATTGCGTTCAAAAAAATCAACATATGTTTGTGATTGGCTGCACTACTCAACGCTCCAAAAACACAATGTAAATAGATTACGGAAATCTGATCCTAGACCATCAATTATGGTCAGCTTTGTTTCCTCTAAAAGCAATCAGAAGCAGCAGCAGGAAGTGGTTTGAGTGAGAAAATTCAACGCTAGTATCAAGTCCATGGCCAGGGAAAGGCAAAGCCTTGCCTAGATTACACAGGCAAAGCACAGACGCGGAAAAACACCCATAGAAACAGATCCTGGAGCCTCCCCAGCACTGCACATTAAAAATGTTTCCTTTATTGGACACACCCAGCTCATGTCATGGAATACTCAACAAATCAGCTGATGATTTAATTCAGCTGGGTTCATTTAAGGATCCAAAACATGCAGTGCTGGTCAGGCTCCAAGAATGGATCAAAACCCCCTGTATACATTAAGAACATGGTATGGCTCCAAAGAAAGAAGACTGAACTGGAAATACCTTTAAGAGGCTCATTCTTAACTTTCACAGGGGTGACCTGCTTACTATCCAGGCCGCTCAGTTTCTCAGCATGGGCTCTTTTAGCCTCCAGCCTCCTCTTGCGCGCTGACTTGACGGGCTCAGCCAACAGCCGCACTTCTCTTGGGAAAGCAGAGAGGACCTGAAGTGCCCCAGTCTTTATCTTGGCCCACTGGCCCTCAACATGGCCAAACTCATCCTTGTCAGAGATCTTATAGAGCGGCAGGACATGCAGCTGCTCGTCCTCTGGAATGTTCCTAACTGCACGGTTATCCTCCTTGGTTAAAGTGCATACCTGCAGTTCACAGGAAGCAAGCGCATATGAGAGTTTTTACCAAACATTTATATCTGAATGGTGTTTTTAAAGAAAAAGAAAGTATTAAATTGACATTGTGACAGTAGAGGTGAGCCTCACCACAGTGCTTCCATTGGTCATGTTATGTGTGTCTCTGTGGGCATGAGCACAGAAGTCCACACAAGCAGTCACACCAGAGAATGGTCGACCTTCCCTCCTGCCCAGCCGACAGTTGTTCTCCTGCTGATCCTGCTCCACCTGATGGATTACAGATCATTCCCATTCTTTTTCCCATTTGTAACTTGAATGTGTGAGGTTTCTGGTTTCCAGTTATTTTTGCTGTGCAAAAAACACTGTGCAGTTTTGCTGTACTGCGTTACCCTCCGTTACAATGCTTTATATTGCAAACTTGTGATCATTTTCATATTATTTTAATTTATTATAATCGTAAGCACACTGATTTGTGGCACAAATAGTTTTACAGCACTTAGTTATTCTTCTAGTTATTTACTGATAGCGGCTAATGAATCTGAAGTCCCACACGTTCACGTAAAATAGCTTACTTCAGCATTGCAAAATAAGGTGTCTCAAAATCACAACATTATCAAATGTCACATAATCAACTTACATAATTAACATGTTTTGCTGTTGAGCCTTGCTTAAGAGCAGCTTTAATTTGGTTGTGACAGAGTTCATACCTGGTTGTGAAAGGCCTGAGGAGCAAGTCTCTTGTAGACAGGTGCCAAATCTGATGCCAGATTGTGCAGGTTTTTCTCCAACTTCTCCTCCTAACCACAAAATAAAACAGTGTTTTAAAGGCTGATTTAAATTACCATAAAGCTGAATAATACACTACTGTTTAAAATGTCTCTTATGTTCACCAAGGCTGCATTTATTTGATCTGAAAATAAAACAGTAATCTTGTGAAATATTATTACAATTTAAAATCAATGTTTACTATTTTAACATATCTTAAAATGTAATTTATTCCTGTGATGCCAATGATGAATTTTCAGCATCATACTAGTCTTCAGTGTCACATGATCCTTCTGTCAGGGTTATCTGGTCATGTTTATTCTTAGTTTTCATCACATGGACTCTATTTGTATTTTTCACCTTCCTGCCTCAGTTAGTTTGTCGTCATGGATGTTAATTTGATTCTTTACTCAGTTCAGGTGTATGTCATTGTTTACAGGTGTTTGTGTCATTATCCTCTCTCTATTTTAGTTCAGTTGGTGTTCATTGTCTGGTTTTATTTTTGTTGGCGTCAGATATACGTCTGCATGTGAGTTGTGTTGCTACCACTGTTGGACTTTGCCCTGTGTATTATTAAAGATTGTTACTCTTCATTTTCTTCTTCGATCGTTTGTCTCACCACACAACCTGGTTACAGAAGACCCAACCCAAAGTGAAAGTAAGCAGATTATAGTTTGTTTATTTGATCGTCTTCAGTCTGTGTTTTGTTGCGGTTTTGTTTATTTTTTCTCATGGAATTCCCTGCCGTCAAGCTGCTCCGCCTTGATCAGGGAGATCGCTCCCCAGAGGACCATCTGGAAGAATTCCTGGATCTGGAACCTCAGACAACCTTCCTGGATGACTGCCTCTGCACGTTTTTATGTGTGGGACTCAACAACGCCACTCAAGCGCAGTTGTCCGTCACCAGCCCAACTCCAGACCCAGTGCCCAGCCAGAACCCTACGGTCGGAATTAAGCAGTTTGACTCCACCACAGACTTCCGAGCCCTTCTTTGTGTACCCAACATTGCTGCGGAGCCTGAGATGCGTCAGTCTGACCTGGTGCGCGTGCTGGCTGTGTCATCCATTGCCAAGGGAGCTTTTGGGAATCGAAAGGGCAAGGAGGAGAGCCCTGCCACTGAGAGTGTAACACTTTCAGCCCTTCTATCCAATGATTCATTGTCGTCAGTCCCACCCAGCCTCCCTCCACCTCTTACCACAATTTTTAGCTACGCCCTCAGCCATTCCTGCTACCCACTCGTACACCCTGTGTATCATTTAAGTTTGCACTCCTCTTCGTTGATCGTTTGTCTCACCACATACCCTGGTTACACCTTCAGAAACATTGATTTGCTGCTCAAGAAACATTTCTTATATCAATGTTAAACAATTTGCTGATTAATAACTGTAGAAATGAAATATTTTTTTACATGATACTTTTTTCTTTTTTTGAAAAAAAAGAAAGTTCAAAAGAGAATTTTTCTTGAAATAGAAACTTTTTTTTTTACAATATAAAGGTCTTGCACTTTTGATCAATTTAATGCATCCTTGGTGAATACAAGTATTAATTACTTAGATTTTTTTCCTAAGAGTGTTTTAGAGGTTAATTCACTAAGAATGGATTTTACTTTGCAGCAAATAATCTGTGTATTGCAAACACTGTTATTATTTGTTTGATTTTCAATCTTGCAGGATGTTTCTAAAACCTTGGTTGCAAAGGAACAGAGCGTCACTACACCACTGCAAATCAAGCACCTGTTTAAAATTCAATGGCACAGCACTATTTTAATGCACATTTTTGCATCTGGTTAAACTTTATTGTGAGTTTCTGTACGAAAACCCACAAAAAAGTCATGCAACTGTTCTATGGATTTGCCCCTTGATTTAAGTGCGAGTCTGAGTGATTTACTATTAACTTAAGCTTTTTTGCTATGTGCCACTAGATTGCAACTGCTTCAGGTAAACGAGGTAAATCAGGCATGATCACAGATCTCATTTAAAGTGACTATCGCTTGGCGGCAGGATTTTGAAAACAAGCATAATTATCCAGAACAAAGTGTTGAAAATCAATGAACAGAGAATATATCTCCAATGAGCCTATCTAATGCTCACCTCCTCAGGATAGTCCCCCTGCAGTCTGAACTTCCGGGGTGTTTTGCTGCGTGCAAACTTGCAGCCATTGAAGTACATACTCCAGGAGCAACCAAACGAGAAAGAGGCTCCGCAGGTCTCTGGGTCCAGACCCTGACACGCACAGGTACGACTAACAGGAGAGGTGAAGAACATGAGGTAAGTTATAGTGCAATAATATACTATATTATAGAACTTGCTGGTGATGCTATTATTGAACAGAAAATAACACATTATTTCAAGATATTAAAATTATATTAATTATTACAATAAGTCTTGATTTTGTTTTTGGGGTCTACTAGAATGTTTTCATGCTTGAATGTTCAAAAAACACATTATTTTTCACATTTTAGAAACACCTCTCTTCCCAGTCTGTCAGTATCACTGTTTAGTTTCTGTCTATGAAGCCCATTCTTTCCAAAAAGTGCAATGTGATCTGATTGGTCAACTGGACCAGCGTGTTGTGATTGGTCAACCACATTGAGGGTGTTTTGGAAATGTCACGCCCCTTACCATAATCACTACTAACTCGACCAGGCCTCAACCATTTATTTGCTTATGCCGTAGGTGGGAATTATTTAAATGTGGGATACTGTGACGTGTACGTTCCCATAAGAAAACTAAAGGCAGTTCAGAAACCGTGCTTAGTGATACAAAAAAATAACTTCTTATTGGGTGGAGTTTGTGCTTTGTAACTAGCATTCTCAAAAAAACTCACAATAAAGAATATTGAAAATGTAAAAAAGCTAAATTCTTTAGCTTTTATGACATACAACTATACTAGCCAGTTCTTTTTAGCAGGGAATGTGCAGTTACAAAATGATGATGTAAAGGAGTTGGTGTAAAGGCTTTAAGAAAAGTACTCATGCTCCACAAACACTTCATTAAGAGCCACCTCCAAATGTTCTTTTGTATTTGTGTGAGGGAGTGTGTACGTAAATCATTCCCACACACTCTGTCCGTATGTTACTTGTGACTCACTCCTCATTGAGGGCACAGCGGCGGCTAGTGGGCGAGCCATATTTGCAGAGAGTCTGTGTGAGCTCCTGGTACAGGCTGTCAGCCACACTGCGTGGGATCCCCTCCCAGGCCAGGATGAGAATGACTACCACTGCATTCTGACAGCAGTGACCAGCACGCTGCCGCACAAGACACAACAACTTCTCTTCTTCACTTCCTCTGCGTATGATCTGCAGAATTTAACACATGTGCAGACAGTATATGAAGGAACAGACATTTGAACAAGCTCTACTTCGTATTTCATATAGGTCACTCACCCACTTAGCGATTGGGCAACCCTGTGAGCTCCTCCCCTCTTTACCAGTATACACCACAACCTCCACGCGGACTGCATTGCCTTTCTCGCCATATCTGTGATGAGAACAGTGCATTGAGTTCTGTATGTTAAGCACTATAACACAGGGGTTTTCAAACTTTTTATTGTGAAGGACCCCCAAATATGATGAAATGCAAAAAAGATCAATCAGAATTTAGTATGCAAATAGTAAGATGGGTTATATTATTTTAATATTTAGGGTTAGGGGTCTGAAACAAACTCCAACAAGAAAGTTTAAGAAATATCAATATAATGTAATACTTTTGGAATACACGGGTGATGGGAAATACTATTGCCACAACATCAGACAGTTTATAGCAGTTTAGTAGTAACCTCTCAACCTCTTTGGTGAGAAAGAATCACTCTATGGGCCCCTTGAACCCAGTTATGGGCTTCCTGTTTCAACTTCTAGAGAGCATGAAAGTGTGTTTCCACTAAAACGCATGTGTGGTTGCAGTCTATAGCTACATGTATACTTATCTGTCAATGTCAAACACATTACACAACAGGTTTACACAGTCAGAATGAATTGGTTGCCCTGTGCTAGAGTTATAGTTTTTAATGATGCAAAAACATTAGCTACATTTACATGCAACCTAATAATCAGTAATTAACTTTACTAATAGATAACTTTGTAAAAGAAAACTGTTTTATAAAACGTAACTTATCTGTAAAAACAACAGGTTACTATCGTAACCCCGGTTCTCCGAAACATCGAGTGGAGAGCTCCACCTATGGGAAGGGCATCCGTACCTGACCTCTGCAGAAGCATCCAATTGCACCAAGTCTGGCTAGACAGACAGAAGCGCGCAGCCAATGCCAGGTGAGGCCACACCCCTTTAACTACGGGCATATAACAGCTGGGCGCGCTGCTTTTCCTCAGTAAGTATATTCGCGTGCAGCAAGCGGGGCAAAGCTGGTGGATCTCTCCACTCGATGTTTCAGAGAACCGGGGTTACGATAGTAACCTATTGTTCTCTTTCATCAATCATGGACCTGCAAAGGTGACGCCACACCTAACTGCTGTGGACAAGCAGGACATGAAACATGCATGAGGCACATACATGATAGTAACCCCAACCCACCAAAGCACATAAACTATACCCATAAAGGGATGTAAATGTTTGGTGACAGGAATGAACATGGCCAGCCGACCCATTCACTCTTATTGTTTTTTTCCCAACAGGCTTACAGGGAAGAGCTCAGAAGACCCCGCCCCTAAAACCGAATGTGCTACCGAGGTTCTGGTGACATCCAGCCGGTAGTAACGCACAAAGGTATGAGAAGCCCAACTGGCAGCGGAGCAGATGTCCTGCAGTGACACTCCCCTAAACAAAGCCCAAGAGGCGGCTAAGCCCCTTGTGGAATGAGCTCTGATGCCCCTTGGGGGCTGCACTCCCTTTGCTTCATAAGCCATAGTTATAGCGTCCACAAGCCAATGTGAGAGGCGTTGCTTCTATATGGGACTCCCTCTGTGCGGTGGGGCCCATGAAACAAAGAGCTGGTCGCTCTTCCGGAAAGCGTTGGTCCTGGTCATATATGCCTGTAAAGCACGGACTGGACACAGAGCATTCAGCCTCTGATCCTCTAGAGAGGTAAAAGGTGGAGGGTGAAAAGTGGACAGCTCCAACACCACCAAAGTGAACGCAGGGAAGCACTTTGGCATGAAGGCTGGGTTAGGCTTAAGGGAAACCTTATCTCCACTGAGGGAGAACTTAGTGCACGAGGGGTGAACCGAGAGTGCATGTAGCTCACTGACACGTTTAGCAGATGCCAAGGCCAAGAGCAAAGCTGTCTTGAAGGACAGCAGCTTAAGGGAAATACTTCCCAGAGGCTCAAAAGGATGTTGAGACAGCGCTTCCAGCACCATGGAGAGGTCCCACTCCGAAACAGTTCTCCTGATGACTGGCAAGGAGCGGCGTGCACCCTTCATAAATCTGCGGATTAGAGGGTGCTGCCCGACAGTAGAGCCCTCAAAAACCACATGACAGGCTGAAATTGCAGACAAGTAGACCTTAATGGTGGAAAGGATCTCCCTTTTTCCATGAGGTCTTGAAGGAAACACAAAATATCAGGAACTGAGCACCGATAAGATGTGAGACCGCACCCATCGCACCACCCTTCGAACACTTGCCACTTACAGCCATATAAGGACCGTGTGGAGACGGCCCTGGCATTCTGAATAGTGGCGACGACACGCGGCGAAGGCCCAAGTGCGTTCAGGTTCGTCTTCTTACGGGCCAGGCCCAGAGAGCCACCCTGTCTGGGTGGGGGTGGTAAATCTCCCTGTTGGCTTGGGACAATAGATCCGTGCGAACGGGAATGCGCCACGGCTCGGCATATAACAGAGGAATTATCTCCGCCAGCCATGGTGCCTTGGGCCACCAGGGTGCTATCAGAATGAGAATGAACTGCTCTCTCACCCTGGCCAATGTGGGAATTATCAGGCACAGGGGAGGAAAAGCATACAGGAGTACTCTGGGCCATGGGTGGGCCAGTGCGTCTACCCCGAGGGGCACGTCCATGTCCCTTAGAGAGAAGAACATAGGACAATGGTAGTTTTCGCGCGAGGCGAATAAATCTACGCTCACCCGTCCGAATCTCATCCATAGCATTTCCACTATCTGCGGGTGAAGACGCCAATCTCCGTAGATTGAGTTTCCCCTTGATAGCAGATCCGCGCCTCTGTTCAGAATGCCCGGAACATGAGTTGCGCGTAACGACAGGAAAACCCGTCTTCTCCACATCAAAAGCTTGTAAGCTAGAGTGCGGAGTTTCGAAGAGCGCATGCCCTGACGGTTGATAAAAGCCACAGCCGTGGTGTGGTCGCACCGTGCTAGAACGTGATGTCCTGCAGGCCGCCCTGAGCGGGGTTAAGGTGCCTGGCGATGGAAGGCTCAACGGCGGGAGGTTCGCCCATACCGTGCGCTGCCATGTCCTTAACCTCGAGTCCCGTGAGACCGTGTTTGAAGTCGAGCGGGTCGCTCCAATAATTCCTCATGTGCTTCGCACACACCGGGAGGATGGGGAAGAGTTTACACCAGAGGGCGGGATGGCCTCCTCGTCCTCTGAAACCCCAAGAATGGCCGCATCCTCCTCTTCGCCAGAACCGGGCGGCTCGTGGACGAGAGCAAGGTTGTCCTCGAAGATGTCCTCCTCGGGGAAGGCGCGATTGGGCTGGTCAGCCCAGATGAGAGACGTTGCGCCCTGGGAGGCCCCCGGTAGCACGTTGTCATCACCGTGTCCCCCGCCCGAGTCAGAAGGGCTGAGCCCGGTGTACTGTGTCACTGCAACCTTAAAACGGCGTTTAAGCAGCTTTCTTACACAGTCACATACCAGCGAAGAAATCGGAGAAATCCGTGACGGGCAGCCGTGAGGAGAAACGGAGAAAATAGCGAGAGCGTGGGCGGCTCCGAATGCAAAGCAGCAGCAGTTGAAAAATAAACGACTGTCACGTCCGGCGGAGGCTGATCTGGCCGATATGTCCTCCTGAGGACACGAGGTGAGCAGTTTAAAAATCAACCGAGCTGTGAGATGCAGAAATCGCGAGAAGCGAATGTCAACTGAGGAATAGCAGCGCGCCCAGCTGTTATATGCCTGTAGGTAAGGGGGTGTGGCTTCCCATAGGTGGATCTCGAGCACGAAATGATGAAAGAGAACTACACTAATACTTAAACAATAATAATTAATATTAAATAATAATAATTATTATTACTTTTCAAATATTAAAAAATAATTTTCAAATAAATATTATGCAATAAATGTTTCCCAAAATTGCAAAATAGACTATGTAGAAAAAAAATCATAAGAAAGATGGGAAATTTGACACACCCAAGATAAATGTATGTAAATATAAAATAATGCATTTAAATGAATACATTTTTCTTTTTCTTTTTTGAGTTGGAGCCAGTGAAAACATTATTGCATGTAAACATAGCAGTTGAGATCCACTTTACCTGTTCTCCATCATTTCTCTCACTGCTGCTACATCCGGGCCAGATCCAAGGTGAGTGTAGAACGGACCCTCCTCTTTCTCAATTACATGTTCTGTAGATGAAAATTGTGGTCGTAGATTAATTGAAAGAACTTCTAGCAAACAAAGATTTCTTTATGATATTGCGTCGAAGTTATGATATACACAGTCACAGACTTACCCACACAGTCACAGGAGGGCAGCTCTGTGGATTGTTTAGAGGGGGTGTTGAGGAGATTCTTGGTTGGTGTGTCCAAAAACCTCATTGGAGACTCCAAAAAGTTGTTGAGCGTGTGCTTGGTGGGAGTCTGTTCTCCAGCGTACGCCTCGTCACCATTCTCCAAATGTACACTGGGTGTGGACAACACCGTAACACCTCCAGACTTCTCCACTTTGTAAAATCCATTTTGATTCATGTGCAAGTGCTGATGATCAATTAAGCCGTTTGCTTTACGGTACATGCTCCCTGGGCTTTGCGGCAAGTCTTGACAGGGTTCACTGGCCATGGTTTGCTGAGGTTGTTGTTTAGCACCATGATTTAGCACATCGTAGTTTTTCGATACCTGAGAAATCATTTGTTGTTCACATTCATGCCTTGGCCACTGGCTAGCACCAAGATGGTCATTTGTGTGACTGTGAAAGAGTCCGTTTGGTGGCAGTAAAGAATGACTTTGAACTCCATGCTCGTATTTAAAGTTAAAGCCATTCTGCTTACCAGAACCTACAAGGTCCAAATGCTTGTAGTATAAGAGTTGCCTGTTCTCGTGATGAGCCTCCGCAATGTATTTTTTCAGGTCAATCTGAGCTTGTGGAAGAAACGGACTCCTCTTGTGCTGTAACCTCATCTTTTGTTGAGAAATGGCTTTCTGAATCGCAGCCTTGAGTGGGGTTTTCCCGTTGGGCGTCCTCTTGGCCAGTGGAATCCTACAATGATTGCCCTCAATCTCTGCAGCTTTCTTCTTCGACATCCTGGGTTTTGCTGGTGTCATTTTAGGTTTCTTTTGCTTTTTCAAGTGCTGCCCCAAATAATTATGATTGTATTTCATTGTCTGAGTAGGCATACCTTTCGGGGGACTGTTTTCTGAGACTTGCATCTGCCTCGATTCAATCATGAACGCAAGCTGCACCAATTGAGCCGCAACTTCCTCCTCATCCCTCTTTCTCGAAATGGGAGTCATTTCTCCATGCTTATACTTCTTAAAAGTGCCTTCTAACCTGTCAGCTTTACAAAGTGCTTGGCCGTTTCTTCGGTTTTCCGCGGTATATGACAGCTTTTCACATTCTGAGCTGGCCACCAGAAGATCCTTCAAGGAAAGTTTTCTGGGGGTAGAGGCACAGCGCTGACTTTGACTTTGGGTGAAGTTGTCCGGCAAGTTCCGAGGGCTGCGGATAACAGAAGTCTGGTGCAATGATGAACTGATTACCGAGACCTTGTTAGAGAAAACATCTGAAACTGGTTTAGCCTCTCGAAGAGGTACGTGGTTGCTTGAAGCGGAGTATGTAGATGTTTCTCGCTGAGCACCCTGACTCAGGTTTTCGGTTTCAAAGGGCACTGTTTGTGGGGTAGCTGCCAGTTGGGTCAAGGCCTCAATAGCTATAGCCTGATCAATGCTAATATTCCTATGCTGGACCAGAGACTGGACACTGGGTAAAGATAGTGCAATGTTATCATTCTGAGGAGGTTCTTCAAGACTTAGTCCTTGATTTAACTGACACTGATATGGTTCTTCTTTCGGCTCAGTTTTTAAACGCATGTCTGAGGCCTGAGGTCCGAAAAGCCTCTTCTCTAGACTTTTCCTATCTGTACTGGAGAAGCAGACCACAGCTGCTAGTGTAGATAAAGCATCCTCGTAGCACTCGCTAGATTCTAAGTGCTTTGAGTGCTGGTCATCAATCTCAACCCATTGCTCCTCCAGTTTGATCTTCTTCAGAGGAACAGTCTGTTCTTGAACTGCCTCTGGTTCGTGACTTTTGTTATACGTATATCTATGGAATATGGCATGTGGCTCAGTGGGATCCACATGTCTCTCAGTGTTTGTTTTCATGTGTTCAGCACCATTATGAGAGGTTGGAGAGATGGTGTGAGGGAGAAGTACATCAGTGGTCCTGGGATCCTTTCCAGGAGGTTCTGGTAACAAGCCATGCCCGAGAGGTGTGGGAACATCAGGTGGAACATTGTGTGTTAAGGATATGTAATGCGCCTCTTCCTCTGTTGCCGGAGAGGTCTCTTCCATCTGCTCTGAGCTTGTGCCATTTACTGAGTTTGCCTCTGACTCAACCTGCAGTGGAAAAAAATAGAGATGGTTCAGCATGTTTTGGCTGTGGTGTGAAGCAATACATACAGCAATTGGTCATTTCAACTTATGACAGCTGGTGCCACAGAGGATCATCGCTCAGAACTTGGGGTGATTAAGCAATACATAAAAAAAAAATCAAAACAAAAATTATTCATTATATTACAATAAAAGAAATGCAAAATGTCCACTGAAACACTGAAAGTTCACAAAAGTCATTACTGTCTTAAACTTAATACATTCTTGAGGTAATCGAAAGCCAGATTTACTCACTGGTCTATAGTTTACATTAGCAAATAAACATTCTATTACTGATCAACACTGTCCCATCATTGCTAATATACATTTCTCCAATATTCACACTATGCTGATCAATTAATTCACCATTATAACAACATTTGCTGAGGAATTTATATATGGATCAGGGGCCATTTATTATAATTTAAGTTACAGAATGTAATTTTTAAATAAAAAAGAAAAAAATGTAATAACGAAAGAGTGCAAAAAAAAATTCCAAACCATGGCTTTAACTTATCCAAATATGCTGGTAAAACTATAATAATGATTTATATTTTAGACCTGATACGTCATATTCGTACACACAGAAAAGTAGCATAAAAGCCAAAGAAACCCCAAATGTACATAATTTTTTTCATTTCTGCCAGTATGCCTTATGTGAATGTGTTGGTTGACAGCGGTTTGTGTTCATAAGGGTGTTTTGGTTCATCACGACATCAAATGTAAAAACCAAACCTATGGAATGCATGTAAATTTACACATTTGACACATGTTTTTATCTAAGCAAGTTAAGCAACTTATGTTGCATTCAAGATATATTTTTTACCAGTTCATGCATTCCATTTGAATCTAACCCATGATCTTCATCTAGCTACGACAGCACTAATTTAAATATACCACAATGTGAACATTATTGGAAGCACTAATTATAGTCTCATAATTGTTTTTCTATACCAAAAAGTAGAAAAGAGGCAATGAAAAGAAAAAAAGCACGGGAGAGTCTTCACAGCATGCCTGCCTTACTGTAACGCAAGTACTTCTCATAAAACAATTTTACTACCCGCGTAAAGCAGTGTGCATAAGATGATTAAATACTTGCAGGAGTCAGTCAGTCACTTTGTGTGGAACTGTGGTTTTCATGTTTTTTTTGTATTTATGTATTTCATTGTATTTACAATGAGAGACCAAGTTAAATTGGTCTCTCATTGTAGTGTGTAAATAATTTCAGCAGCAACAACAATGTAGTATTCAGGAAAACTCCTTCATATATCATCAACACTTATGCCAGAGGAGGGCTGATGCAATCGAGGGGTCGAAACAACAGTGAGGCAATAACTTGGCAGCCGCTGCAACTGTTATTACCAGGGGGAATAGGAAGAGAATGGTAATCGGTTCCTCTGATGTTCCCATCTAGTACTGAAACAAAAGCGGTCAGCATCAGATGCTGAGTAAACTACTTTCAATAACAAAGTAGTTTGGATAGGAGGCCTATGTGAATGTTTAGATCTTTTGCTTCCTGCAATGCACAAGCCCAAATTTTTGTTTTTATCAGCAACCTGCTCATGCCTGCTGTTCATCTGAGGTTTAATTCAGTAGAACATGAACAACACTTTAAAGCACAATGAAAATGAAACTCTACAGACATGAAGGCTGCAAATTAGATGTCGTTTGTTTGTGCAAATTCTGGGTTAACTTGCAAAGTAAACGACAGGAAAGACAGCACTGATAGACCCGAGCTTTTGAGTTCTCAGTCTTTTCCAGGAAAAGCTTGCAGTTAAAACCAGACTTTTGTAGATGGATAATACAGTATACATAGCTCATCCATCCAATCAGACTTTAAAATGGAACTAATTTAAGGTTACCTGACAACTTTTTTACAGTGTACTGTAAACGTGTATTAAATTGTTTATTAAATTAAGTTTTATTAATAAATTTAGCAATTAAGCTAAGTCAAATTTTGGTAAATTTGATATCAGCTACTAATAAGGGTGCAGAACTCTCAACACATTTAATCTTTAAATCCACAGAAAATTAAGCAGTAAATGTGAGAAAAAAACAGATTACATCTAGGCTGGATTATAAGCAGACCTACAACAAGCAACTGCTCAAATTACAGTATCATGGTAACAGTGTACAAAACTTTTATGTTTATAAATAAAGCAAGAAAGTATATCAAGAAAGCAAACCAATCTCTTCAGATGGCTGCATACTTCTTTTAAATTCATATGGGTCGAAAACAGCTGTACATTACAACGTCCTGAAACAGTGCAAAATGTGCTTTTCATTAAAAACATCATTAGACATTTAGAGGGACGGTTAGCTCATTCTCAGCACGTCAAACGCTAGTCTCTCACAGCAGTGCCTATGCGGCTTTGTTCTTGATTTGTTGTGTCTGAAGCCTTGAAAACTCAAAAAAGTCACACTTGACTTTGTCCCCTTTTCATTATAGTAACAGCTCCCCCAGACACACACACCCCTAGCAACAGCAAACGTACTGCCAGAATCCTAAGTAGCCTCCCTTAGGAAGCGTTACCAGGGAAAGTTAGAGCAGAAGGGGAGTTTCCAACCCGAACAGAACGAGAGGAGAGACCTGACACCCCGCGCATCTCGCCCAAAAGCTTCCACACCACACGCTCATTCAAAAACACAAAACGAGAGAATAGCACTGAGCGTAGAAATATCACACGCAACAAAATAACATCTTTTATCACGTCTTTATCATTAAGCAGGTACCCAGAAAAGTTAACCATCATCCCGAAAGCCCGAACGTGTATCTTTATGCCAAGTTGCTCATTTACGAACCCCCTCTGAACACATCAAAGGCCAGTAGGTTTGCTCAAACCGCTTTGAGTGCACT
Source organism: Siphateles boraxobius (assembly GCF_051911475.1). Classification (NCBI taxonomy): domain Eukaryota; kingdom Metazoa; phylum Chordata; class Actinopteri; order Cypriniformes; family Leuciscidae; genus Siphateles; species Siphateles boraxobius. The sequence continues at coordinate 4,477,039 of NW_027508997.1, read as the reverse complement.
CTTTCACAGCACCGAGCTCTCGCTGTTACGAGATTTCTAAAAACGTACGCTTCCTTCCTGGAGCACGTGTGTAGTTTCTCTGAAGTTATGAGGTTTCTTCATTCATACGCTGCTGCTTTCCTGTTTCAGAACTTCACTACGGAGAAAAAAAAACTCACGGCGCAGGTGAACGCACACTCATGGCTGTGCCTTAAGCCAAGATAAACTCTTAAGACACTGATTTCAGATGCTGCATCAAAACAACTGTATGGCACAAAATGTCCTGTGCCAAAAAACTTAAGGAAAGGAAAACAAAACATAGAGGTCTATTACCTAAGAAACCTTGTTTTTTTCCCATGTTTGGAAATATCCTTGCACCCTGCCTGAAATAAGAACCAAAGCATTAGCTGAACCACTTTACTGATGCAGCAATAACAACAAGAGCATAAACACACACATACAAGCGCACAAAGCGCCCAGCGCACACACTCTCCTCGGAGCATCTGTTTGAGACAATAGCCATTAAAAGCCAGTCTGTCGTTATACCTTCTCATTCCTCAGAGGCAGACCCTCAATTTTAGGCAGCATAATCCTAAAAGGTAGCCATCTTGCCTCCCTCAGCTTCAGAAGAATAAGTGGCCGTAGTGCCAGATGCAGCGTGAGCAGAACAGGTTTGCATGATCAGGGCAGAGGACAGAAACCGAGCATGCCTCTCGCAGACGCAGACAGCAGCCCGTCAGCCAATCGCGTAGGGACTCTAGCGGCTTGTAAATGTATCAGCCATGCCTAGACCCTCCTAAACAAAGGATCCCCTATGTGGTTTCTTACTCTACAAGTAAGCACGAGGGAGGGCGTTAAGCTGTGGTTCGGACACTCACGACACCGGACTGGAGTTCAAAGCCGGTGGTGGAGGGAGGAAAAGGGGTCTTTGGAAGCAAACGCACTATTTTTAGAAGCACACAAAAGTTCCCAAAGAACATCACAGGAGGCATTTTGATCTTATTATATTGCTGGTGCATTATGTGAAATAGCTAAATATAATTTATTTTTAAATATTATATAATTTTGAAATGGATTAATAAATAATACACAATCTAATTAAAACAGTTAGAATTACATTTTTATATTTATTTGAATTGTGTATTTTCTTTCTAACAATCTTATATGTAGAAAGACATCATAAATACAATAATTATGTTTAATATATTATTTTTTATAATAAGTATAGGAAAAAGGGTCTTTGCAAGCAAACTCACTATTTTTAAAAGTACATTAGAAGGCATTTTGATTTATATTTTGATTAGATTTTTGATATATATATATAAATATAAATATATATATATATATATATATATATATATAATACATACAGTATATATAATACATCATTATTAATATAAAATAATAATTTAAATAATAATAGTAAATATAATGATAATCAAAAAAATAGTTCTGTATATTCTGTATATTTTTTTATATTCATTTATTTATAATTAGTCTAAAGTTATTCCAATGACAAACTCAGAGCTGCAAACATCATATTTACAGAATGTCTTAAATAAAATAAAATAAAAATCAAGCATAACCTGTTACATTTATGGGGCATTTGACTCTATTCCAGCAATTAAAATAAATCTAAAATAAAACAAATTCTAAAAAAACATGTATAAAACAGCTAAGTCCCTCCATGACGCAATGCAACATGGATAACATGTTCAAAATAACGCAAGGAACAAAGCTAAAGTACATATGACTAAGCATGGTGCCACACAGCTGTTTTTGTACATGACGTCACGGCTACGCTCGTCACGCTCTCCTTTTTCTGTGAGGATGTCAGATGCTTTAGGGCAAGCAGTCGCGTTTTCTCTCTCCATGGAGACGCTTTAAGAGTGGATGTGACAGCGCAGCCGCAGACCCTCCACCGCTGCACTGCAGCTGTCACACCATGTACTGTTTCAGCCCAGTCTGCAGGCACACACAAACATATGGCTGAGGAGGTCAGATGAGGACAAGGGAACGAAAGAGCTACTTTTAGCACGAGCGCAGCTATTGAATACAAACACCAGGGAGCTGGCTATTACAAATGCAACTGTATTATTTTATATATATATGAACTATTTATGCATGTGTGTACATACATTAGGTTTTATAATTACTAATTACTATATATGTGTGTGTGTGTGTGTGTGCACCTGAATTAAGCATTGTAAACAGTGCATTGTTTTGCTGAAAAAGACAGTATCAGGTGTCTGTCTTGTTGAGTCAATATAAATGACTGTTTGTAGTAACTGAAGGTGGAAAGACAGGTAATATTTTGAATTAATGGCAGTTGAATGTTAAACTGGTCTGTCTGGATTAATTAGTTTCTATGAATGTGACCCATTTCTTTTTTACAGTTAATAGCAACAAATCTATTCTACATTGATCACTACACTTTTTCATGGTTTTTACATGAGCAAAAACATTTGTTTTTAATCAGCACATTTTCTAAAGAATCTTTGAGAGTGAATCTAGTTCATGTGTGTCTAAACTAAGACATTTCAACTAATCCACTCTAGATGAAACTTTTACTCCAAAGCGTAACCTGGATAATAGACTGACCGTCTCTCTGTGAGCATGCGTCTAAAGCAGCCATCCATAATAAGTTTGCCTGCTGTGCCCTGTGATTGCGGAGTATTGTTGCAGCGCTTTGTCTAATAACAAGTGAGGTGGCTGATGGAAATCGGAGTCGTGCAGTGAGTCAGCTGCCTTGAGACAGTTTTCTTCACGCTTGCATCAACGGACAACGGAGTTGTGGTATTCGCATTGACAATGGACATAAAGGCTGAATCTGGTTAATATTCTGATGACTGCTGAAAGCTAGATAATAGTACAAGTGACAGTGCATTTTACATGTAAAATCAGTAGTCTTCTTGTGACTAATACAAATATTAATCCTAGCATGTTTCATCATGTCCACCCGTTGACAAATCGTAAAGTTTGTTATATTTTCTTAAAGGGATAGTTCACCCAAAAATGTAAATTTCATTTACTTGCTTTCCTGTCATTCCAAACCTGTACAGTGATCACAGCTGTCTCTATCCACTTTTATTGGATGGAAAAGAGCAATTTGGACATTCTGCTAAATTTCTCCCTTTATGTTTCACAGATGAAAGAAAGTCATACAGGTTTGGAAACGACATGAGGGTTGAGTTAATTATGACAGAACTTGCATTTTTTTCTTAACAACACTTCCCGGAACTCCCCCCTATTTGGTCTTCCCTCACGTGTACCTGATTGCCAAATGCAGAAACTTGTCCATGACGAGCTTTTAAAAGCTGCCCAGCCCTCATTAGTCACAAGCAGTCCCTCTATAAAATGATGGCAAACAACCCCTGCCCTGAAAAATGTAAATTTAAAGAAAAAAATATTTCTGACATAAAATGATTTGTTTCTGAATTAAAACATTTTAAAATACTGTCTGGTCATGATTCAACTACCGATTTGGTAATTACATCTGTTTTAATTTGAAAATAATCAAATTAAACTTCTTTGGAAAATCTCTATTTAAAAAAAATAAATAATAATTATGCCATGATGGTAATGACAGCAGCACTGAGAACAACAACAACAACACACACACATATATCTATATCTATCTATGTATATATATGTATACACATACATACTAATATATATATATATATATATATATATATATATATATAATTCAATTTAATAGTAGGTCTGGGTAAGGGACATGCCCAGTAAACAGAATAAACATTTTAAAATGAATAAAATTTTTAAAATGAACATTTCCTCTTAAATTAAAATGACTTGTATTTGTTCAGCATTTTTATTTAAAAGCATTTTTTTGTTTAATTCAAGCTCATAATAGGGAGCAGAAAGTTTCCCCTAATCAAAGAATCACCAATATATGGTGATTATAATGGCGGAAATATTAAATATTTTAGGAAAGCATGACTCCATGCTTGGATATATCCCTAAAGTCATACACATTTAATTAACCCTAGACAACCGGAAAAGTCAGGCTGTGCACAAGGCGAGAATCCTAATCCCCTCTAAAAGGCACCAAGAAGCAATAAAACAATGTATTTATTGAGAGAATACAATCCTTCATTCAATGATCCCTGGAGCAGGCAAATATGCACTGTTTATTATGCAGTGTGAGAAAGCCTTGGAAAGTGTTCTCTTAATAAATTCACATAATGGACAAGAAAAAGCTCAATTCTGGCCATCAAAGTAGTAAACTTGCTGCTAATGCTGCCCACATACATCCTATACAATCAGTTTTGAATGTAATGCAAAGTGTAATGCATTTCTGCATTCAAGAAAACAGAAAATATGTAAAACATCTCAGTAGCAGTTTGCCCTATCTCATTCAGAGCGGATAGTTTTGTTCCCCAAGATTTCCTCAGTCAGGAGGGAAGTGTGTCTAAACACAGGAAGACTAACTGGTGGTTTGCTCTGCACTCAAATAACAAGGGAAAAAACAGAGGGAGAGCCGACAAAGTCCAGCAAGGACAACTTAACAGATGGACTTGGCTCCTGTAAATACAAATACAACACAAGGATAGTTGCCTGATCACCATCATTGTGCTTGTGTCATGACTTTATTTTAAGCTATAATGATTCATATCACAAACTAAAACCTGTCCAGGCTCTTATAGGGAAGGATTAGCCTGAGTGAATAGTCTAAGAACACCTGTGACTCCTCAAAAGAAACTGCATGATTCAATCCATTCGCTCGCTCAGAGGGCTGACATTGAAATTTAAATCACTATTCAACTGTAAAGTTGTGAGGACTGTGGAGAAATTTTCCACTACTAAAATACTCCTCCATGGCAACTAATATTGTAGTGTACAACAGTTTAAGACTTCCCATTTTCAGTATTGACAGACATTAATCTTAGGTTTGCCTGGATGTGATGAGATATTTTGAGATGAGACATTCTGATTGCTTTTTAGTTTGGACTTGAAAAAAAAACAAAAAAAACATCAAATGTGAGCTGCCACAGAGAATTCTGCGATATATATGTCCGATTAGATCTATTACAGTTTTCCTTTATTACAGTAAGGGAAAGGTTAACCAATTTACAGGTTTTTAACATATCATTTTTACAGCCTTTTACCATTAAATTACACACTTACAATACCATTACTTGACCACTTATCTACTTGCATGATGTATTTCCTGTATGTGGCCCAAGTGTTCAAGTAGCCATGAAGACTCCAAGTGTGTGTAGAACGTTTGATTTCCCGATGGGACACACTTATAGCAAAAATGCAAGAGTTTACAGAGCTTTATTTTGATTTTCAATACTTTGCATTTTTTTTAAAAAACATATAAATGTCTGGTCAGTAGTCCCTATGTAACAGAAGACACAAAAAATTGTGGTGCTTCAAATTAAGTGATAAAAACACATAGCCTACTCATCTTTGCAGCAATAAAATGACACTTTAACAATTTGTTATACTACCAAATTACATGTAATTACTAAGTAATTTAACTTACAGTGGAATATTTTCCTCGCGATTTCAGGGCACGCTATTTTCCAAATCTAATGCATGATGGGATATGATAAGCCTCGAATACCGCTCCGATGCGGTATTCAAGATAGTGTGGGTTTAGTGTGCATTCTATGCTTTAGCATTTTTTAGACATGGGACAGTCTTGTGCACTTACTTCCTATCGTGTGCACGCACCCTCAAGTGGCAAAGACCGCAAATGCGGGTATTTGGAAAGGCCCATCATCTAAACAGAGCGTTACTGACAGACTGGGAAAAAAGGTGCTGCAACAGTATAAAATATGTGAATTATTATTATTTTTTTTTAAAGAATTTAAGGATGAAAACCTACACTATACCTTAAAAACAAAATTAAGACTTTGAAAAAGGGTATTATATCTATGATAAAATAAGAAATATCTTATTACAATAGTGATTTTATAAAATTTAAGTTATACTATATTTAAAATCAAAACAAATTTATAATAATTTGAGCAGCCACTTGCTGGTTTATTCGAGCACCAAATGAAATATATCTGATAAAAATACAAATACACACATCTTCATTTATTGAACATTCTATATGTTAATTAAATGCACTTTTAGAAAGAAAATTGTGCAATCAGATGTCTGCGGCCAAAATAAAATAATAAATGAAAAAAGTCTTTCACTGTGTCATGATGCATCACCATGAACACAAAGGTGGCTGATAGTGTCATATGATGTTCTGGGCTTTGATTTCTGTTGTTTGAGTGTCTGATGGCAGCATTACAAAGTGTTGTAGAAGGGCAGAGATCATACCACACATATGCAGAGGCATTCACTCATACTGATATTTCATGATTCGTTTGTTCACTTTCTTACACTACAGCCCCTTACTAGCTGTCTCACGTTAGCTCCTGCCAATTATCCTATACGGTTACATCATTACAGATCATGCCTACAGGGTCCAGGAAAATCTTTCAAACTTTTCACTTGAGATTTAAATACATGAACATAACATTAACATCATCCAAACTTATTCTCAATAGTTTTTATAAAAACAGCTCTATAATATGACTGCATGAGCCACGCTTCTAAACACACAACTGTGACCGCAGTTGAATTGTAAACCAAGTACGCACCCATTAAAAAAGCCATTATATTATTAATAAAATGACACATTATTAATATAAATTTGCTATAATGCAATTACACTTTAAACACTGAAGACTTCAAAACAGTTTTTATTTATTTGAAGATTTAATGAATGGTGGGAGGAGACCAATTAATTGCTTAATTTAATAATACAGAAATAATTAGCAATAATTATAAAAACTATAGATGTGAGACATTTTCTGTTTTTAAACTTGGTATACTGAGGACATTTAAGTTCTTGATTTCAAAAAGGTCACCTAAACAGAGCTAAATCAAACACTGAAACAGAAACAATGAGAGCCAAATGGATTCAGTATAGTTATGTTGGTTATTTTAGCAGGGCTGAACTGGTGTATCAATGACCCACCACTTAGTTTGTCTTGTTGTGTATCAAAAGATCCTAAATTCACTACCAGTAACAATGTTTTCTTTGAACTGGTGAAACCCAAGTTTGCTTTGGGCATTCCAAGTTTGAGTCCCAACTCATGGTCCTTTGCCGTCTCCCTTCCCATTGCTTCCTGTCTCCTCTATACTATACTATCAAAGGCAAAATGCCCCAAAAAATTACAAATACAAACCAGACAGATCAACACGCCAAATCCAAACATACCAGAGGGGCTTGTCAATAAAAATTCACTTTGACATGCAGCTGCATCTGGAGAGTGAAAGGGGGAAATAGCCAACCCAAGATTGAATCATTTATTGAATGCATGGACCAGAACGGCAGCAAGTATGACGCTTTGAATTGCATCCTCCAAAAATGAGAAAGCCAAAGAGCCGTGAGGTAAGGGGCGCAGTAGGGATCTCACCTATAGGGCACCAAAATGGTCAAAAACGGCATTGAGATTAATGTCCTGAGGCATGAGTGTGAGTTTTGGTAATTTTCTTCTGATGTAGTTTATTGACAGATTAAGTGCCCCATTGCGATAAAACATAAAACTAATAAAAAGCATTTTTGATAACCAACGAGTCAGTCTATTTGACATATTTGTTTTTGTTTTTTCTTTATGATAAACACAAAGGCCCAGATTTACTAAAAGCTTGCACCAGCGCAAACCCTCTATGGCATTAAAAAACTATTGTCAGGATTTACTGAAGACATGCAGTGAAAAATTAGCACTGAAAAGGTGTGGATAGGGTTATTTTTGCAGCTGACCTTATTGTATATGCATTCGAAGGAGTTTCACTTTCAGACGCAAGGTGATTCACTAAGGTTTGCGCTAGTCAATTTACTGGTATTTGCACCATTATTTAACACCCAAATTTGCGCTGCGTTTGGTAGATTTCGTTGGTAATCATGGAAATGATCTGGCTGCGTCTGTGATCTTTCATTTGTACGTCGTCAATAAATCAAGCGCAGAACTTTCCACTCACAACAGCACTTTTATGGAATTGCGCTCTCATGCTAATTTGCCCTGTTTAGGAAATCTGGCCAAAAGTGTCAAAGCCAGGAGTTTTGCTGCTCAAGCTGTCGGGATTATGACTGTCTGAGACACAGTTAAAAATACATCCAGTACTTATATCTCAACATTTAAGAGGCTGTTAAAACATAAAACATGTGTGGACCTCTGATAGTGTTTTAATTGCCCATGTCTTTAATAGATATTACTGTGATTGTCAACGTTTGATCTTAAATACTCCAAATTTCCAGAGTAATCTTTCCAGATACATCATGAACCAGATGCTCAGAAACATTAGAGGCCAACTAGGCCAGAGGTGTAAAGAGTCCAGGTTCAGAAAGTAAAAGACCTCTTCAGTATTTTGTTCCAATCATCTGGATTTGCTAATTAGCACAGTTTTTCAGCCAGGAGATAGAACAAATTGGTGAAATCAGTGGAATAAACATATGGCAAGACTTTTACTTTCTGACCCCTGGACTTTACACCTCTGAAATGGGCAGATGCTCTTGAATTTGGCATTAGATGTCAAGGTGATAAGCTGATATCACTGCAATCGTATCAGCTTAGTTCTTTGGCTAATCAAGTAGAATCTGGCAAGAACTCTGGAAAAGCAATGAAAGACTTGATCACCATGGAAAAAACCAAACAAAAGATGCACTATTATGAATAATAACAGGGCTAAAAAAAAATCTAATTGGAAAACACATTATATATAAATAATATAAAGGCTATCAACTCTCATTCTTGCACGCAATACACCAACAAGAGAACCCTTGATTAAGGCAGAACTTGGTCGTTATTAAGAAACCATAGTTCTTTAATATCATAAAAAAATTAATGTAATTTCCCATTTGCAAACCCTGTATCCTACTGGGGAACTAACTGTTAGCTCGCAAACTGATTAGCCTATGCTAATCACAAATGCTACACAAGTTCTTAGCCTACAATAATATCCTCACATAAAATCCTCAAAAAACAATAGTTGAAAACTTGGTTAAAAAATTTAAAAACGAACATGGTCTATAAACCTCAATATTTACTAGCGTTGGTGTAAGAGAAAAATGAGAGAATAACTTGACTCACATGGATAGTCTGGATCGATTCAGCCCACTGAGAGCGGTCCAGTCATTCTCCTTGATCTGCTGTGTTGATTTTGTGTGAGAGATCTGGTAAGTTCAACTGTGCAAATGGTCATATGGGATGTCACCACTGAGCTCCATCATGTAGATCAGTTTGAATTGACTTTGCTCCACACACAGACAAGATTTTTGTGGTACATTACTTTAGTGCTGCATTAAACCATTACTTAATGAGGATATGGAAGTTATAAAACTTAGGTTCCCTTTATTCTCATAGAAATGCATGTGAGGAAGGAAACATTCAAGGAAACATTCTGCCTGAATATGAAAAAGGTTTAGTCACATGCAACGGCTGACTTAGAATAACACTAGTGGCTGAACCTTTACAGTGCAGGGCTCAATGCTAAGGATTTTTTCAACTGGCCCAGAATTGGGCCAGTGGTTCAAATTTTTACCTGCCCAGCTAAAATTTTCACTGGGCACTGATACCAGCACTGACCATCAAAAAAACCCATATCGGAATACTTTTGTCCACATTATGCCCAATATATTCTAAATTTCAAAGTCACTTCACAAACCTAAAACAATGTCATTAGTAGGAAGTCATTGACTCTCATCTGTTCTTATTATTGTTGTTATATTAATAATTATATTATATTACTGTTGTAATTATATTAATTACCCTACGTGTTGTTCACCCTAATGGATTTGCTATAAGGTGGATGAGTGCTATCATTTATGGCTTGCAGCTCACGGACAGAGCAACCAGTTGGCAGACTCTACTGATAGTTTTAAAAGTTATAATTTCGAAACATTTCTTTTCCGTTCACAATGCAGCCAAAAATATAAACCTCTTAAAATAGAACGATTAGGTCTCAAAAAATGAGGAAGACAAATTTGGTAAATTCTAAAAGTGACATGGCATGTTATGATGTGGGTTGGGGGTCAGTTATAATAATTGTTATACCCTTGCTTCTCAATGTCTGGACTCTGGAGGATACGACAAGCCAACAAAAATACAGGGAGAATTTATAGTTGCATGGATGTCAAAGTAATTTATTCTCCACATAGCCAAGTAAATCTGGACATTATAGCACACAGAATTAGTTAACCTCTTAAATGTCATGGGCCCACCGGTGGGCCCAAATCCATTACATATTTAAAACAGTAATAACCTATACTAAACCTAAACTAATCTTGACAAACTATATATCATTTGAAAGCTTACAATCTCTAGTTTCCATATTTGGTTACTGAATCTCAAAACAAATTACAGAGGAGCCGTAATTTATTAATTTGCAACAATAATATTTTCATACTCCTAGGCGTGTTCAGACCTTTATTTTGAAATAGCAATGAACATGAAAAATCATGAAAGAAGGGTAGAAACCAGTTTGTTTTCATGCCAAGAGTTCAAAAGATGGCAAGCATTCAATTATTTTAGAAAAAAAAGGTCTGAAAATGTTTTAAATATAAAGAAAAAATAATAGATTCACCATTTGTGATGTGGCCGCGAGCTATAACGCACATATGTGTTCTTTTATGTGTTTATTCAAGGTTTAATTCATATCAAAATCTGCCAAACTTCCAATACTACTTCTGAATAGGATGTCTACTTTATAAATTGTATGAAAATTGTGAAAATGATGGTTCAGATCACTCAAACCACATATGGAAATGGAGGCGCCCTTATATGGGCAGTAATGGAGTCTGGTTGTGACCTAGTGAAAAAGTTTGGTACTGCGCCCAAACAAAATCTTACTGAAAGCTCATTTCTTGAGATATCAACCTAAAATTTGAAACACAACTTGTTCAGATTTTTGGCTTTGATTTTTTTGCAGTTTAAGAGTTGTCCAGGTTTTGAAAATATATATTTTATATAAAATATGAATAATTAATTTTTTAAATCGTACATTTTCATAAACTCAAACTTCTGTAACTTTTTTTCTGTTTCACTTTCTTAATTTATTTCACTTCTACAAAAATCTGCCAAATGTCTTCTTTAAAACAAGACCAATTTTATGTCTATATTCCAAAGGATTCTTATCCTATACCATTTAAGTTTGGAATGTGCATTTTCATGTCTATTCAAAAAAAGGGGGGGTGACACTTAACAGGTTAAGAACATCCGGTGTTCAATGCAAATCATCTATGAACAAAACTAGCAAGATTAAACATTTGTTGTAGGCCACAGCTTTAAAACAAATGGAGAACTTGAGGTTACCATCTTGATAAGCATACTCAATTCAAATAAACACTTCCTGGAGAAGAGAAAGTCACCATGGTTTTCTGAGAAACTAGGTAGAGTTTACCCATTCAGAGTAATACTGTTCGCCTGTAACACAAAGCAGAACCCAGGGGAGGATGGGCTGCTGTATCTACCTTTGGGACTGGAGGCACAAATCCTCCAGCAACAGAAAACCCCGTGATTGAAGGCTACGCCTACATAAATAATCCGGATACATTTGAAAACAGCGTTTTCGTTTCAAAACGCTCTCCGTCCACACTAGTGTTTTCCAAAAGTTTCTCATCCAAACTGAAACTTTGAAAAACGCTAAATTCATCTTACTCTGCATGCGTAAACCTTCAGAAAGGCTCACTGAGATGATACAGACAGAACAAGACATGATAAAGTTATCATGCAATTCTTCTGGTAGGATCAATTTATTGAGCAAAATATCCCACTGATGCGTCCAGGTTGCACTCACAACACCATTATATGTATGGTCTAAAACGCGTTTTAGCGAAAAGATTTGTTTTCATTAATAAAAACGCTGTCTCAGTTTCAAAACAGAGAGGAAAATACATTAGTGTGGAAAAGGCCTAGGAACCTTCTTCCGATCAGCGTTTAGTAATACCTGAACTCGTGATGTGGTCAAAACACTTCTTGAAAGCAAATCAGGACATGTGTGACAAAAACGGAACCCACTGTATTCTGAAGCGTTACCTCAGCATCCTGCCTGGCTTCAGTGTGCTGTCAGAACTGATTAAAACAAGACCTAACTGAACCAACAGCCCTCTTACCCTTTGTTTTCCCCTGGTTTCCCTATTCCTCATCTATGCCAAGCCAAGCAGCCCCATTTGCCATTCACCTAGACACGGCAGTAGCTCAATCTCTCAGGCGTGCCAAAACACAAGCAGCAATCATAGGTGAAACATTTTGAACCGATAGCTCATGGGGTGTCTTGTAGTTGGAAATGTCACAGCTGGCTAACAGATGTGCACACACCCAGCAGTTTTTAGCAGTTTTTGTTTTAAGTATGAATATGTCTTATAATTAGGGAAGGAACAAACGATCACAAAGTACTGCAGATGTAAAAAAAAAAACAGACATTAAGTTTCTGAGATTTAATCTGAATCACAAACCCTGCATAGCTCAACCCTCAGCAAAAGCTACAAGTAAACAAAACACACATCACTTATAATTGTTATGACTATTCTACAGTGATGAAGGAGACGTGTTGCGGCACAGGCTGTGAGATGTGGTATGTGATCGCTTCTAGCCCAGAGGTCATTTTGTTCAATAACACTAATTTAAGAAAGACACAGCAAAAACACAGAGGATCACATAAAAGTGACAACTGATGTCTCATACTGGATCGCATATTACCCAGCATGTTGATTTCTTCAAGTAATTAGCAATAGATAAACTTCTTGTTTATTAGTCAGAGCACATGTAAGTCTTACCCATACCCACTATCAGGATAATCTGATCCAGTTTGGCAGCACCAGTGTTTCATGTTTGTTAACTTTTGACTTGATAGTAGGTGTGGAGTCAGGCTGATCCTGTTCATCTTGTCTGTAAAGCCTTTTTTACACCAAAACAGACCGGATTTAAACTGTCCAAGAGTAGGGATGCTCCGATCAGGATTTTTGCAGCCGATACCGATAGCCAATTTCTTGTCATGGTGATCGGCCGATACCGATGCTTAATATACTTAATATAAGACAAAGATAAATACAAAAAAAATGGAGCAGTCTGATGCAGCCCACAAGGTTAAATTAAACATTGTCCAATAGTAAACTTTGGAGGACGACATAAACATTTAATCACCTAAAATAGAGAAGTCTTATGTAACTTAAACCTTGTCCAATACAAGTCTGAGCAGGACTAAAATTAATTAATTAATTAAATAAATTAAACTCCCAAAAGACCAAATTGGAGTAGTTTGATGCTACTCATTAGAAGGGATGGGCATTTCAAGCAAAAATAATATTCGAAGATCACTGGCTATAACTCGAAAATCGAACCCCTCCCCCATATCCACGCACACATGCATAGGCCACACACGAGAAAAACGGAGTGGTCTGACATTTAAATATAACTTAAAAACGTAAATTTCATATTTGTTTTATATTATATAATGTTCTTTTTTTTATTTCATCTATGTTGATTATATGAAAAAGGAACCGCATGAGATAAGGTAAGATAGGATCATAAGATGCCCAATATATCAGGAGACATTTGGAGTGGGTCAGACATGATTTTGACCACTTAATTAGGTTTTGTTTTGTAGAAAGCCATTCTTTAAAGTGAATTTCGTTTTGTATAAATTGTATCTTAATTTCAATCAACGTTTCATCAACCAATTGGCTGGATTTAATAAATAAGAAGCGAAATATAGCAGACAATATAATAGGACACGGAGAAGCCCGCGCGTGAACTGGAGCGCGTCTCATAAATGAACCGAAACTCAGCGTATAAATGACTTGCCTCACAGACCTGAGAACGTATAGAAAGCTTGTAATGCTTTAAAAAACAACAACATTCAAATCGATAAGAAATGGGGTACTCTCTGTTTATATAGGCTAATCCGTATGAAGTGTGCATTTCTCTCTGTAGGCGCGTTCACTACTGCGAAGATGGCGTCAACATCGCCAACTTTGCAGCCAGAAAACACTAGTCTATTAATAAACAATTCAAATGTATGATGCTGCTTAAACATTACTTTTGCCGGTTCTTTGTGGCAAGCTTTATGCATCCGCTTGATATGCGGAATTTAGACAATATTACGATAAGGCTCATTATGGTTTAGTATTTTCTCCCATATATATATAAGTAATTAAATTAATATAAATATGTGATTAGAATAATGGCTTAAATGAACTACTACTAGTCAAATAGAAAACTTTAGTCGTGCACGGGCAGCCCAATTTATTTCTCATATTTCCTAACCAGCGCGTCACTGCGGGCGTTCTGAGTGAGCGGCGCTATGTGGACTGAGCGAGCGAAGCAACTCTTCAGAAATCTGATCTCTCTGGAGGACAATGCTCCTCCACATGAGATTCCTTTGAAACATACATGGCAAATAGCTGTTTCTCGACACATCATAGTAATTCCACACCGGTGATGACTGCCAAATAATTTAAGTCCCCGCGCATCATGCACCTTCTCACGTTTTGACATATTCAAATTGTGATCGGTTTTTGAGATCCAAAAACATGAATGATATAAAAAAAAAGAAATCTTATATTTGATAGTATATTAAATAAGCATTTTAGCTGAATCCTTATGGTATGCTACAAGCTTGGGATCGGAATGGGTAAGATATTTTAATGTTTTTGAAAAAATTATCTTGTTTTTGCTCACCAAGGATACATTTATTTAATCAAAAATATAATAAAACCGTAATTTGTGAAATATTGTTTAAATAACTGTTTTCCTCTTGACTATATTTGAAAATGTCATTTATTTCTGTGATGGCAAAGCTGAATTTTCAGCATCATTACTCCAGTTTTTTCAGTCACTTGATCCTTCATAAATCATTTGAATATGATGATTTGGTGCTCAAGAAAGTTCTAAAGAACTTTTTATTTGTACCATTATAAATCCCTTTACTGTCCCTTTTGATCAATATAATGCATCCTTACTGAATTAAAGTATTATTCAGAAAAATGTATCAATTTTTTTTTTTAAATCACTGACCCCACTAATTTTTAACGGTAATGTATATGTAACTAGAATACTCATTGTTTATCTTACATCAAACAGAGGGTGAATTATATCACTGAAGTGAATATTTCGTAAGCGTCAACATTTCCTCTTGCACTTATTACCACTTTACCTATCATGTGACACCCATGGGCAGATGGATACACAAACAACAACTGCTTATGTAGTTAATTACATAATTACAGATGGCCTTTCCCATCAACTCTTTAAAGATAAAGACAGAATCCTAAGCGAAATAGATATTCAGCCCACAAACCACCCGCTTGTATTCAGACACCAATGACAAGCTAACTAAAGTCTGACTACATAACTATGGCAGATGTGACCCAGGCTGAACGCTAGCCTAAATTTTAGGGAAATGACTGATATGTTTACAGACCTCTATCTGGTGTAATCCCGTCATCATCCCTGTCCCTGACAGACGACTACTAACAGACAGACATTAGAGAACAGACCCAAACACTCACAACGACAGCATATAATTGTGTGAGAGTGAAAACAATGGTGTGACTTTTTAACAACGTCAAACATTTCAGATGGAACAAAACTAGCAACTATATGCACAAATGCCAAAATGTTGTGATTAGTTACAACGTTATTTCGCATTTGGCAGACACTGTTATCAAAATTGACTTATACTGCATTCAAGCCAAACATTCATTCCCCGGGAACTGAACCCATGAACTTAGCGTTGTTACCTCTATGCTCTAACTTGCAGGAACGCTGACTAAAATTACAAAAACATGGGAAGTTATATATTCTCACATTTCCTTATTGTCAAATAAATACAACTTTATAAAGTTCAATAATTATCGCTAAATCATAAACAGCAATCCAATTCAACAGCAACAAGAAAGTAAATTTAATTGGGAAAACTTTTATGTTGGCTTGACAAAGCCTTGTCTGAAAGTTTTATAAGCTTCCTAACATGACTTAGCATGTGTCTAGTATTATTTTACATTTTGTTAACGTGTTTGTTGCATGTTTTTGCTAGCATTGAGTAGCATGCTGCAAGCATGTCTAACCAGAACAATAACACATTGCTAGTATGTTGCTAATATCTTTTAGCATGTTGCAAGTAAGTTTTTTTTAATTTTTTTTAAAGTTTATTATTAGCATAATTTGGCATGTTGCTTGCAGGTTTTAGCCAAAGACTAAAAAGGTGGACGAGGCAACTTCACTCTTCTCTACTTGAGAAAAGTGATGCCGCCAATGCCCCAAGATGGCACTGATATCTTGCACTAATTATATTGTTCGGAGCCCGAGTCTGCGCTAGCCTGTCAAGCCAGACCCACATCAAGATGTTATGTCTGGGAACTCACCATTGGCATGCCTCAATCCGAGGGGCGGGATAAACGGTTGTCTTTCAAATTCCCTCTGCACGCAATAGGATAGCGCTACAACCAACCAGAGCAACGAACGGTTGTTTTCCCACCAGCGGAGCTATTATATTAAACTTTTGCCGTATGTGGTCGCCAAAACTCTGAACACATCTTCCTTTTTTAAGAATGACTTAAGTGCCGTTCTTTGTTCTTTTGTCAAAGAAAAGCTTAACACCAAGTCCTCCAGAGTCGCGGCCAAAGCCGATTCGAAACGCCGCTATTCGCCAGCAGCAGCGGTCATCTTCTTTGTTATCAAGTAGCAGGGAATTAACGTGGAACCGTCACAACTCTGTCGTCATTGTGTTAAGCCCGCCCACCAACTCTATAAACAATGTGATTGGCCTGACTAGAGTTTGTTTTTTCCAGCTCGAAAGCCAACGGAGAGTTGCTAGACTACACTGGCTGCAAAATAAATGTTGCTGCCGCTAGGGTGCGTCTAGATTTCTAAGCTAAGTCTGCGCAGTAGTGAGCGTGAAGTGGTGCCCATACTCCTGCAGAATCAATCACAAGCACACGTACCTGAACTTTTTTCAAGTAGACAGACTGCTCCAATTTTGAGTCTGCTGATTGTAGTACAACTGAAGGCTTGTTAAAATAAATTAATACAACTATTATCCACATAGTCATATCCTTAAAAAAGCCCATTGGTGCCTCCATTACTACTTCACTCAGAGAAGCTGTCAATCACAGCTGTCAATCATGATGTCATACCCCTGTTTTAAAGCGTAAAATAACGAACTAAAACCAAACTTATTTAAAAAGTGAACACTTGAACTTACACCAGCATGATAAAAACTGCCTAAAATGACAGAAACCATCTTTGGGAAAAAATTATTGGAAGTGTAATTTGATTGTTTAGTTTGGCTCACATCCCATTTGTTTACATGGAGAGGGTGGGGTTTATGACCAATACTGCATCCAGCCACCTGGGGGCGATTAAAATGCTTTGGCTTCACTTTTCAGGACATGAGCAGCATCCCTGGTTTTAGCACATTGTTAGCATGAATTAACATGTTGCTAACATGAATTAGCATGTTGCTAACATGTTTTAGCAAATTGCAAACAAGTTTTAACACATTGCTGGCATGATTTAGCATGTTGCTAGCATGTTTTGTAAACATGAATTAGCATGTTGTCAGAATAGTTATGTTGGCTTTGCCAAGCCAACATAACTAAATGAATAGCTAGACTCAAAAAAAGACAGGAATTCAGTCTTAATCGGCACAATGTCATAATGAAAACAATTATCATTGCCTAAATCAAAAATGCAAATGACAAACATCCAAACTGTCAAACTACTGAATTATCTGTGGGACATGTCAAACACAACAATAAGGGTAGGACACGCTGTAACATGGAGACTTAGCATATGTAGAGTGGCATTCATTCTCTCACACACAAATATGCACACACATAGACACTTAGGCCACGTGCAATGTTCACAGTGAATCATGTGATAGGTTTTGCCTAAAACAGTGCTCATCTATTTATTTCATATTTTCTCGAGTCACTGCAGTCAGAAGACAGTGATGATGATCAAATGTATGATCAGGAAGTCAAATTGAGATAACAAAATGTCCAAATCTGTTTCAAAGTCTTTATTTAAACCTCTCCAGCCTAGTAATGTCATTAAAGTCCCCATGAAATCAAAATTTTAGTTTTTTGGCTTTTAGTATGAATATGTTAGCCTTAATGACAAAATTTGCATTTAGAAGATATAATAAAAACTTAGTTTCTCACTTCCACCAATACGGATCAACGATTTTGATGTCATGTTTGCAGTCATGTCTAATATAGTTTTTAACTGCCCCATCCTCCAATAACAGCCTTTGTGCAAACACTCAATCAATATTTAATTCTGAGCCCTGAAAATGCAAGGGGGTCATTCTGTAAAGAATGTGGCTGTCAATCTTTTTCTTAACCAAACCATGTTTGAATAGAACCATATTTAGCATTCCAAACAAGAAATTGACACCTGGAATCCTGCTGCTATGTGAAAGTAGTGACAGGATCACCAGACCTTCCCCACTGAAATTTCTTGGAGTGATTTAAATAATCAGGAACCTTCAAAAGGTGTTCTCCTTGTTACTACCTCTGTGACTGGGTGGAAGCCCCACAGACATTATTGATGTGTAAACTAATGTATTCATCTGAGTGATATCACAAAATTTTCAAAATTTATTCTAAATAAATGTTTCTTTCTTTACTTGGACTAATATCACGGAAAAGCTGTTTTTTAAATGATATGACATTTTAATTGATTGACATTTGAAAGTAACTAAGTAAATGTTGTACAGAGCATCCTTTGCCTTGACTTGAATTAAAAAATGTTAGGGCAGGGGTCTCCAGTCCTGCTCCAGGAGGGCCACTTCTTTAGATCCAACCTGAATTAAATACAGCTGAACCAGTTAATCAAGGGCTGAATCCGAAATCGCTCCATATACCCTCAAAAAGGGCATTATTTGAAGGGACAGCCATTTGTAGTGGTGTCCAAAACCATAGTCGACGTTATTGAGTGAGGTCTTTCTATCCCAAATTGCACCACAATAATGAGTGTAGAGCCGATGTATACTCAACGGCTGTCTCAATTCGCTCACTCATTTTCATTCACTCCTTTAAGTGAAATGTGTTAGTGGACTAACGTAGGGAATAGTGATTGAGAGTTAGAGATAGGGGGCGATTTCGGATTACTAGGCATACTAGAAATTTCCAGGCAGGTGTGTTGAGGCAAGTTAGAGCAAAACTATGCAGGACAGTGGCCCTCCAGGATCGAGTTTGGACACCCCATGGAAAGAGAGACGAAAAAGTTGAAGAGTCAGATGCCTTACCTCTCTTGTACAGATCATGAGGGTCTTTTTCCTCAGCTCAATACACTTCCTGAGCTTACAGATCTGATGCCCCGTTTTTCTGTTCAGGCAACTCCTGCATTCCCCACAATTCATCTTGCGCAGACAAGGCACGCAAACGCAGCAGCGACTTCTCTTCTTCCTCTCCCTCCTCTCTTGAACTCGAAGTAAACGCAGCTGAATATCCTCAACTTGGAGAGGAGGGTTTCCTGACGCCCTGTGCTCAAGAACCAACTCTGACTCGCTGTCAAACGAGGACTGGGTGCTTTCTGTGCTACTGGAGAGCGATGCCGTCGCCTGAGGCCTATGGCCCATTTCACAAAGAGTGCTGTTGTAAATGGTTGTGCTCAGCGAAAGAAGAGAAAGCGCTCCCTCTTTCTTCATCGACATTTCAGCATCGTCAATTTCATCTTTGGTGTCTGCATCTGCAGTGCTTTGAAACTCACTTTTTTCCTTCTGGAGAGCATTTGCAATGTTTTCAAGTGCTGGTGATTCACTGGAGGATTGATACACTTGGGAGGCCACAGTCTCACCTGCTTCTATAGAGTTTTCTGGAGTGGTTTCAAAAGAACTATCAGGAAAGTCCATGTGTGGAACAATGTGTTGAACCTCCTCAACCTGATCTAAAACATGCTTATCTGACTGTGAAGGGGAGGGAGTCGTTTGGCCTGAGGTATTATTGTTGTAGGCAAAGTCCATGTTATTGACGGGGTCATGCCTCAGAGGGTCATGCTGCTCAACTAACACTGTGTTTGGCTGCTCGTTAGAAGCAAGACAGCTTTCGTTTAGTACAGTTTCTGTGTTTGCTTTTACCTTCTCTTCCTCTGCCTTGTCAGTGTCATGAACAACAGTCTCTATGTGCTCCTCCGCAGTTTCCTCTGAGCTTATATTAATGCTCTGTGCCTCTCCAATGGGAATAACAGCACCCTTTTGTTGTCCATCACCAGTAGGATCATGAACTTCTGACCTTTTAGCATCGGTATCCTGTTCCCTGATCTCCTGATCTCCCTTTCTTCTAGAAACCACCCTCCTGTAGGACTCAACTTCCTGTAGGATGCTCGAGACACTATTCCTTGGTGTCTTTCCTTTTCCATTAAGTTTTGACAACAAGCCATTTTGTTTCAAAGAACCACAAGTGTGCCTGGGTCCTTTAACGCTATGAGCATTCTTGACTGTCCTCTTGCTGGGCTTGCTGTCAACAGTCCTCTGGGCCCCCTTTAGTGCTTGTTTTTTGTCTCTGGCCTTATTGATTTCACCACTGGCTCTGAGCGAGTTGACCGTTTGCCTCCTAGTCGTGGAAGCTTTCACCCTCCTAACATTTCGTTTCTTGGATGCACAAGATGACTTCTTGGATGCTTTGGGAATATGAGGCATAGCTGAAGTAAGTGAGGGTGAGGGAGGAGGAGTTCAGGATAGCCGGCATGGAAAAAGAGTATGAAGAGGACTCTGGACAACAGTATTTTTCAAATCTTTCAGGTAATGTTCCCAGCTTCAAGTAAGATCACACTGACATTTTTCCACTGTTGGCATATGGATGTATGGCTACCTGTGGAAAGGACAATTCATTATTGAATTATGTAGCATGTAGCCTCTGATTACATAAAATCATGCATGAAAATCTTGCAATATTGAAATCCAAATTGGGGATTGTGGCTTTTAGTGCGTATTATTTATGGGATTTGAAGCCATCTATATGCGGGTGAGCTCCTCCATACACATTTAAAATGTACAGTCTTTCTCTTCTGGAAAACTGAAAAAAAATATTGATGGGTGTGTTGCAATCAGCTCCCTAGTTCAATAATCAGGGCAGTGATGATCAGAAAACATTTATCTTTAACAAAGTTGTTCCCTTAACAGACATTGCATCACATTTTTGAAGTGTGAAATATAAATTGCACGAGCCAACTCACATCATTACGCACAGCATAAGTTTTTAAAAAGCCAAATCATTATTTGACTATATTTCGGCATAAACGTTTGACAGCAGTAAACATAATCTAGCTAACATTTATAATATTTTACGACTGAAATGTGGTGACATTTTACAACGAGAGTACGTTAGCATGTCGCTGGAAATAGAGTCATCAGTCTCAATATGTAGTGAGCCAGGATCCTTACAAGTGCCCAAACTGATTCACCACCTAGAGAGCTGATTGAGATGCACCTGATGACACATTCAGCACTACGCAGATTTTTGTCCAATCAAATGCTCTCTAGAATGATAGCACCTGCACAGACTAGCAAGTAAGAAATCATGAATTATGGCTGTGATGTAAAATAAAGAAAGACCTCTGCCTATTTAAAAAAGGATGATTCCATCAATTTGTTTCAAATAAATACACACAGTACAGAACAATGTGCTGGTCAAGCCATTACAATTGGGTCATTTACTTCAAGCTAATCAAGTGTAACATGAAAAATAAAGTAAATAGGTCATCTACAGTATGATATATTTTGATGACTATGTGCAGGTGCAAAGTATAATCTATATTACTCTGTCCTATATTAGGGAATATCCTCACTAGAGTCCAAAAACAAAATTCAGGGTGTAAATAAAGTAGGCTATAATATATGAGTACATTTCAGTATGGGAAAAAATGCAAAATAGAGGATACTATGAAATATTACGTTGGTATACTAAAGGAGATATGCAGCCTTTAAGTACAATTGTATTTAGCTCACAAAAAATTTAGCGATTTAATTGCTAATAAGACAAATTCTGATGCTTAGCGAAACGACCCATTGTATTACATGGTTATTAAACAGTACCATAGTGTTACAACAGCTTTTGGACATTGGCATGTTTCTTTTGACATGTTCCATTACAGTACCTTAAATATCATGGTAATCGTTTAGTACCATAATATGGTAATCATTAAATACCATGGTACTTTTTGTTAGGAATAATCTAATTTACATGTTCATTGTTTTCAACTGTTTGGTTTCAAGTGTCAACTCGGAATATCCCTCAAGGGAATCAAGTTTCACTACCTGCCATGAGTTAAATGTAGGCATAAATTAGGCAAGTGTGAGGTGTTTATATCCACAAAGTGGATCTAAAGACACAAGTTTACTCACTGGCTGTATTTAAAACCAAGTGAACTCCCTTACCTACACAGTATTTCTGTGCGTCAGTCACAGACGAGTCACGCGCCTACGAGTCCCAAAAATGCTGTCTAAGTAGGGAACTAACTAGGTTTTGAGACAGCCGTTGTGGCTGACTAATCGCTTAACGTTCTCACACGCTTATCTCTAACAACAGTTTGTTTCGCTTTCTATAAACTGCCCTACAAACTTTAAATGTGACACGAATCGAATAATAAAACAAGAGGGCTTTAATCCGTGGGCGGCTGCATTGTTATTAACACTTTGAAGGGAGTTGAAATACTTTACATACCGGAGAGACAGATGCACTGTCTGAAGGGCTAATAATATTCCCCGCCTGTACGACACGACCGATCCTTCAGCATTTCTCTTCGATGGATCATCCCTAGGCACTAGTGAATAACGTCTTCACAATATAACTGTGAACTGTGACATCGACATGCTGCCACAGATACTGAAGCACCTGACAAAAGGCAAATCCTTCTTGTGCCAATCCATTCACAGCAGCCCTCTGCCAGACTCGACTTGCACTCTCCAGTCAACTTCAGGATATTTAATGGACGTCGGCGTGAGGTGGGGGGAAAACCCGGACTGGATTTCTGTTCTCAGAATAGACAATCTGTCCAGCAATCAGATCTATACATATACATACAGTATATATGTATCTATAATAAAACATAAAAAAATCTACTGCTAACTCTCTGCGCTTTAAGCTAACTGCTAAATGCGTGTACCACGTTTCGAGATGACGTCAGTTTCACATCGTCACTTCTTGACTCAACAATCAAACATTTGTCTGTGAATGAGCTACATTTATCTGTACTTACCTTTACAGTCTACTTACAATGAGGCCCTAAATTATCATAATTGTATTATTATTGTTCTTGTTGTTATGATTATTAATTTTAATTATATTATAATTACACAATTTCCATATACAGAAAACAAGTCAATAAATGATCATCATATGATTATTAATATTTTTATAATATTATTATAAAGGCACAACAGTCTGGTGCATTTATATACAGACAACTTCAATAATATTTATGTACATCCATATATAGAAATTGCTGTATCCAATAATAATGATAGTAGTCGTTAGTTTATTTTTTTATAAGTAGTTTATTTTATAAGTAAGTTTATTATATTATTCTATTACGCAATGTTCATATACAAACAATAATTACTCAGAAAAGTGAATTCATTTGTATTTAACAATGAAAAACGCACAATACGCAGTATTGCCAAAAATCAGATATAGAGACAATATTGTATTATAATAAATCTGCTAAATAAATGTAATGTAGTATCATTTGCAATGTAAACACAAAATAAGTAGTATATATGCGGTGCTGTCAGACTCAGAGTGCTCTGCGTTGACACACAATTACGTGTTATTTCTGCGACAGGAAATGAATCAGTGAAGGACATAAAATGGACGAAAGTGCAGACAAACACGTGAAAAATAAAATTTATCACTGTGCCTTGGTTTATGTTTTATGTAAGTACATAGTCTATATTCGTAGAATAGACGCATGGATCTAATTTAGAGCAGATAGTTTTGTTGTCGTAGACGTAGAGTGTTCACGCTGTGTTTGTAACAGGAAGAGCTGTCAGCTTCAGTTTCACACAGTCCATATACAGTTGTGCAACCGATGACCTTGATTTTAGGCCGGATTTTGTTTTAGGATTTAGAGCTGCTGAAGACGTTTGTATATGTGAATGGTGCAAAAGTTCGTTGTAAATTGCATGGGGGGTGAAATCTGTGTAATATTATGGCTGGCTCATGGAATAAGCAACAGTAACCAAGGTAACAATATACAAACATCGTTATTGTTTATTTTAATATATTTCGAGTTGCTGCACGTTACGCAATATTGTAAAATGTAGCCAAAGTTATGAAAACAAGCAGGCTAGACAATGAGGCACTACAAGAAAGTAGCAAAAAGTACCATGCAATCACCATCGGGTTTTGTACATTTACCATGGTATTTTTCTTGACGTACCACGGCCTGGTTTCACAGATAGGGCTTGTATTAAGACAGCATTATGCTTTAGTTCAATTGGGACATTTAAGTAGCTTAATAAACTTGCCTTAGATCAAAACATTACTGGTGTGAATCTTGAGACAAAACAATAGCAGTGACATATTTTTTTTTAGATAGGTCAGTGCAAGTTGTTTGTCATTTAACGGCTCAAACGTGCATTTTAGTCTGCCACTAGGCTTAAGCCTTGTCTGTGCAAAGTTAGGAATCAAAATAAATTGTTTGTATTGATTATTGAAGGATTTGTCTTTATATATGTATTTATACAATAGCCAATATCAATACATTTTCATATGAAAATGCTCGAACTGTTCTTAAGCCAAAATAAAATTCATTGTATGGTTTGCTTCTCAGCCCAACTTGTAACTCGTTCACTTATCCTGATGCCTCCTGTACATGATTTGGTTTGTCTTTCTAGTTTAGATCAGAGAACTAAATCTGTTAACATTTCCCCAAACCAGGTACTCATAAAGTAATACATTTACAACCTTGTCCAACTGTTTATGACTAAAATGACTTTCCTGTGTGCATAGTCCAGCCTGTGGCACAGATCAGCTGAGACATAATAATAATATCAATGCACATGTTTGTTTACCTCATTCCAGAGTGTGCTGAAGACATGAATATACTGCAGTCCTGATAGCAGCCATCATGACGACAGAGGCTGTGATCCCAGCTCCTGTGCAGAAAGACTACCACTACTGGTTGCGCTCTTTCACAGCTGGAGGTGATGTTTCAATCACAAAATATTGATGCACTAAAGAATGTACAATCAGCTGCTCTTGCATATCTTGAGCTATGGGAGTATGCATAATAGTATTGGAGTTAAATTACTTGTATACACTTGTATAGTTTTTTTCCCCCCACATTATTTTATTTTAAATAATTGTGTCTGCATTAATTTCTCAAGTCTTTTAAACCCCTTTAACATAACAATTTTTCTTGAAGTACCCCCTTATATTTTAAGTTAATATTTAAATAATTTATCAAACCATTAGCATATGGTTCTCTGATGTTGGTTAATAGTCACATGACATGCAGGTATACAAATTAAATAATTACTACTTTTTTTTTAGGAAGTGTTTTATGATTGTTTGGTCCCAGGCACTTTATATTAAGTGTCTTTAATTATATATTAACATTTAAATTGATTATTGACTTATTTTAAAAATACCTGCTTATAATTTCAGCTGTAATTTGCACTGTTGACCCTTCCCCATCCTTAAACCTAACCAGACCACCAAACTTGTCCCTAACCTTACGCGCATCCCACCTCAATAGCAGCAAAAGTGTTTTGAAATACAACATGAACAGAACAAGTACATTGTGCCTAACTATATTTTCAATGTAAGTACATGAATACATAGACACCTAATTTAAGGAGCAACTACAATGCCGTTTTCATCCAAAAACTGAAAACGTTTTGCCCGTTCATTTACACAACAATGGCTTTTTGAGGACCTGAAAATGCAAACTTTTGAAAATGTGGTTCAAAGTGCAAGTCTTTTAAAAAAAAAGTTACTGTTATTGTCTCCGTGTAAACTACAAAAAAGCCAATTTGTAAAAACGGTGACATCATGCGTATTGTGTTCAGTCTATAGGTGCAAAAAACACAAAAAAACTTTTCAGTTTTTACTAGTACATCATTCTCGTGTAAACGTACCCTCAATTGTGACCGATTGTTTTATTTTTAAGTTATTATTCATGGATTAAACTGTAACTGATATTTTTGTGTTCACAAAGGTGTTGCAGGGTGCTGTGCCAAGTCCACCATAGCGCCTCTCGATAGAGTGAAAATTTTACTACAAGCTCAAAATCCGCATTACAAACACCTTGGTAAGTTAAACCCAAAATGTTTTTGATGAAAAGATATTATTACAGTAGTTGGAACTTAGAATACAAATGCATTAGAATACAATTAACCAAATAGTTGAACATGTGATGTTTTTTGCAGGAGTGTTTGCCACACTTAAGGCTGTGCCAAAAAAAGAGGGTTTTCTTGGACTATACAAAGGAAATGGAGCTATGATGATCAGGATTTTCCCATATGGAGCCATTCAGTTTATGGCTTTTGATCACTACAAAAAGGTTTCTTTTGTCTCATAGTCATCATTTAGTAATGCCAACCAGTCTTGGGGAATAACAAAGACATAACGACATTTGCTAACTTAACAATATTTTTAGTAGCGTTACCGTTGTTCAAAATATTGTAGCTTTTCCAGTACTTATTTTTGCAAGTTTTGTCACATTGTATAACACAAGTAGTGTAAAAATAGTAAATAATCAAACACAATCTCCTAAACTGTCTTCTCAAGTGAAGCACTAGTCTGCTTTATTTAAGGGATTTGGTTCATTCTGATGATTCATTTAAATGAACCGTTTAAAGAAAAGGATTCACAAATTTGTTTTAGAAGTTGAGGTAGTTTGTGTGGGATGTTTTATGTTTTGTTTTGGTATCAAAATCACTGGGGTTTTTTTATTGGTTGGATCCATTGCAAATGTATCTATACATTTGTTTCAACTTTTGTATTAGTTGTTTTCACTGTAAACGCATCTATACAAATGGTTTGCATGGATCAATGACATCATCTGATGGTTATATAGTTTAAATTAAAACCTTAAAAAACTTCAGTGTAGTTAACTACTTTTTGTCAGTAGTTATCTTTTTTTAACTTCATATTGTAAGCTTGGAAAACTGCAGTTTTAAATGAGCTTACACTGATGTTAACAGAAGAATGATTTGTACTAAAGCCGAGTGCACGCTCTGTTTAGATTAAGTAATGCTTGTAAAAAGCTGTTTCGGATGTACTTTCAGTTCCTTAACACACAACTTGGAATATCTGGGCACATTCATCGGCTTATGGCGGGATCTATGGCAGGTTTGTGATTCTTTTCCATGACTCTTTCTCAAGGTCGATGTTACTCCATGATGAGTGTTTGATCTTTATCTCCATTGTATTCCTTCTGCAGGGATGACCGCAGTTATTTGCACCTATCCACTCGATGTTATCCGAGCACGCTTAGCATTTCAAGTGACAGGAGAGCATCGCTACACTGGCATACGAAACGCCTTTCAGACTATTTACCTTAAGGTATGAAGGGTGGAAAGGGGTTTAATTGAGAACCCATCTGTGCTTCCCTTTTTTGTGACAGTGTTTTATCTTTAAAGGAAGGAGGAATCTCTGGATTCTACTGGGGCCTGACCCCCACAATCATTGGCATGGCTCCATATGCAGGTTGTTGTCTTGATAAATTTACGTGGAATATACAGTACAATAGGCAAAACTGAGCCAACTTCTTCATGTCATGGTTTTCTCTATATTCCAGGCTTTTCGTTTTTTACTTTCGGTACATTGAAGACTCTGGGACTGACTCACTTTCCAGAGCTCTTAGGCAAGCCGACTCTTGACAACCCTGATGTTCTTGTGCTGAAGACCCACGTCAATCTGCTGTGTGGTGGAGTCGCCGGAGCAATTGCTCAAACTATATCGTATGTTTTATTCTTTTAAATCCCTGGATTGTTAGTTATTGTCTGTAGTTGTGTTTTTTTTTTTTTTACAGCTGTTCTTTAGTTTTAAGATAAAAACCAAAACAAAATTGTGCCACATATATACATTTGTGTTACTGTACATACATTCTACATTTTGTGTAGAACATTCTGTCTTAATATTTATGCGCAGATATCCACTAGATGTTGCCCGTAGGAGAATGCAGTTGGGTACATCACTGCCTGATTTTGATAAATGTCGGTGAGTATTTTAAGCTTTTGTTGCCTTAATGACTTACAGTGAGGTATTAATTTATTAATTGAGATGCATCAATAGTAAAATTTGGCAGATAATTATTTTTATATAATTTGATATCTGCGATAAAAATTCTGTACTTCTATACAAAAGTCTATAATTAAAATCCTAAAAGTGAATTTAGGCATCACAACATTGTCAAGTATAGTATGAAAAATGTGTGTGTGTGTGTGTGTGTGTGTGTGTAAATAAAAGGCCACTCTAAAATGTGCAGTTTTACTGTATTGGGGGGTCCAGGGGTGTCGTATATGCCGATCCAGAGCATCCCAAACATGCTCAATGGGTGACATGGGTGAGTATGCTGGCCATGCAAGAGCTGGGATGTTTTTTAGCTTCCAGGAATTGTGTACAGATCCTTGCAACATGGGGCCGTGCATTATCATGCAGCAACATGAGGTGATGGTCGTGGATGAATGGCACAACAATGCGCCTCAGGATCTCGTCACGTATCTCTATGCATTCAAAAGGGCATCAATAAAATGCACCTGTGTTCGTTGTCCATAACATACGCCTGCCCATATCATAACCCCACTGCCACCATGGGCCAGTCGATCCACAAAGTTGACATCAGCAAACCGCTCACCCACATGACGCCATACACGCAGTCTGCCATCTGTCCTGTACAGTGAAAACCGGGATTCATCCGTGAAGAGAACACCTCTCCAAAGTGCCAGACGCCATCGAATGTGAGCATTTACCCACTCAAGTTGGTTACGACGACGAACTGCAGTCAGGTCGAGACCCCCGAGACCCCAATGAGGACGACAAGCATGCAGATGAGCTTCCCTGAGACGGTTTCTGACAGAAAGTCTTTGGTTATGCAAACCGATTGGTGCAGCAGCTGTCCGGGTGGCTGGTCTCAGATGATCTTGGAGGTGAAGATGCTGGATGCGGAGGTCCTGGGCTGGTGTGGTTACACGTGGTCTGTGGTTGTGAGGCCGGTTGGATATACTGTCAAATTCTCTGGAACGCCTTTGGAGACAGCTTATGGTAGAGAAATTAACATTCAATTCACGGGAAACAGATTTGGTGGACATTCCTGCAGTCAACATGCCAATTGCATGCTTCCTCAAAACTTGCGAAATCTGTGCCATTGTGCTGTGTGATAAAACTGCACATTTTAGAGTGGCCTTTTATTGTGGCCAGCCTAAGGCACACCTGTGCAATAATCATGCTGTCTAATCAGCATCTTGATATGCCACACCTGTGAGGTGGATGGATTATCTCGACAAAGGAGAAGTGCTCACTAACACAGATTTAGACAGATTTGTGAACAATATTTAAGAGAAATAGGCCTTTTGTGTACATAGAAAAAGTCTTTAGATCTTTGAGTTCAGCTCATGAAAAATCGGGGCAAAAACAAAAGCGCTTATAATTTTGTTCAGTGTATATTATTTGTTTTTTGTGTGTTGCTAATATATCATGTTTTACTGTGTAGCAATTAGATCTCCACAGCTCAGTTCTCACCAGCTTATATCTGTCATCACTAATATGTTTTTGCTTAATTCTTTTGAGCAGCAGCCTCACACAAACTCTGAAGTATGTGTACACCCAGTATGGCGTTAAGAGAGGACTGTATCGTGGCCTGTCCCTCAACTACATCCGCTGTATACCGTCACAAGCCGTTGCCTTCACCACTTATGAGTTCATGAAGCAAGTTTTTCACTTAAACTAGAAAAAGCAATGACTTGAAGCCCTAAAGGAACAAGATGAAACGACCCCTGGCAACATCACAGCACCCCTGCCTGCCACTCCAGTCAGCAGTCATGCGAACTCCAGTTCTTACAAAACACCTACACAAATGGCAAACCTGTGGCTTCACACACCCCAGCAGCAGTCACTATGGATACAGAGACAAAAGCTTGCTTTTCCATTATGTGTGGATCAGGAACATGCCCCCTAACAACCGACACTGGAAATACCATAGACTTGCGGCTGAAACTTGCCTGTATGAAGCGATCCCATCTCATATTGAACAATATGACTTAGCTTATCACTCATGTACATTAAGAAAAACACAAAATCACAGTAGATTTTACCTATTTGGACAGTTTCAATAGGTATATCACAGTGCTTTTAACTATGACTGATGATGACATAATTTTTTAATGTCAGAAACCTGAATATGGAAGTTGATTTTTCTTCGCTAAATTTGATTTATATGTATCTTTTTATTTCAGTCACCTCAAGTCTTATTGGCTGATATTTGTCTCTTTTACTGATCAATATGACTTACCTCTACAATTCAGTAATATAGCGAATGGGAGACAGTGTATGTTATGTCTATGCAGTATTCGGTCATGTTCGCATGCCGTCGTTAATGTGGCTCAAACTATATCTGATCGATGCCTTACATTGCAGTTAAATTCACAATCTCCCTTTTGGAAGAGAGCAATCAAGTGAGAATGTGTGTGGTGATAAGCATATCACAGCTGAAATGTATATGAATCTGTTAAATTATTGTTCTGATTTGTGATGGGGGGGAATAGGGTCCCTTAAATAAAATAATGACTTTGCCTTTCTATATGCACAGGAGTTTTATCAAATAATTATTTCTTGCCACGGTTATGAATCTCTATTTACTACTCTTATAAAGTAAAATATTATATCCACTATATACTATTAGTATCCTCTAAAATTAATTATTTTTAAAAATTGAAAATGTTTTTATATGTGTGTGTGTGTGTATATATATATATATAGACACACACATACATCCATATATAAAATGCCTCGTTTTGTTTGTACTTTTTATTTTATTTTTTTACGGGAAATGAACCTCAAAATTGCACCATTTTCCTTCCTGTTTTAGTATTGCCATGTGGTGGCAGTGTTTCAGTAATTCGAGTCCTTAAAGCCTCTTTGAAATTGTGCTTATGGGTTCATGTGCATTGTTTTGCTGCATGTGTTTCCAAAGAAAAAGGAGAACTCTAATGAATATATGGGCATAGGAGTACATTCAGCCGAGACTGATGCTATCGCTTTATGACCGATCGAATACATGTATGAGTAGCGAAGGTCATGATTGTCACATTCAGGTTTATCATCACCAAGTGTTGTATGCTGAATCACTAGAATATAAGGTCTGTTCTTTTCTGATTCTTGAGAACTGAGTAGAAAATTCATCTTGCTGCTTTGGATAAATCACCTTTATTTATTCGCATCATTACAATGTATTATGTGTATAATGAATGGATACTATGCTAGATTGAAATGGTATGCATTGAACAAATTAACATTTAAATAAATATATTCATTTTAATTTAAAACTATTTTCTTTTACGTGAAAATAAAAGTCTTGTCTTGTTTCATAAGAGTTTCATCCCTTTCCAAACTTGACATCGAGTATAAGATTTCCCTATCGTTCCCTAATTTATGCCTGGAAATGCATTTACTGGTATACCTCCCACTTAGCATTGGATTTGCATTTCCTCGTTTATTTGTAAGGTACTGTTGTTTGATAGCTTGTCTTATTTGACTGGAAAATATGTTATAAACAAAACACAGCTTATAGCAGATATGTCCTATCAATGTTACCGTCCAAGTAAAAAACAAAAGAAAAGAAAAGAGCCTACTGTCATCCCCCCTCTCCCCCTTAAGTTGGCTATCTTGAAAAAAATAATTATTTGAGAGCCATTAAAGCACTTTACAATTATTCACTTTATACTACAATTTAAACGTTTGGGGCCAGTAAGAATTTTTTAAAATAAATACTTTATTAAAGAATCTTGAAAAAAGTAAATCAATGTTTAAACAAAATTAAAAAGCTGTTTTCAAAAATGATAGTAATAAATGATTATTGAGTAGCAAATCTGCATATTAGAATGATTTCTGAAGGATCATGTGATGAAGACTGCAGTAATGATGCTGACCGGAATAATACATTATAAAATATATTAAAGTAGAATGCAGGTATTTTAAATTGATATAGTATTTTACAATATTTCTGTTTTTACTGTATTCTCTGATTAAATAAATGTATTTTTTTAGCACAAGAGACTTCTTTTAACAACATTAAAAACATCCTACCAACCCCAAACGTTTGAACGGTAGGCTAATGTTAGGCTTGTATGAAATATATCTTAAACATAACTTACAACATTTTTATTGGTAGATTATTTTAATAAATAAAAAAGAAAGAAAGAAAATAATTTTGCAATGAATGTTTTTATCAGCAGTGTCAGCTGGTAAACCACAAGATAAAAAGAGTCAAATTAAAAGATAAGCGTACTCCTTCGTAACTCTTAAATAAGTAACTCCTAAGCCTTTAAGATAAACGAGAACTAAAATATCTGATAAGCATATCATGCAGGAAATCTTAAAAACTGGTTCCTGTATTATGAAACATAGAGAGTGGTTTGCCGTAAGCTAATATGTCGAGATGATTTAGAATACTTAATAAAGTATGATGGTGTTCACTCATACTTCTTGATGCAAGTAACTTGGTTAAAGCCTACCGCAAATCTAACCATGATCACATCTACATATTTCCGTGTGTGATACTACGTGCGAAGTCGGTGGCTGGCTTGTGAGAGTCAGTTAAAGAGAGAATGGGAGAGAGAGGGGGGAGAGAAGAGGAAATGCAGTCTCTGTGGACTCTTGAAAAGTCCATTCGAGTTCACTTGCAGAGCTCATCTACAGCTTGACAATGCCCAACTACACAGTGACTATCGCCACTGGCACTCAGTGGTTTGCTGGAACAGATGACTACATTTACCTGACCCTGGTGGGATCTGAGGGATGCAGTGAGAGAACCCTTCTGGATAAACCCCTCTATAATGACTTTGAGAGAGGAGCGGTAAGAAACTAATGGTCTTCTTTACCTGCTAGGAATATGCGGTAACACTTTATTTTACAATATCTTGTAATAATTATACTTTCAAGTAATTAGCAACATACTCACTATAGGGTTAGGGTTTAATTTAGAATTCAAACCCTATCCCTATTAGGTAGGCTACATGTTGCTAATTACTTAAATGCATAATTATTACACTATAACAACAACACCTTAAAATAAAGGGATGCACTTTATTTTAAGGTGTCTTTTCTACATTGTAATTATACATTATGTACTGAGTAATATTAACTACATGTACTGTACGGTTAGATTAGGGTTTGGTTGGGGTTAGTTGCATGTAATTATGCATAATTTATGTATTACTAGGGTAACTACATGTAACATATTTAACAATGACACTGTAAAATAAAGTGTTACCAAATGAAGTGTAGCCCTATATTCAACGATTATGTATGAATATATATTAGACCTTTGAGATCCTTTTAAAGAGTTTATTCCATTGTATCTGAATTATATTTAATGTATTGTGCAATTAAAATATTGCATGGCAGAAATGAATTGCCTTTCTCTTTGTGAATTAAATATGCAAACCTTTATAAGCTTTTTTAATGCTGGTATTCTTTTACGTCTGTAAATTAATTTGACTCAAAGCATATATAGAGCACAAGTATGCTAATTAATAAGTGCTTGGAAAAAATAGGTGGATCAAAATTGCTATTTTAAAAATGGCGGATTAAATTTTAGGCATGTTTTGTCCCATATTTAATGATCTAAAACAATCAAAATCTTTTCATAACAACATAACATCTTTATTGTCACAGTTGAAGTTCACTATTGCATGTGTCATTTAAAGACTATTGAAACTATGCACGCCTTTTTTGGGCAACGTTTTTTAAATAACATCTTACATATGGTGTAATTCAAGGTGGACTCATATGACATCAATGTGGGAGAGGACCTGGGTGAAATTGAGCTTTTGAAAATCGAAAAGAAGAAATACTGGGTGCATGATGACTGGTACTGCAAATACGTCACGGTGAAGACACCCTATGGAGATTACGTTGAGTTTCCCTGCTTTCGCTGGTTAGTTGATGACAAGGAGGTGGTCCTCAGAGATGGCAGGGGTAGGTTCTGATTGGCTGTGCACATTTTTTCCGGTAAATAACTCTAAACTTTACCATAATATAACATTTCAGTGTTTGCTGTGTTTCAGCTCGATTGCCACAGCATGACAAGACCGGATTGGCGAAACAACACAGGCACAAAGAACTAGAACAGAGACAGAAGACATACAGGTTTTATGCAACTTTTACAAAGAGGTTAACCACTATATAGTTCTGATCGCCAGGAAAAATGCTTTCTTCACAAATGCACATGTGTTGAAGTCTACGATTTCAACAGACCATTCATTTTCCTCATCTCACACCGCTTGCCTTATATTCATAGGCTTTATGCAGTTACAAAACTTTCACGTACTGCATTTTGTTTCAGAGTTTGAGGGGAAATCAAAACGTCAAACAATGACTATATGTATATAGTATACATATATAGTAAATATATAGCCTACTATAACACTTTTTTTTTTACAGTTTAATCTTTACCCTGGTATTAATTCTGTGTATTTCAGAGTTCGTACTGTGCACTCTTATAAAAGGTTCTCTATTTGCATCGATGGTTCCATGAAGACCTTTTAACATTCATGGCCTTCCCATTGCACATAAGCTTCTTTATAGTGGAAAAAGGTTCTTTAGATTAAAACGTGATTGATATGTTCTTCATAATACATTTAACTTTTAAGAACTGTTTAGTAAAAGGTTCTTCTTTGGGGAACTGAAAATGTTTCTTCTATGGCATCACAGTAAAAAACAAAACCCGTTGAAACCTTTATTTTTAAGAGTGTACCATCGTAATTCCAGGGTTAACGTTCTTACATGCGACCTGTTTAAAGGGGTCCTATTAATTTTTTTCCACTTTTTAAACTTTAGTTTGAGCATAAAAAAGATCTGCAAGGTTACAAAGCTCAAATTCCCGCCCTCGAAATAAGCAAAAAGGGGGACGAGATATGTCAAAGAGATGCTGTTTTGTCCACCACTTTTCCAAAACAATTTTTTGACCTTCCTAAGGCTGACGAACTTAGAGTGGTTTAAATTTATTTTAAACACTGTTCCTGAACATTAAAACTCAAATGTTTATCTGTGTGCTGCACATTTTATGGAGAACAGCTTGTTTGCTAGCTTCTGTAAGCTCTCACTTTTGTAAGATGGTTCTGCGCACCTTAGGAAAATCAACCATGGTGATCGATTACTGTTTGTATTATCTTTCGTTTTTGTTTATTATCGTATCTATAATGTATAAGAAGATTACATAAAAAATACCACTCTGAAGCATCCTGTGAAATCAGTGCTTGCAAAGTCTATGCATGAAATTCGTTCTGCACAGTCATCTTGTTCGTTACCATTGTCAGGGTCTGAATCGGGATCGAATTGGTTTGAAATTGACGCCATCTTTAATATTTATAATTGAGAAGAACTTGCAGTTATGGAGAACCCAGCTAACCAAGCACAGCACACTTCGTATTTCGGAAGGAGGGTCTTCATCGAAATCAGTGCGAGATAGACTGGGGAGAGAGGTGCTGTAATAATGCAAAATATATGTGAAAAATAATGCGTTTTTTGAACAATCGAGCATGAAACATATTCTATACATCTAAAAAATAAAATCAAGACTTCGTAAAAGGTCATAATAGGACCCCTTTAAATAACAGTCTGTTTCGCTCTTGCGCATCGATTGAATTTATATTCCTGATTGTACCAAGTTGGTCTTGAATACACTGTTCTGACCATAATCGTAAGAATAAAGCACTCTGATCACTCCAATTAACACGTTTTCCACCATTGTGTGACATTTTGGTTTTGAAAGCAAAATACAGCACGTAAGTGTTTCTGTGACAGTATGTTTGAATATTTAATGAGGCAAGCGCTGCTGAGTTTGTTACTAAAAAACTGGGCTTCATTTTCTAACACTGCATCATTTCACACCTTTATAGACACATTTATCCACCTTCATGTCGATCCAAACCTGTAAGACCTTTTTCTTCTGTGGAACACAAAAGAGTAGGCCTAAGTATTTTGTTTTGATATATTTAGATATTTTAAAGGATGACATGACAGAAATTAAATTTGGGTAGACTATCCCTTTAAAATGAGAGTTTTAAAAAGAAAGTAACCCAGAGTTAGGTGTGAAAAGCCAACTAGAGAACACTAATTATAGGAACAGAAATCTTCATTTGTTTAGTAACTCACAGGACTAAATCTGGGACGTCTGCCGATGACACCATCACTACCACATATCGGACCACACTGCCCAGGAAATCCAGTTTTTAAAAGCGGAACCTTTTATTTATTTCATAATATTGACAATAAATGATTTGGTGCTGATGTAAAAGAATTTTACACTTTAAAACAAGATGTTGTTCTTCATGTTGAAGATGGAAGGAGTGGCATCCTGGCTTCCCTATGAGTATAGATGCCAAAGCCCATAGTGAGCTTCCACGAGACATTCAGTTTGACAGCGAGAAAGGAGTGGACTTTGTGCTCAACTACAGCAAAGCGTAAGATTCATTTAGTTTTCTGGTCTGTTCAGTCAGATCACTGTTATTTACATAAAGGGAACGTCTGTTTGTATTTATGCACATTTGCATGTTGCAACTCTGTTTGTGTTTTGCATGTATCTCTAACAGGTCTGAAAACACATATGCATTGTTTTTGTGGTATTATACATTTGCACAGGCCTTGCCGAACTGTGTTAGCTTGTAGCTACTCATATAAGACTGTGACTGTTAAAAGGGGGAAATTGCAGATTCAGTAGATTGTGTTGTTGATATAAATAGTTTTGAGAAGTTTCTTTCTCAGTCAAACCATGTAAATGCTTATCACCCATATCTGCAGACACACTGACAGTCAGATTACAAAAAACAAAAAATGTTTCCCTCATTAGGTGCAGGAGTTGAGCTCTCTGGTTCAGTATGTGGGTGTGAGAAACTGCCTTGTTAAAGCTTGTGAAAACGAAGTGCACTTAATTGTAATGAATGTGCGTTTGTTGTGACCATCACATCTATAAAGTGTAATAAAAAAAAACTAGACTTTCAGATAAAATAATATCAATGAAATAAAAGTCCACTTGAGAGTATTTAGAGAAAGTACACTTTTATGACTACGTTTCTTAGGGATATATTGTGGTTTCTTAGGGATAGTTCACTCAAAAATGAAGATTCTGCCATCATTTACTCACCCTGAAGTTGTTCCATCCAAACCTGTATGAATTTCTTTCTTCTGCTGAACACAAAGGAAGCTATTATGGGTAACCAAACTGTTGATGGACCCCATTGACTTCCATAGTATATATATATATAAAAAATATATATATATATATATATATATATATATATTATATATATATATATATACTATGGAAGTCATTGGGGGCCATCTACTGTTTGATTACCAACATTCTTCAAAATATCTTCTTTTGTGTTTAGAGAAGAAAGAAATTCATACAGGTTGGAACATCTTGAGGGTGAGTAAATGATGACAATTTACATTTGAGTTTACAAAAAAGTTTACATTTGAAATCATTATTAATCATAATCTTTTGTTGCACTGTAAAGAAGTACATTTATTGTGTAAAGTAACAAAGCTCATGTAAAGTACTTGATTACAATATCAACTATAGTTTGATATTAAATATTACATAGTATAATTGTTAATATATTTTAAAATTACTAAATTGCAGTTCCACCATTAGAGATTTGTAATTACAAATATATTGAAATAAATGAACTGACATTAAAGTATAATTTTTGTTCAACATAAATACTTAGTCAATACATTCGGAACTATATTTCAAAGACAATAGAAGTATGAAATTACAAATAAAGATGGGTCAAAAACTAATTGCATTAAATACAATTTAAACTATAGTACATTTTCAAAATTGCAAATAACATGCAATGAAGTGTACTCTTTTTAAAGTATGCTAAAGTGTACTTCTTTTTCACAAGGGTAGACTATCAAAAATCCTGAGTCAAAATTCAAAATGGCATAAAATTGGCCTAATATTAATTTACTCAACTAGCTCAAAATTTCTCAAAATAATATCACCAAATACTGTATCTATCTTTATGTATTATTGCAATATATAATGCAATGTAATATATCATTACCCATATGTAATGCGTTTTTATATTTGGCTGTGTTCTATTCCTTAGGATTGAGAATCTTTACGTAAACCAGTTCATGCACATGTTCCAGTCCTCATGGGGAGATTTTGCAGACTTTGAACGTATATTCATGAGAATTAAGAACACAATATCAGGTTTGGACAGTCAGTTATTAACATTTGATGATCTGCACATGACACACAATTATCCAGCTCACAAACACTTTCATCTCTTATCATGCATGAATCACTGGGAGTTTGCAGCACTGCTTTTTGTTTACTCATTAATAACAGTTAAATACCTAGAGTACAATATTTAGTTTTTATGTTAGGTTTAATACTCTTAATAATTTAGAATAATATACCAAATAGTTCTGATTGACAATTTTAAAGCACACAGCTGCTTCAAAATTTCATTTTTGATATATGAATGTGTATAATTTATGTAAGGTAAAAGTATCTTCAGGTATATATTAACCACAAACACTATTTTATTTGCCTGCTTGTGTCTCTTGCACAGAGTATGTGATGCAGCATTGGAAGGAAGATTTCATGTTTGGATACCAGTTCTTGAATGGCTGTAACCCAGTGGTCATCAGGAAATGCACAGAAATTCCCGACAAGTTTCCAGTCACACAAAAGATTGTGGAGAGCAGTCTGGAGAGAGGTCTCACGCTGGAAGAAGAGCTCAAGGTATGCAACACACATAAGCCACGCACAGGTCATGTCAGTTCAACATGCAACAACCAACGTGATAGTGCATGGTTTTAGTAACCATGCACTATCTCATTTTAGCTCTCATTTAACTTCATCTCTTGCTTTTCAGGAAGGAAACATCTTTATTGCTGACTATGAGTTATTAGATGGTGTTACTGCCAACGCTACGGACCCATGCACCCTTCAATACTTGGCTGCACCCATCTGTCTGCTGTATAAGAACATTCAGAACAAAATCATGCCAATTGCCATCCAGGTATCTACACTTAAAAACAAGCACATATGCTGGGAAACATACCAGACAGTTTTCACAGCACAGTGCGTTTTATTGAAAAAACAGCTATAAAAAACTCTCTCTATTTCATTTTTTCTCTCAAAGAATGAAAACTTTAGTGATGAAAAACACAATGAACACTAGGCTTAAGCCTAGTCCTAGAATAAAATGCATGTTTTAGCTATTTTAACTCAAAGCAACTTGCACTGTAAAGTGCACACCAGTAAAGTCAATTTTTTGCACATAAGCATGTTTATAAAAGCTGCTTAAATATCCTAACTGAACTAAGGCCTAATCCTGGCTTAATCTAAGCACTGTCTGTGAAACCAGGCCTATATGTGATACTCTCTTCATTTTTAAAATGGCTTTTATTAGTAGGTATACATTGCTTTTTGCAAATACATAGCAATAAATGTTGATAGAAGATGGAATAAGAAGTGGCTTAAATACGTGTTTGTGGTGGGCCGCAGGAGGAAACAGGGGCGGGTTTTCAAACCACGTTTTTGAGACTGTCTTCAGCAGTTTTAAGGATAAAATACCAAACAATTTTCTTAACTGATGAATTTGCTGATGGTTTATCTTAAAGCATATTAAAAACACATAGACATATAAACAACATTTAAAACTAGATTTTCACCACAGGAGTCTTTATAAAATGATTATTTCCTATGATGGCAAAGCTGAAAATCTGAATTTTCAACATTATTATCAGTTTTTAGTGTCACATGATCCTTCAGCAATGATTGTAATGTGCTTATTTGGTGCTTAAGAAACATTTGTAATTATTATCAATGTTGAAAACAGTTTTGCTGCTTAACATTTTGTGGTGGCAACCGTGAAAGTTTAAAAAAAAAAATTACAGGAAGTTTGTGGGTGATTTGGGGGGGGGGGGGGGGTGGGGGGTGGGGGGGGGGGGTAATTGTAACTGTCGAGCACCAAAACACATTCAAATATACCACATGTATGCCAGGGTTCCTCAAATCAAGCTCTAGAGGGCCGCTGTCCTGCAGAGTTTAGCTCAAACTCTAATCAAAGAAACCTGAACAGGCTATTCAAGGTAATTACAGCTAGGTGAGTTTGAGCAGGTCTTGAGCTAAACTCTGCAGGTCAGTGGCCCTCTAGGGCTGGATTTGAATAACCCTGGTGTATGCGCTACATATACAAGTTTTCTGAATTTTCATAGCTTTGTGCAAGGTAAATAGGGAAGGAAGTCATGCAAGTCCGTTATTGTTTTTATTTGTCATATATTGGGTGAATGGAATATGAGAAATAGTGAAGTCCCACACGCACATCCTTGCACAATTTGAAAACCATGGCTTATGCGATTGTCTATAAAATGACCTTTGAAAATGACCTCTTGTTCATTTGGATAGCTGGGTCAGACACCAGGAGAGGATAATCCCATCTTCCTTCCAACTGATGATGAGTATGACTGGTTGCTGGCCAAGATCTGGGTGAGATCTTCAGACTTCCACATACACCAGACAGTCACACATCTTCTCAGGACACATTTGATATCTGAGGTCTTTGGCATAGCCATGTTCAGACAACTGCCGGCAGTTCATCCTGTTTTTAAGGTAATTCCTTGTTCTCACTATGGAATTTATTCTATAACATTGGTTTGAATGTATATGCATGGTTGGGGGATACATTCTAAAGGCATCTTCTGCTCTTCCAGTTGCTGTTGCCT
This sequence comes from Siphateles boraxobius, assembly GCF_051911475.1. Lineage (NCBI taxonomy): Eukaryota > Metazoa > Chordata > Actinopteri > Cypriniformes > Leuciscidae > Siphateles > Siphateles boraxobius. Next base: position 4,436,103 of record NW_027508997.1, on the reverse strand, counting down.
CACATCCGTTTTACAATTGCCATTAACACCAAGGCTCGTGAGCAGCTAATCTGTGAGTGTGGACTTTTTGACAAGGTTAGTTTCTCTCTTTCTCCACAGTTCACTTCCTCCATAAGCAAACTCTGTCTAGAATGTTCTCTATATGGGCCAGATTTACTAACAGCTTGCGCAGCGCAAACCCTCTTTTGGTGTTAAAAAAAGACACGCAGAGAAGAATTTGCGCTGAAAGCTGTGGACACAGTTATTTTTGTGGCTGACCTCATTGCATATGCATTTGTTAGAGTTTCCCTTTCAGGCGCAAAATTTATGGGAAGAGAGTATTTAATTGAATCAGGCAAGGTGGCTTACTAAGGTTTGCGCTAGTCAATTTACTGGTATTTGCACCATTTTTTAATGCCTTAAACCAGACGCTAATTTGCGCTGCTCTTCACGTCATCAGTACATCACACACAGAACTTTCCACTCCCATCTGCGTGTTTGTGGGATTGCACTCTCACGCCAGTTTGCCCTGTTTAGTAAATCTGGCCAGAATTTTTTTTTTAAACAAATTGGTTTAATAAATGTTTCAATGACAAACTTATAAAGAAAGTTACTTTTTTCATTCCTGAATTAAATCAGTATTTTTAAGCGATTATCGGCTAAAAGTTTCAAGACTCATTCATAAAGACGGGCTGCATCCGAATATGCCTATTTCCCTACACAGTATTCAAAAAACAGTATGTGAAAAGCGTAATATATCCAAATTCACAGTAGTGAAAAAGTTCCAGGTGACATACTACTTCCGGCTAGATTCTGAAGGGCGCATCCAATGGACACTTTACTGTCCCATGAGGCCACGGGAGAGATTTGAGAATAGTAGTGAAACGATACAAATTATGCTGGTAGGTCATATAACAATGACAACATGACGAATGTAATACGTCTGATTTTGTAGGCCTACGTACTTAATGAGTATGTGATTTCGGAGAAAGCCAGTGTTGTTGAATGAATTGAACAAACTCACTCATAAAGACAATCATTTGTTTTGTTCCTGAGAGAATCAGTATGTTTGAACAAATCAGCTGAGTAAATGATTCATTGATTCACTCATAAAGACAGTCACTTCTCGCTACCTACTGGTATAATGATGTAACATCCAGAAAGGGTGACTGAAAAAAATAAGTACCTACTCTCTTGAGTAGGTACTTATTTTGAATAATTGTTTACTTATCGCCCGCTTAAAAAGTATGTTCTATATAGTATGAATGTTATCCGGAGATACTACATTCATGTATCATGTGAACTACCAACATAAGTTACATCGTTTCACTGCCATTCATAAATCCTCTCGCGGACGAATTAGGTCATCCGGGTACTTTTTGCCTACACGATTATGTGTTCTGTGAATTCAGACATACTACTTTGGTCACATACTGTTTTTCGCCTACTATAAAGTGGGGAAGTATGTGATTTCGGATGTAACCTAGGGATGGGACGGTATGAAAATTTCATATCACGATTATAGTGACCCAAAATATCACGATTATCAATATTATCACGTTTTTGTTAAAATGAGATGGAAATGTTCAAAAAGAACTGATACACAAACTGAAAACAATTCAACAAGTTAGTAATAAAAAATCACTTACTCTCTCTCTCTCTCTCTCTTACACACACACACACACAAACACACACACACACACACACACACACACACACACACACACACACACACACACACACACACACACACACACACACACACACACACACACACACACACACACACACACACACACACACACACACACACACACACACACACACACCCTTTAAATGAACAAAATATGTTGGTTGGGCCAGGGTGACTAAACAGCAACGATCAATGGCAACGCAAACACAGCGCATATCCATGTCTCGGATCACCGTGGACGCGATCTCTGGTTTCATTCTGTGTATGTCTTGCATCTCAGTTTTGGATTGTATTGAAAATTAAATCAGAGTAATTTAGTATTAATACTACTATAATATTGTGGTAGTGATCATATTGTCTTGACGATTGTTTTGTACACTGTAACTTACATAATGAGTTTATACACCGGTAAGATTTAAAAACATTAACGTTAATCACAATTCAGTATTTCATGTCCCTGAAATTATTTCTGTGGTAAAAAAAAAAATCTGTGTAATAAGTTTACTATGAATGAATACAATACATTATCCCTTAACGCTGCAGTGTGTAACTTTTGGAGACATCTAGCGGTTCAGTTGCGAGTTTGCACTAAGGGCTCAGCCCACTGCTCACCCCTCCCTTTCGAAGAAGCTACGGTAGCTAAAACGGGACAAACATCGTCGTCTGAGACGGCAGAGAATAGCCAGAGTAAACCAAGTTTCTGTACCACAGTCCATTATAAACCACATCATGGATAAAGATTACAAAGCCATAGTCAGCTGAGGATCAAGGGTCTTAATACATAATACAATAATAGTAATCAGCTGATTGTCTCACGAACGTAACCAGCACATTCTCCCCACATAGCAAACCCATAATATATAGAGGGAGAAGAATTAAGTTACATGAAACAATCCAACTACATATTTACACCACTGACAAGGGAAAAGTCACTACTCACGGTGTTTATGGCTAGCTTCTTCTAGCTTTCTGCATCTTCTCTTTCAAGGTAGTGACGAAACGCGGTCTGTAACGCTGTTTGTTCGCTGTCGGCTACGGTAGAAACATGCCATCACAATATGGCGACCTTCATAGAAGGGGATTCCCGCGCCTATGTAGATATAAATGTCTCACTCTAAGGTAATAAAAACATTACTGTTTATTAAGTAAGTTCTTTATACACCACTGAACACATAGTTATGGATATCATACTGCATTTCTGTTAATAGATACTCAAAATGTTTACACACTGCACCTTTAAATGTCACCCGTAATAATTTGAACATTTCCGTTCGTCTTGGCTCAATCAAAGTCACTTGCTGTAAAACTTTTCTTCTCGGAAGCTTTGCGTTAATTACAAGCTAGATAATGAAATATTTAATCTCTAATCCATATTTTTTGTCCAATTATTTGCCCAAGCCGTTTTGGTATTGAGGTAAAAGTTAACTTGCCTTGCACTCGCTAGATAACAGGTTGTCACTAAGATGACTTAGCAGATTTGATGCGTTTCCTTCCCCCTTTTGCAGCGACTTTCCTCTTGCAAGATCTGCAGACAGGGTACCCATCCTCTATTAAATTGCCCTCAGGACTCTTGTAACAGCCAAAATACGACCACACCTCAGATTTTGTCCTCTTGGATGGCTGAAAAATCTCCCGAGCGCTGTCACTGCCTTCTGCCATGTCTTCTTGTGCAAAAAACAACGTTGCATGCTCGCGCGGCGTCGCACCTCCATCTGACTGATTCTGGCTGGACAAGGTTTACTGCGAGTTTTCAAAATAACGATAATCAAACACGGTTTTAGTGATAATTACATTTTAAACAATAATACTAACCGTCAGGACATTTTATCGTGGTTTATCGTGAAACCGGTAATCGTCCCATCCTTAAACCTTACAGTCTGAATACGCGTAAACACATACTCTTAAAAGTAAAGGTTCTAAATGAGAGTTTTCGCAGTGATGCCATAGAAGAACCCTTCTGTTTTCCAAAGAATATTTCAGTGATCAGTTCTTAAAAAAACATATTTTTTCTTAATGTGATGAACATTTTATAAATCTTTAGAACTTTTTCTGTACTCTATCTTTGTGTGTGTATCACAGGCCAATGGGACAGGTGGAGGTGGCCACGTAGAACTGGTCCAGAGGTCCATGAAAACCTTCACATACAAGTCCTTGTGTTTCCCAGAGGCCATAAAAATACGAGGCATGGACAACCAGGAGGAACTGCCCTACTACTTCTACAGAGATGATGGCTGCGATGTCTGGGAGGCTGTGACAAGGTATGTTACATACCTGATAAAAAGAAGAATAAAAATTTAGTTGTAAAAACAAATGAAAAAGTCTCAATAAAAACTTGTTTTTTGTTTAGTAATTTGATATTGATTTGCTCTCTTTCTAGTTTTGTGACAGATGTAGTAAACATCTACTACGACAAAGATGAGACAGTTCAGGGTGATGAAGAGATCCAGGCATTTGTGAAAGATGTTTGCAGCTTTGGAATGCAAGATTTTGACAAATGTGGTAAATATAGTCTTAAAACAAATTTAAAAATTTCATGATGCAAAGGGAGTACACTTGATAATACCTTTATAAAGAGTACTTATTATAGAAAGAATATACTTACTGTTAGTGGGAACTGAATATAATGTTGTCAGACAAGTGTACACTCTTTAAGTACTGTACACTTAAGTGGCCTTATTTCATTTAGATTATATTTTCTGCTCATACAGTTTTTAAAAAATATTTGACTTCGAATAAATTTGAAGCCCACAAGTACACATTCAATACATTTAACACTTTCCAAAGGGTAAGTATGTTCTTTATATACTGTATAATAATAAGACAGTCTAATGTTAAAGGGTTAGTTCGCTCAAAAATGAAAACTCTGTCATTAATTACTCACCCTCATGTTGTTCCAAACCAGTAAGACTTTCGTTCATCTTAGAAAAACAAATGAAGATCCTTTAGATGAAACCTCCATTGACAGCTACGCAACTACCACTTTGACACTTCAAAAAGTTCATAAAGAGAGCGTAACACTAATCCATATGAATTGAGCGGTTTAGTCCAAATTTTCCAAATTTTAGTCCACTTGCGAGTTTGGAGTGACATGAGGATGAGTGAATGATGACAGAATTTTCATTTTTGGGTAAACTATCCCTTTAAATGAATAATTTAAAAACTTTCTTAAGAGTATACCGGTGATAGAATATGTGTATGACATCAGTCACTTTCAAGTTCCTCTTTCAGTTCACTAGTCAGCAGTTGAACTGAACCACAAATCTTTTAGTTAACAAAATATTTAACTTATAACTACTTATAGGGCTACTGGCTTTCAATTTCCGACATGAGTGTATTCTTATGTAAATGTGTCTGACCTCTATTTGAACCCTATATTGATGACAAGTTTTCATTGTTTGCAGAGTTTCCCAAGAGTTTACAAACCAAAGAGCAGCTAGTGGAGTATCTAACTATCGTCATATTCACTGCTTCTGCACAACATGCCGCAGTAAACTTCGGCCAGGTGAGATTACACACTATGATCTTTCTGCCATATTTTGTTGTAAAGTGAATTGATCAGCAAAACTAATATACATGTTCTGACTCTTTACTCCAGTTTGACTGGTGTTCATGGATTCCAAATTCCCCCCCAACCATGCGAAAACCTCCTCCTACAAAGAAGGGCGAGGTGGATATGAAGTACATAGTGGAGAGCCTGCCTGATCGAGGACGCTCCTGCTGGCATCTGGGCGCTGTGTGGGCCCTCAGTCAGTTTCAAGAAAATGAAGTATGAAATAAGTGCATATCTACATGAATACACACAAGCTCAGATGTGCTATGTAAACAAAGACAGATTCTGAAATGTATGATTTTTGTAGCTGTTTCTAGGTATGTATCCAGATGAACACTTCATCGAGAAACCTGTGAAAGAGGCGATGGTGAAATTCCGCAAGAAACTTGGAGAAGTGACCAAAGTCGTCAAGAGCCGAAATGAGGGGAAGAAGCTGCCTTACTACTATCTGTCTCCAGAAAGAATCCCAAACAGTGTGGCTGTGTGATTCACCAGTCACACGGAACCATGCAGACGTGCCATGCTAGTAGTAAAAAGTTTTTTATCAGAGTGTTTTTTATGGGATATTTAAAAAAAAAAAAAAACATTTATATATATATATAAATATATATATATATATATATATATATGGCAAGGTCGCTATGTGTAATGTAAAAGAAGTTTCGTAATAATAAGAAAATATGCAATAACAAATTTGCTAAACATTTTATCTTAATGTCAGCCATTTGCTATGTTTTTTTTTTACTGTTTATTTTACCCATATGCATATTTCAGCAACATTTTCTTCATTATTGATCATCACAGGGAGAACTTTTTGAGTTTAAAACAGCTTGTTTGTTTGAAAATTGTGTGTAACAGATTAAGGTAACACTTTATTTTTGTGTCATTGTTTTAGTGTCATATGTTACGTGTACTTACTATAGTAATAACTATTAATTATGTATAATTACATGCAATTAACCCTAAACCAAACAAAACCCTAATCCTAACCCTATAGTAAGTACGTTACTTAAAATTACTCAGTACTTAATTACAGTGTAACAAGGACACATTAAAATAAAGTGTAACCCATATTAATTGTATCATTTTTTATTTTAAGATTGATTGTTTACTTTCAAGGTCATAAATGTCTATTAGTTAATACTCAATTGGATAAAAGATGATACAGTGAGACATATACACTTTGATGAGTCTGGATAAATTGTCTTCTGTGAATAAATGGGCAGTTTATTTTACAATATAGTTTTGTCATGTTGTCACTGGTTATGTATTAAAGCCAAATTATATCAGGTCACTAGGATTAATTTCCTTTTTTAGTTTTTCTTAAAGTTATTTACTTCAGTTTGGTTACTGAGAAGAGAAAAAAAATCCCACTTTGATTTATATTTTCTTTTAATTGTTCCATTAGCATTTGCACATTTTACCTCCGGAGCAGTCTACAAACCATTTCAGTATTTAGCAATTGCAGGAGGTTATTGCAGAATTTATTGGTTCCGTATTTTGCATATTAAAGATAGAATTCAGCACCAGGTTTGTATTCATACTTGTAAATAAATAGCCTAAGTAGGCTTATCATGTCCAGTAGCATCATATATCCGTATTGTAACAAAGGACCCTTTCAGGACCCAATTTATTTCAATTCAATTCACATTTATTTGTATAGCGCTTTTGCACAATAGTTTTAAATAAGCTTTACAGAAAATGCATGTGTCTACATTACAATTTACAGTGAACTGTTATCGGAGGTGACTGTGTCCAAGTACATTCAGTACAAGTACAAAGTACCAAGTACAAATCACTTTCAGTTTCAGCTATCAATGTATTAATTTAAGGCAGAAACAATGTGCTCATTGTTACTATTCAAGTTGTGAACATAATGATTACAATATTTGGAAATTTAGCATTGGTGCATGTTGATTCAAAAGTGTGTGTCATCTCCTTGCAGTCATCTCTTCAGGAGTGACCCAAGAGTGGTCAAGACAGGGGGTGACCAAAAAAGGGAAGTTCTTAGAGCACTGATGGGAACAAGTATTGGACAACATCTGTGCAACCCTGTAGTTTTTATGAGGGAGTAAGACTCAAAGATAATCCACAGGATTGGATGTTCCCAACAAAAAAATCAGTGACATTTTGAAGTTGTGTTTTGCAACATAAATAGTCAAACAGCTAACAATCACCTCCAGCAGGGTTTGCATTCACAATTAAGATTTTATTGATTCAGAATCAGCCCTTTCTCTAGAAAATTTTGACATTTTATGGTTTACAAGACTTTTCCACACAGTATGTTTTATGCTTCTATTTTTATCATAAGATTACATTCCCCCACTCATGATAAGCCGTTAAAAACGGCATGTTTTCCTGCTTTCAGGAAGTGCTGCATTGAGATCAGTTTAAGTCCGCTTCGTTGTGAAACGCTATACAGTCAATGGTGAATTCACGCGCATCAGAAGCTGTTCTCAGATCAGAGGGACTCTAGCATGGGTGCGCGCGCCTCTGTCAGGTGACTAGAATCAGCTGATTCTCTGCAGACGGAACATGGCCGACCTCTCAAAACACTGAACTGATGATGGGACGAATGACAGCGTTAAGCTGCCCTTGACTCACTCTCTCACTGCTGGATTTGTGAGATTTAGAGGTGAAGGAACCTCTACAGAAGATATTTTACCACAGTACATATATAAGGTAAATCAGTACGTCAAATGTAATCAGCAGAGATTCAGACAGTTGCTAGCACAGCCGCTAGCCTTGCATGACAGCACCATGTAGAGCAATCACATATAAATGCATAAAGCAGCAAAATAACAGATAATTAAGAATCAAACGTGCATTCAGGTGTATGTACTTATATTTCTAACCGTTTAAGATTTGAAGAAGGACGAGATTGTCGCTTCTGTACGCTGATTTTTCATTGACACAGTTATAACGTTTTGACTTCTGAAAGATTCCTCAGAATTGTACGTTAATGTGAGAGATAAGTATGTTTTTTACTTTACACTGTAACGTTATATTACTTGTTAGATAAATATAAAAATGTTTAGCTTTAAATAAATAATAATTAATTAATTTCACCCCTTGTGAAAAAGAAGTCCACTTTAGCATAATTAAAAAAAGTACTTATTATGGAAATAATATACTTGAAAAGAATACTTACTTAGGACACCTAATTGCATGCAATTTACAAAAAAAATGTGTTTTATTTTAAATTTACTTTGAGGGACCTTAGAGTGCTTTTTGGCCTGCTGAAGTAATGACTAAGTAGCTACATCTTTATTTGTAGTTTCATAATTATTTCTATTGTATATGAAATATGGTTAAAGTGTACTGCCGAATTTAATGACAAGCATTTATGGTAAACTAATTAATCTTTGATTTAACTTTTGCTAAAACTTTTTGTCATGTATTTTAAATATATTTACAATTACACGTTTAAAATTTAGTACATTTAAAATGTATGTAATGTCAAATAACACTAAAATTAATTATGATAAAGTATTTTATTATAATTGGGTGGTGATGGCGCAATGGATAAGACACATGCCTTTGGTGTAAGAGACCCGGGTTCGAAGCCACTGTGAGACACCAATGTGTCCCTGAGCAAGACACTTAACCCCTAGTTGCTCCAGTGGCGTGCGACCTCTGACATATATAGCAATTGTAAGTTGCTTTGAATAAAAGCGTCAGCTAAATGAATAAATGTAAATGTAAATTTTACACAAGATTTAATGTTAGTTAACAAGTGTAAGTGTATGTTAGTCATCAAAAAGAATTGTACTTCTTTAAAGCACAACAAAACCAATCTTCAAATCTGCAAGTATGTTTTTTTCTAATGATATTCTTTTAAGATTTATAGTCCAACATCATTATGTGCACTTCTTATTCACAAGGGACAGCGATGAGTCCAATATAAGTCATAATGTCCATTACATCAGAGATATATTCAAGTAAAACTTGTGATCTTCTGCAGATTAAACCAGCATGTCTAATTTTATGGAGAATGGCCCCAGTAATCATAATGGGGAGGCTGAGCAGCTGTGGGAGAGACCCTGGACAGTGGAAGAGATGCAGAAATCCAGCACAAACTGGTCACTGGCTGCAGATTCAGGGGTATGGAGTGGAATGCATTCATTTTTCATATTCATATTGTTTGTGCTTGCTGCCATGTTGTACAGATGGTTTAGAGTGAATGTTTGTTTGTATCTCTGCAGTTATTTCTTTTTCTGCAAGACTTCTCTCAAAGGATGCTGTCCAAGACACATGAGATTGAGAAGCAGTTGGACGGTCTTATCCGGGACACTAAAGCCACAGACAGCCGTCTACATACAGTGTTTAATGACTTCCTAATGCTGTCCAACACACAGTTCATTGAAAATGTATGTACATTTTTTCATGATTTTAGCTAAATGAGAATTCATTTTGAATGTGGATGGAAAGCAAGGTAGTTCAAGTTTCACAAACTGAAATTTCACACTTGTCTTGAGAGAATATGTGGGAGTTTGTCAGCTTATGACAGTTATACATTTCTAGTGTTCCTCCCTTGAGACTCAAAATGGCCCAACTGTGAATTCTTTATTCAGCATTTTTCTTAACTCATGTCAGTGAGATTGTGAAATGTGATAAAGAAAAATAAGAGTTTAAGCACACACAAACCCTGTTTATATATATATATATATATATATATATATATATATTTATTTATTTTTTTACTCAGAGGGTGAGATTGTGAAATTTGATAAAGAACAATAAGAGTTTAAGCACACACAAACCCTGGTTTTTTATCTTTTTTTTTTTTACTCAGAGGGTTTATGATGAAGAGGTGGAAGACACTGGACCAAAGCCAGAAACCATGGAGAGACAGCCTGAACAGGTACTGTTTGGGGACATTTTTCTGGTTATTTCTGCTGTGGACCATTGCTATGATTTCATATTATGTATTATTTTGAAAACTTCTCTGACAATGTTTTCAAGTATTCCTACCATTTCATACACATGTAAAGGAGAAGACAAGGGAACAGAAGGAAGCAGAACTTATTCCCAAAGTCCAAGAGGCTGTCAACTATGGCCTGAAAGTCCTGGAATCTGCTTTCGAACAGCTCGACATTAAAGCAGGAAACTCGGACTCCGAGGATGAGGAGGCTCTGGAAAAAGTTGAGCCCATTTTGGAAGCAAAGGTAATTGTTTCCTTAGAGCCATTGAGCACTTACTTGATTAATATTACCACAATTAGTGGTGTTTGGATTAGTGATGTTAATGCGCTAAAAAAAATTCCCAAAGACTCACTTTGAAAGAGCAACTTCAGTCTTCACCAGTCTTAAAGTTGGCATGAAACGGAAGTTGTCTTTTCTTCCCAATTGTGACGTATAGCTGAGTGAAACGGCTTCTCAAATAAGTAAAAATGTAGTGTCGGACTTGAATTTGTCTATCTGGAATTGATTGGATGGTTGTGGTTTGCTATTGTTCTGTGATCTCATGTGAGTGAGTGACTTGTTGTTCCCGCCCATGCGCAAATAAACACACCATCAGAGAAGAGGAGATGTCTCTGCAAGAGGGAGGGGAAGTTCATTTAATTAAACTTTCCAAGGGTACATTAATAAAAAAAAAAATTGTGGTGTGCACTGATAAATAATATATAATAATTAATGCAGTATTCCATACAAAAATGTAATGGTCACTTTTGATTTCATGGTGATTTTAAGGTTTTTAGCCTAAATGTATTTTATTGGTAGGACCTGTATGTGGACAGGCCTTTGCCATACTTGATTGGGTCCCAAGCCTTTATGGATCAGGAGGATGTTGGCCTGGGAGATCTATCCAGTGATGGTGACATTTCCCATTCATAATCTTTAGTAGTTTATTGTTGTTGTTGTATGTTGCCCTTAACTTCTTTTGTTTGCTGTGTTTTTTTTTAGAAATGTCTGTCTGTAGTGACAGAGACAGCATCATTGAGAGTGATATTGAAGAAAGTGATGAGGTGAGAGAGGATAATGCATATAGTTCATATATATTTACATGAATTGCAACATTGGCATTTAATGAATATTGGCTGAGATACATTTTCTTAACATATTTTATTTATTGAAAAAATATTCCATTTTCAAAAACATTAGAACCAAATATTTTGACAACATTACATAAATAAATACATACATATATATTTATATGTAATCCTCGATTTGGATTCTATTCCAAAAGCACTCGGATGAATATTCTGACCAGGATGAGGAAGTCCATGGCAACTTCAAGAAAGTAAGGCTTGCAAATTTTTTTTCTACTATTCTGATGGTTTATTTACAGGTAAGGGATTTACACTATATTAGGATGTAATGCATTAGGTAAAGGATATATGTGAAATATATTTATGCAGATGCTTTCACAGCAGCGGTAATTATTTTTTATAGATATGGAATGCCACATTTAAAACAACACGAGTTATAAAACAAAAACAACCTATTGTCAGATTTACTTTAGCTTTTAAAAGGGGTTTAATCATCCAATTATGCTCTAATAATAATAAAAAAAAAAGATTTCATTTAAACGTGAAAGGTAAATATAAATTAACATCGACCAGGACATTTCTAAATAGCATATTCCTTAAAAGTTTTCTACAACTCAAGATTTAGATTTAAAAATTATATTTGTTTTTTTAATTAAATATGTATGCTTATTATTAATGCTTATATATTTAAATTGTCCCATGGGCTTTTTTTCCATAAAAAGCTTTATTTTACATCCAGCAATCAATCTATAGAATGCTGTAATTCTGTAATTCATCCCATAGAAACCATCCGTTGCTAGTTATGATGATGCTGATGAAGAGAATGAAGATGAAGGTTCTGACATATTTGGAGGGTCTGATAAGGAGGAAGATGAACTCAGAAAGGTTAGCTTTGCATTTTCTGAGCACCTCAGACATGCCAAGCAGATTAGTAAAAATGTGCACACTAAACTAGAACTTCAATTTCCTGTCTTTCAGGACACTGGTCTACCATCCTTTGCTGATGAACTAGCAGCCAGAATCAAGGGAGAGACTCCACATAAGCCAGATGCAGATCGCACATGTATGGTCACATAGAACATATAGATTTGACTGTGTTATTATTTACCACATTTCTATCTTTACATTCAGTTTATTTTTTTTCTCACGTTTATTTGTGTGCATGTACTTGTCTGTTCTCAAGCATTATCATCAGGCCCATCTATCACTCAGAAGAAGAGTAAAACAAAGAAAGAGCCAAAACCTCAGGGTATGAGTGACTTCATAACATGTTTATCAGATCATTCTGCTGTATTTTGCACTCTGTAGACCACCGTTTAAAAGTCTGGGGTCGGTAGCATATTTCCTATGCTTACCAAAGCTGATTTATTTGATTAAAAATACAGTAATGTTCGGAAATATTTTTACAATTTAAAATAGTTTTAAAATGCAATTTTTTTCCCTTGTCATGGCAAAAATGTCATGCATCCTTAATGATTTTAATGACCCCAAACTTTTTTTTTTTTACGGTAGTGTACAATATAAACAGTCATGAATCATCAAATTATATTTGTATTGTTTTATTCAAAACAACTACACAAATTTTTCGAAGTTTCTGGCATAATGTACCATAGTTTCTTTGAAAAATGGTCGAATCCTGTAGGATATATCTAGTAAAATAATGCCATATATTTTATGCATATGTAATTACAGTGGAAGATGATCAAGATGAGATGTTCAAACCACCAAAAATGGAAGATGAGGAATATTCTCCATTCGGTGGGAAGGGTGGTCTCTTTAGTGGAGGCAAAGGCCTGTTTGATGATGACGATGAGGTTGGTTAGATCAATATTAATGTAGTCAACATACAAAATCATACAAATGTAACTAGAAGACATGGTTGCAATCTTTGAAAGTAATTTCATATGCTTTGTTCCTTAGGGAGATCTGTTTTCTGATGCACCCAAAAACGAGCCAGTGGAAAAGGAAAAGACCGTGACCCAGGCAACAGGTGAGACTTACTAATTTAAAGTCAAATGTTGGATAGTCCAACTTGATCTCTCAGACTTATGACCATATAGTATTTTCTTTGTTTGTCTGATGACTTTTAAAGAAACATAATAGCAGTACTGGGATTACATTTTTGAAGTTGGCATGAAATGAAAATTCATTCTGTTTTCTAAATGCATGTTATTGTTTTATTTCTTAAAAAAAACGGATTTGACTTTGTAATTTTTAATTAAAATATCATAACTCAATCTTTCTGTGAAATGCCAGACCTTTCTGGTGACCCATACCAGACACCTATTCTATTTTTGTATAATGATCCATTGTTTCTCCCAACTGAATTCCTGCTTTCACTCCGCAATCTCTTTCTTCTCACAAAAAAATTAATTAAATAATACAAAATGTAAATTGATTTCTATTTATTAATGTATTTTGTAAATAGTCATTTGACAAGCTTTGTGTAAGGATCTTGTTTTTCTATAATGACTGGCTGACTGTGTGTTATCTTTTTCTCACGACCTGTCTTGTGTACCTTCTGAAACCCACTGTGTTGACAACTCATTTACCTAATAGTAATCTTATCTTTTTCATTTGCTTTTACAGAGCCCCTTAAAACTAAGAAAATCCCCACTGGCGCTGTCTCCATCTTTCCTGGTAAGCATTAACTGCATTCAATTTGCATACTCGCAAATTGTTTTGCATAAAAGTTTGCTGTAGCTACTATTGAGAAAGTATTTTCATGCCCCTCTCACCCTCGGAAAACAAACTGTTTGGCTCACCAAATGATTCTATAGAGAGCAAACACAGTCAGAGTCCAGTGAAGCCCAAAGTGCAGGCAGCTCCAAAACGTGCCTCAGTCGGGGGTGGGCTCTTTGATGATGATGATGATAATGGTGGTGATGACGATGATGATGACTTCTTCAGTGGAAAGACACATAACAAATCCACCCCTGGTAAACCTCTCACATTTGCCCTGCAGTATGAAAAATTACTGTTGTTTTGGGGGAATTTAAATGCGTATCTTTGTGATTAGGACTAGAGAAGAAAATGCCAAAGAAAACAGTAGACCTGTTTGGGGAAGCTGATGAGGAGAATGATGACGAAGACAGAGCTATATACTCTGAGAAAGCCAGTGCAGCTCCTCCCCTGCAGGAAAAAAGAGTCGAGGGGGAGGAGGAGACCCGTCCTCCAGAGAAAAAGGTCTGCTTGTCAATCATCATCATTTTATTATGGTTGTTGTTACTGCTTCTATATTGATTGTGCTTGCTTGCAGCGTCCTGCTGGAGCCATTTCAATGTTCGGGCCCGGCACTAAAAATATACTGGAGGGTCTGAAGAAACGCCGGCCTTCCACCAGTGAAGAGTCCACCAAATCTGAAGAGGTAGAAAACTCTTTCTCTCTTAGGGTGTTCACACTTGTAGTGTGGTTCTTTTTGGTCCGGACCAAAAAAGAAATGGATACATTGAGTCCTGGTTGGCTTGGCATTCACACCGTCATTTTTAAATCCAGACCTAAAGATATATATAAAAACTAGGGGTGTAACGATACGATGTATTCGTATTGAACCGTTCGGTATGAGGCTTTCGGTTCGGTAATCAGTACACATTACAAACCGAACGATTCGTTGGACCATTTTTCCTGCCGACCAAAATCCGCGCTGGCTTGACCACCACAACGTTGCGCAACATCAAATGGCAAACCTAATGAAAGCGGAACAAAACTGCGCTACTCATTATTTTGTGCTTCACGGTCCGTTTATCAGTTTGGACCAAGCGGGAGCCGATCTTGATCAAGCGACACTTTGCGCTTCTTCAGCGCAAAGAAATACAGTAAACAAAGCATTTTAATTTGCCACTGAAGTAATAACATTGCTGCGAGATCTAGTGAGAAGCATTCAAATTTCTCCGTTATTAACGGATCAAACTGCGCTGATATGGAAACCAGGAGAAACATTGTTCCATGAATGAACTAGTTATAGGTTTTAAGTCCACAGATCAGCAACATTCACCATGGATTTAATGTAGTAACACTAACATGTAACCATGGAAGTTTGGCAGAAATAGTAAAATGCTTTCAAGTACATCACACATCTTTTTCCAGCACCATATTTAAATGTTATTTTTAATGTGATGACCAAAACATTATTTGTTCATCCTTCAAAGATTACCCCCATTTATAAAACTAAAAGTTTCAAGATGTAGGAAAACTCACACTTATTTAAAAATAATTTTTCTTTTAATAAATAGGAAATTTCTCTGGCATTTATTTCTTTTTGCTGTATCGAAAATGTACCGAACCGTGACACCACTGTATCGTATCGAACCGAACCGTGAATTTTGTGAACCGTTACACCCCTAATAAAAACGTATATTTTGCGATTTGTGTACGTGAACTCACAAAGAGCTGAGAACTCACAAAGAGCTTAGAAAATGTGCAAAGCAGTCAAAACAGCGGCAGGAAGTTGCACTGTTGCACACAAACCAAGATCTGCTGCAAGGAGGCAGCTTTTCCAAACCTGTCACTTGTGAACACTCCCTTACTCTCTAGTTGCAATAGTGTCTGCTGTGTTAAAGTTTTTCATTTTTTTACATTGAACGATTATTGTTTTTGTTTTTTTCAGAGTGGACCTCCACCTGAAGCAGTCAAATCTTCACTTATTCTGGGAGCATCAGAGAAAGCACTTAGCAAGAGTCTGTTCTCAGACGAAGAAGACTCACAAGTACATCACTTTTCTATAGTCATCATACATAGTCATACTAGAGTCATACATATTGTGGGAAGAAGGAGGCGGCAACAGGCGAACGTTCAACGCACAATTTAATAATAAAATAAAAAAATACAGCAGTCGTCCGTGAGGGGCTGCTGTCTTTTACTTTATAGTAAAGTTACTTTATAATATATTTACACATATAATAAAACAAACACAAGTCCAGGCCTGTCCTCTCTCGCTCTTCGCTGTCGTCGCTCCTCCTTTACGGTTCCGCTCCTCCGTGAGAGACACAGGACCGGTGCGTCGCACAGGTATCGCTCAAACCACCGGCCTCAAGCCGTTTTCTCACAGCCCTCGTCCTGCTCGCCACAGTCTATTCGCAGTTTTCTGATGTATTACAATTAGTGCTGGGTCATATTTAATAGTACCTTTTTTTTGCAATGATTTAGCTGGTGATATAAAATTAAGCAACAATGTGAATATTACAGCAATTTTGTATTACTTTATTGCTATATTATAGGATATTAGTAAATCTAAAGGCCCCGATATAGTTCGAAATCAAAGAACGAACTGGTGTGAAATCATTTCGAATTTTTTTTAAAAGTTCTTTCTTTGAAATTTTCCCGTCCTTCGGATGAGACGTTAAACCGAGGTCCTGACTCTCTGTGATTATTAGAAACCCAAGGATATCCTTCGAAAAAAGAGTAGGGGTATAACCCCGGCATCCTGGCCAAATTTACCCAGTGGCCTTTGTCCATCATGGCCTCCTAATCATCCCTATATACTGATTGGCTTCATCACTGTCTCCTCTCCACCAGTAAGCTGGTGTGTGGTGGGCGTTCTGGCGCAATATAGCTGCCGTCGCATCATCCAGGTGGATGCTGCTCATTGGTGGTGGTTGAGGAGATTCCCCACTTCCATGTAAAGCGGTTTGAGTACCCAGAAAAGTGATATATAAATGTAACAAATTATTAATTATTATTATTATTAAGTTTGTTTCTGGAATTTAAGGGCCAGTTTATACCTGTCCCCATGTGTTTTCTGTGATCGGATAGCCATCTGATCGTGAAAAAAAAAACAGGTTTAAATGCCCTCCGAAACACTTTCAAGGCGGATTTAAATCTAACCGCTCAAACCACTCAACCACTGAAACTGAACAAATGTAAATGCATCTGTTTGTTGAAGCGAGATGTGAAAATTTTATTCCCAGAATAGTAATTTTTTTTAAAAAATTAACATGCATCTTATAGATTTCTGGCTCCATATGACAGCACTACTGCAATATATTTCACCGCAGATGAGTAGATGAGTATCTCTTCAGCAAGCCAAAACTGCCACAAATAAAAACTGAAAGTTCACCATCGCATCCTGAAGCTCAACACAAAATCATATTCATTAAAAGTAATGAGACTAAATTATCTTTCTCTCTGCCATCTTTGATTTAGGTTTTTTGATGTTGATTTTTGTTGATGTGAACTGATGTTAATTTAGCATATTACACGAGAATTGAAGATCGGATTTATATTTGTTTTGCGGAGAAACATTTATGTGGCTAATTGTAAATGGAACGATTTAAAAAAATCTGATCGCTTTCCGATTAGTAAAACGCATGAAGTGACCAGGTGTTAACAGGACCTAAAACAGCTTGCCAAAGGTGTCTGGCTGGTAAACACCTATATATGCACATATTTACATATTATTAATCTAAATGCTTTTCTCAAAAGCAAAAAAAATAAAAAAGATCCATTGTCTATTTTCAATTAGCGATGTATGAAGCACTGCTCACACAGAAGTCACTTTTAAAGCAAGCAGCTTTCTGTTGGTCCAGCGCGGTCGCATGTCCAACTTGTACCCCATGCGAATTGATTAAATGATTGGATTTTCGCCGAACAACGGTAAATGTGATAAGTTCAAATCAGTGTTGATTTAAGTGAATCAATGTGTTTAATAAAAATGATTAATAAAATTGATGACGGATGTTTTAGGGTACTAATGTTAGATAAACATCAAGATTTATACCTTTTAAAAATATTTGTTTTTGTTTTATCACCCAACCTTGATTATAAACTGACTCCAGATACTTGTCACTGATGTATTTGCTGATCTGTTTTTTTTTAAGATATTCCCAAGTGAGACTACAAGTAAATCAAAGCCTACCACTCAGAACAAGCCCAGTAATGCTGCGCTCTCATTATTTGATGATGAAGAAGAGGAGGTGATGTTAAGCAAGTTTAGTTTAAAGTGATAGATTGTGGGGAAATCTCAATATATTCGACTGGTTTTCAACAAGTATGTTTTGATCTTTTAGGACCTTTTTTCATCGACACCAAAGTCCAAGTCAGTTCAGGTCAAAAAAACATCTCTACCAACCAAGAAACCTCTATCCAGTTCACTCTTCAGCGATGATGAGGTATTTTTGAGTTTTAGCACCAGTAAAACAATTACAAAAGAGTCAGTAGAATTGTAAAATACAGTAAATGTTGAAAACGCCATCAGAAAGAAATTATACAAAGTTGTCATTTTTATTTGTTCATTCTGTTTTATCTTGTCAGTTTTTCTTATGATGCATGTGGATATCACGACATAGCACAATATTTGCTTTAGTTTTTTTTTTTACATTTGCAAGGCAAAATATTTGCAATATTTTTCTATATCAGGATCATTGGATGAGCTCTAAGCCCAACAAAGAAAGCCCAGAAGTGAAGCCCAGCGGAATGAAGTCAAGCGTTAGCGCCCCCTCCAGGCTACCCAGTGTCAAAGCACCACAAAAAGATGGCCTATTTGGTGGTGATGATGATGATCTGTTTTCAGCCACTAATGAGTCGAGGTTTGTGGAGCAGTGAACATACTAAAGCAGTAAGAGAAACACTAAATCATTATGCTTTAAAGTTTATTTTTTGTCCTCGCAGTATCAAATCATCTCAGAGAATCTCTCTCCTGTTCGAGGATGAAGATGATGATGAGGACAAAGAACCTCTTTTTGGCTTCAAAACACCTGCAAATAAAACTCCTTCTCAACCGAAGGTAAGTTGGCTTAAGTGTCCAAATACTTTTGGAGCTGCCGTTTATGCTTTTTTTGGGAAAGAAGTCTCTTATACTCACCAAGGTTGCATTTATTCGATCAAAAATCTCATAAAAACAGTAATATTGTGAAATATTTTTTACAGTTTAAAATAACTGTTTTATATTTAAATATTTTAAATATAAAAATGTTAATGTTTAATATTTAAAATATTAATATATATATGAAACATTAAATATTATTATCAATATTGAAAACAGTTGTGCTGCTTAAATAGGCTATTATCTAGAATTCAGAAACCCTTGTTTTTAGCGACACTGGTGGCCGTTAAGTGAACTGCAGCCCGCAACTTGTTGCTTGTCCTCGCACTCGTGCACACGTAACATACAAGAGACTGTAATTCAAGGCCCCCGATATACTCACAGTGAGATTCTTTTTCGTCCTTTGCTTACAAGTAAAAAGAAGTTGGAAACCTTTGCAACAATATTCTGTTAACGGACATCCCGACGCTGCTGAGAGCGACATTATATGAATATGTTAATACAAGCTACAAGCTTTCCTCTCAATAACAAAAGCAGTTAAGAAAGCATCTGATCATAATGATGTGGATATATATTTGCACCAGCTTTACAATTCACCGGCATCATGTCGACAGATGAGGTAATTAAAATGACACTGTTATGATGTTTGATTATAAAGTATATTTGAGACTGGCTCTGTGACACCTTATTCTGCTCTAAACAATGGGCGCCGCCATGACGACGACTTACTCCGGTTGCCTACTTCCGGTTCGTACTGTATTAGCAGTGAGAGAATGAGTTCAGGCTCTACATGTGCTGTTGTTGGTTGTTTTAACAATTCAAAGAAGATAAAAAACTTTTTAGAAACTGGGTGCTTTGAGCATAAGATAAAAAGGAGAGAATGCCAATGTCCGGTTCGTATCAGCTACATTCAATACCAGAGAGTAGACGTTTTTGGTTAGCTGCGCTAAAACTGAAGCATCCAACGAAAAAGGTGTAATACGTTACCAGTAGGGATGGGCATTTCAAGCAAAAATAATATTCGAAGATCGCTGGGTATTATGCAATTAATATTCGAGAATCGCACCCCTCCACCACATCACGCACACATGCATGTAAAGGCTATAGGCTACACACCAGAGCACGTGAGCAAAGCGGAGCAGTGTGACGCTTAAAATATAAGTTAAACAAAAAAAAACTAAACATACGTTTTATATTTAAGTTTCACAATATAATGTTTTTTTAAAATGTATTTAATCTATGTTGATTATATGAAAAGGGAACCGCATAAGATGAGTCAGATATGATCATAAGATGCCCAATATATCGGAAAACATTTTGAATGGCTCAGACATGATTTTGACCACTTATCAAGTTTTGTTTTGTAGAAAGCCTTTCTTTAAAGTGAATTTCGTTTATTATAAATTGTATCTTCATTTTTATCAATGTTTTATCAACAAATTGCCTGGAATAATAAATAAGAAGCACAAATAGTAGATATACAGGACACGGAGGCGTGGGCGCGTGAACTGGAGCGCGTCTTATTAATCAACGAAACTCAGCGTATAAGTTACTTGCCTCACATACATAAGTATATCTATAGAAAGCTTTAAATGTGTACTTTTAAACAAAATAATTAAAAACGAGCAGAAATGGGCTACTCTGCTTAATTCGTATGAAGTGTGCATTTCTCTCTATAGGTGCGTTCACTACTGCGAAGATGGCGAGTCATTATCATCAAATTTATCTTTGCAGTCGACACTTACAGAAAACACTAGTTATTAATAAACAATTCAAATGTTTAATGCATAATCATTACTTTTGCCGGGTTTTTTTGTGGCAAGCTTATGCGTGCGTTGAGATGCTGAATAGGCAATATATTACGAAAACGCTCATTATGGTTTAGCATTCTCTCCCATATAGTATACATAACTTCCAACCCAACTTCATCACGGGCAGGGCCAGCCCTACTTATTTCACATATTTTCTAACCAGCACATCACTGCGGCGTTCTGAGCAAGCGGCGCTAAATCTTCATAAAGCTTCGAACCGGAAAAGGACAACCGGCTTCCGGTTCAAACCCGCTATGAATCATGGGTAAATTCGCCAACCAGGAAAAAGGTGGATAGTTTGAATAAATCTCCTTTCTTTGCTTGACACATTGACATTACAGTACAGAATGGCTGAACATTGTATAAGCTTTAATTTTATGTGTCAGTGCCATTGAACGGAAGAGAGTTTTTCGGAAGTTCGTGTAAATCCTATTGATTTTCCCTGCGAAACCGGCCCGAATCCTTCACATTAAAATTCGTTTACAGGCTTTCATAGAAAACCAAGGTCATCGGGGAAGGTCTCGTTTTTTAAGTTTCATTACAAGCTTGTACACACATTGGCAATAAAAAAGCAAATAATAAATGAAAATTCTTACATGCAGCGCCTTTAATACTTTTGTGGAAACCATGGTGCATTTGTTGTCAAGATTTTGATGAATAGAAGTTTCAAGAGAACAGCATTTATTTGAAATAAAAATCTTTTATAACATTATAAATGTCTTTCACTCAGTTTAATGCATCCTTGCTGAATAAAAGGATTGATTCCCTTTAAAATAAAAGATTTTATTTGCCTTGTCATTAGTTAGTTGCTGAGAATTGCTCTGTGTTCCAGACTTCTGGTGTTCCCTCTCTGTTTGAATCTACGGAGGAGGAAATTGTGCCCAATGTAGCTAAAGACAAGATAGCAGAGAAGTCGTCTGTGGAGAAGAAGCCTGTGGAATCTATTCTGTCCTCTGACGACAGCACTGAGATTAAGAAGAAGCCGGTTGGAGCAGTAAGCCTTTTTGGTGGGATCGATGTATTAGGAGACAAGCAAGATGCAAGTAAAGTGAGTAAAATGTTTTATTATTTATGTAAATATATTATATACAATTAACAAAATAAAGATAAATAGCATAAAATAATAATTAATATATTTACACCTATTATGCTCACAAAAAAGGGTCACAGAACTGAAGATTGTCTCTTCCACAGAAACAGACTAAGAATCAAGAGGATATTGCTGATGGTGACGAGCTGCAAAAGGAGGGTCCACCACCCATGGAGAGTAAGGGGACCAAGGCCAAGAAAACAGCACTGAGTCTTTTTGATGATGACGATGATGATGATGAAGATATGAACACAGATGAAATAGTTCCTGCCCCTAAAACATATAAATCAACAGAAAAGAATGCACTAAAGGTTAGCTGTTTTAGATTCAGCGCTGTGAGGTGTGAATTTGAATGGAACTTAAAGTAGGTTATTTAATGTTATTTAATTGATTTCGCTTGTGATCTCAGGATCATGGGCCCCACATGAAGAGCACAGGTGTGTTCCAAGATGAGGAACTCCTTTTCAGTCACACGCAACAGAGAGACAACGATCCTGATGTAGATCTCTTTGCCACATCTCCTAAACCAGCTGTAAGCTTTTAGACTTCCCATAGACTTTGCCACTTTATGGTGAGACGGTGGTTTCTTAGTGATGGAGGCATTTTCATTTCACAGGTGTCATCTCAGCGCTCTGTGAAACCTGTTGACCCCATAATGTTTGGCGATGAGGATGAGGATGACCTCTTCGGTACAGCAAAGCCTAAAGCTCCACCGGTACTGTTTTTCCCTAACTTGTACATTAAACCCTCTGGTGCTCATAGTGTGGCAGTCAAAATTGTTAATTTTTTTATTTTAATTTTTATGTACTAAATTTTATTTTGACAATGTTTTTATTTAATAATTTGTATTTTTAGGGAATTTTATGGTACTAAATTATATTTATGCAGTAGTTGTAATCCATTTAGTACCTGTTAACCATTTTGAGCATAGACCTGAAACTTAATCTGTCATGAACGCTTAATCTGTCCATGAAGCATCTTCATTTAAATTTTTTTTTAAATGAAGATACTTGTCAGATTATTGCTGAACTTAAAAAAGTTATAGAAGTTTAAGTTTATTATTGTTATTGAAAAATGCATAAAAATACTATTTTACATTTTTACATGAAATATATACTGTATGTTCTAAAACATGTTTTACTTTAAAAATGCGAGAAAACAAGTTGTGTTAAAATTTGAGGTTGATATTACAAAAAATGAGCATTCAAAAAGATTTTTTTGGGCGCAGTATACCAAACTTGTGTGACTATATTTTTCGGGGGCATTTAAGCTTTTCGAATCATGCCCATGATTCTTTTGTGTGTTTTTTGTTTCGTACCATTCCGATGAAGGAAAGAAAAGAAAAAACATAAAAAGTTTTTCTTTTTTGTATGTAAATGGTAATACTTCATAAATGATTCTACAATATAATCCACATACAGAAAGTACCAGAGAAGCCCAGCAAGCCTAAAACGAACGAAACGGACAAATCAACACTGACATCAAGCAAGGTATGCAGAGAAATAAATCTGCTGTGATGTTTTTTAATTCATCTTTATTCAGCAACAGAACATTTATGCGAAAAACATTATGTTTATATGTAGCGAATAGAAATGTAATATATTATATGTATACATATATATTAAATAAATGTTTTTTAATTTATCTTTATTCAGCAACAGAACATTTATGCGAAAACCATTATGTTTATATGTAGCGAATAGAAATGTAATATATTATATATATATATATATATATATATATATATATATATATATATATAAAATAAATGTTTTTTATTTTATTTTGAGTCATTTATCTTTTTTTATTCATGATTTATATATAATTATATTTAGAATTAATTGCGTCTTGAGTAATAGAATACTTTTTTATTTTATTTTATATATTTACCACATATAAAACATATTTTGGGAGACCCCCAGAACCTATAAGTGTTTTTGGTTTTTAATGGTTGACATAAATGTAATTGATATTATTTAATTGCACAGGTCCCTACAAGCCCTCTAAAATCTAAAAAAACTTCCTCAAGGATTGGAGAACTTCAAGTAACGTTTTTGAAAATAAAATCTCTATACTTTTTTATGCTCCATTTCTCTCATTGTTAAAACAGTGTTTTCTGTATTTCTATATTCTGTGTTTTTTTACTTGATATCCTAGCATGATCTTGCTTTTCATTGGGCTGTTTCACGACTCACCTATGCCTTTATCTGTTTAAAATTTCTGCACACCATATATTTTTGCCTGTTAACATTTTCACTCATTCAGGTATACCAGAACATTTGCAGCTTTGCCATAACATTGTTTCGCTCTATGCCGATGCTGTACATCATTACTGCACCAATAGGAAAACTAGATGCTGCACTTTGTCAATCTGTTGTTTACAGTACTGTATTTGCAAGGCAGCACTAAATTGATACTTTCCTTGTTACCAACATTGATGACATCGTCCTAATATTTGCATTGTATTTAATTGTATTTCTTTCTTGCAACAATTTAACAATTTAAAGCCATGTTGGCTTATTTACACAGACCTAAAATGTGGATTTTTTAACACTATTCTGTTGCTGCCTTGCAAGCACTTCTATGTGCTTCAGGAAATGCAAATCTAGTGTACATCTAAAATAATACAGACCAGTTCCTCTCTGATCTTGGCATATGAGTAAAGGGCATTTTTTGTATTCATTAGTTTGGTTACAGATTTGAAAAAACATGTCTTGTTTCTTTCAGGCTAGCTTAGCTGTCAACCCTGCCAGCCTTTTGCCAGGCGCAGTGCCTCGGATTCCAGGAGCTGTCAGCGTAATCCCTGGCCTGGCACCCGCCTCCCTCCCTGCAGCTGCCAGGCCGCTGCCAGCTACCGATACTATCTTTGATCATCAGACCTCCAGTGAGGGAGGTGTGAGCTTTGACTCGCCTGCTCAGGTCAGCACGCTGCAGAATGCTAACAAGGTGGGTAAGACTGCAGTATGTATGTTTTACACTTTGATAGGTGGCATGAAAAATTGGTTGTGTGTGTAGGGTTGCACAGTTGGCTCGATATCACAATTTTGCCATTGGTACGGTACCAGAATGTAATACTAACTAAATTGATACAATAGGGGACAAATAATGATATATCTGTAGTTTTCACAGGCCACATTCCCACTGTTTTTGCCAATTTAATGACTAAAAATAATATAAAATGATTATGGTTTTATTGTGATTTATTTTAAAAAATAAAAATATTAAACTAAATAATAAATATATTATAATAACAATATTGTACAGTCAACATTTTTTCTTTTCAAATGATTTTGGATCATTTATTTATTAATTTATAATTAAATTATTTTACTGTAAAATTACAATGCTAATATTTATGTTAATTTTACAAAAGGTAACCCATTGAGCATTGGATTTTGAAGGGTTGCTGGAAAATAGAAATATGCGCTGCCGGTTTCAGAGTGAAGCTCGGTACTGTGTGTTCATTTACACTCATGCAGCTCATGATATTAGGTGTGTAAATTCCGCAATTCACTCTGAAACGGATTGCATATGAAATGAATTAAATCGCAGCCTGTGCTATTTGACAATTGCTCTAAGCCATATCGCGATAACGATTTTATTTCAATTTTGTGCAGCCCTAGTTGTGTGCCATTGTGATGAAAACTGCTGTTTTTGGTAGAGTGCCCATTCAGTGGCTTTTTTTCTTTCGCAGGGTCGGACTAAAGGGGCAGTGCGACGGCGGCCGCAAACAAGGGCAGCAAGACATCTTTCAGCACAGCACTCTGAGGAAGCTGTTGGGGAGAGCACCTCTTCACAAGCTAATGAACCAGTTATGGCTGCTTCACTCCCTACCTTTAACCCCGTTTCGGTGCGACCCACAGCGCTCACTTTACCCGTCAGCATCCCCGCTGCAGCCAAGAGCCCAGATGAAGCAGTCAGGCCAAAGAGATTTCTTGATTCTGCAGACGATCTGTTTGAATCCGATGATCTCTTTGCCACAAAGCCTGTTCCCTCCTCTAAACACAAAGAAAAGACCCCTGAGGAGGGCCAAAAGAAAGCCACTAAGACGGAGGCCGTCATAACCTCAAAGAAAGACCAGGCCTTGTCTATTTTTGACAGCCATGAGGATGATCTTTTTGCCACAGTGAAATCGAAGCCTGTCCAGAAAGCCAAGCACATGTCCTTCCTAGATGATGATGATGATATTTTTGGAGCTGGAAAGGTTAAAATTACAGATAGTAAAAACTCCAAAACAGAGGCCAGCCCTGCAAAACCAGACATTTTGCAGGTAAATATCACACAGTCTTTCATTTAGTTTGGTATTATAAATCAATTGTGGTAGTTGGGAGTGGTATGACTGATTTTTGCTTCTCTATTGACCTTAAATGTTTACAGGATGAAGTGAAAGAACCCCTCAAGGGCCAGAAGAAGCCTAAGGAAGTGTCTTTGGATGCAAGTTTGTTTGATGAAAATGTTGATATTTTTGCTGACTTGACTGGTGCCACAAAGCCAAAGGAGAAGAAAGCAAAGAAGAAAGTGGAGGCAAAATCTATATTCGATGATGACATGGGTTAGTTATCTCTTCACTGTGATTCTTACCAGAGGCCTCATGTATAAATCTTTGCATAGATTTTATCCTAAAAGTTTTCAGATATGTCAAACCATACATCCCAGCCAGTGTTTGAACCATACAGTGTCCTTTGGGGGAGCCCACTTTTTTATTTTTGGGGGGTGGGGGGGCTTGGGTGGGGGTTGTGTTCGTCCGAGGACTGAAGCGGCTTTTAGACAGAACGCAGAATGCGCGGCTCTGCACTATGAAACCCAGTCATTTCAAGGACTTCCAAATTACATAACAGCTACAAGTGTATGCACTATGCAAACACTATATACAGGATTCATCCTATTATATTTTATCGACACAAATTGATGTCAAACAGCAAACAGCCATCCACAAATAGTCTATAAATAGGCTGTCTTTGAGTTCACTTGAACAAGGGTTAAATTACTCATCAGGCCACAGAAGAATACCATAATTCCTCCGTTCAATTAGGCTTAAGACATCGAGAGTCACGCAGACCTATAACAACCCAGCCACAACACATAATTGGGAATAACATGCCTTACCTTAACACAGAATGGATTTCAAGGACTTTGCGCACAGATCAATGGCCTCCAACGTTTATATTTATTCCACGAATCTTTGAGTTAACGTACTAAACATGATTGGAATTTGCACCGCAGCGCCACCACACCTTAATGCTCATGACAACAATAGCATGTATAGTTATCTTTATTGAAGTGAATTAGGTTTAAATCGCCGTCATGCATGAATTAATGATATTTTTGCTATTTTACACATAATACTCCAAGATGAGCACATTACACAAAACTGAAAAAAACTCCCACCCACAAAATTTCACGAATCACGTTTTCAGGGGAGCCCATGTCTTATTAAAGGTGCTCTAAGCGATGTCGGGTGACATCACTTCTTGTTGACGTTTAAAGTATTGTCAAACAAAACGGAGGCTAGCTAGACCCTCCCTCCTCCTCATCCGCGCACTAACCCCCAAACCGCACCCCCAAACCCTTCTTATCGGTTTTTGTATGCAACAGTTTATTACGTTTCGTGGTGCGGGTAAGCCCAGTTTTTTTTGTTGCCGTTTGTGGAGCCTGGGGTGTCTGCAGAGACCGTGTTTTTTTACAGTGTGTTCAGGGGACAGGCAGCTAGCGGATAGTGAGGAGATGTTTATTGCATGTGACAAAAAATGTTTTGGCCTAAAAAAACGCGTGACATCGCTTTGAGCACCTTTAAGGGGAGCCGAGCTCCCCCTAGCTCCCCCGTAGTTTGCACCCTGATCGGAGCATTTCTCCCACCCAAAATATTCATACATGGAGCTTACAATGGCAAATTTTACTATGCATAACCTTATCTGCATATCATTTCCATATACATATTCCCATCCATTTGATAGTACTGTGTTTAACTGTACAAGACTCTAGGAAAATATGAGATTGCATGAGATGATGGACTGTTAATATTCTTTGTTGTCATATTACATTGCAAAAATGTATATAGTATCCTTGTCTTGTTTTAGTATAAAAATATTTAAATATCCATAAAACAAAAGACAAAATTGTCAACTTTTCAGAGAAACTGCAAAATCATTTCTCATTTATTCCAGTTTGCAAAATATTTTTATTTGTTTTAAACCAAATGTATGCAGTTTTGCCTATAGAGTAATAATATTTTCGGATGTTAATTTTTATTGGAAACCGAACAGATACTTGTGCAGTGCAAATGCAATTGGGCATTTTCCACTAACATTCAAAAACATTTAATGTGCAAATCTTACCATTTCCCACAAATTCTATCCATGAAATATAATTGTATTTTTCATAATGTTGGGAAGACCACGGTAAGGGTTACTCTCTGTCTGTAATTTGAGTTATTTTACAGGAGTTAAACAGAGTTCTATATTTATGGGAGTTTAAAAAATTCTGTTTATTTCATTCACATCAGTGGAGTGAGTGGATGGTGTGCACATATTTACGCCAATATTATTTCTCATGATATATGTGTGGAAAATTGTATACACACAATTTTCCATGCCCATACACTGGCATTCAAAAGTTTGGAATAAATAAGACTTTTTAATGTTGTTTTTGATAGAAGTCTCTTATGTTCACCAAGGTTGCATTTATTTGATGAAAAATAAAGTACAAATATTAATATTGTGAAATAGTATTACTTCTTTCACAAACTTTTGACCGCCAGTGAATCATGATTTCATATATCAGACCCAATGTCATTTTAATTTAAGGTAAAAATGCTCAACTTTAAATAATAAAGACACTCTTAAAAATGTTTACTGGTATCTGCTTCCTGCTCTCATCTCACAGATGATATCTTCTCGACTGGGACGACGAAACCAACGGTAAAGCCGTCCTCCAAGTCTAAGAAGAGTCAGCCCGCCCAGGATCCCGTCTCAACTGTGGAAACAGGCCAGAATATATTCGACGATCCCCTGAATGCGTTTGGGGGAAACTGAGTCTCCTTCATAACAGCTGTTTGTTTAACTCTGTAGCGAAGTTTATGGCCTAAATGAAGGTAGATGTAATCTAACACTGTTGTTAATAATGTAAACTCTAATTGGTAACTTTTACAACAACAAAAAATATATATATGTATACAGAAAAAA
Source organism: Siphateles boraxobius (assembly GCF_051911475.1). NCBI lineage: Eukaryota > Metazoa > Chordata > Actinopteri > Cypriniformes > Leuciscidae > Siphateles > Siphateles boraxobius. The sequence goes on along the minus strand of NW_027508997.1, from coordinate 4,407,048 downwards.
GAAGATTCTAAGTGTTTTTACCTCTAATGCCAACTGTGAAGTCATCTGATTGGTAAATTATGTAGCGGTCATCAAATGGCATTGACATCTGCAACGGTTAACGTGTCTTTTATTAGCACTTTAAACATGAGAATTGTCTGGTTAGGTGTAAAAGACATTCCTCTGATATTGTCAACTGTATGGTTAAATTTTCAAATGTGGTGCCATAACTCCAAGCCTTTGCGCCAACATAAGTGCTTTTGTTGTATATGTTTTTATAACTTGAGCTAAAGTTTTCTTGTGTTGCATGTGAAATGATTTTTGGAAACTAAAGAAAATATATTTTATGAAACGTACACTTGAGTGTGAGTGCTGGAATTCAAACGCATTTGTAGAGGACCAAACATTTTTCTTAATTTAAAATCTTTAAAGATTCCAATGTTATACATTGAAAATGGAACCAGATACAGTCACAAAGTGTTGTTTGACGCTGCCAAGGGTGACCGGGGTAACATCCGGGAGATGGAAAGGGGAGTCGCGAGCATGGTCCCGCCCATTCTGCGCTACCATTGGACGAATGACTCTCTTTTTCTACAACGGCTAAAGACATTCGTTCTCTACATTGTCAATCAAGAACATCACAATAGGCTGACTCCTTTTCAGTTTTTTTGTATTATTTAATGGGGCCTTTGAGCCTCATAACATCGGAACAAAAGCAATTGTTCCTTCCTCGAAAAAAATAAGGAATCGTTTTGGCGTTTAGAAACGGGAAAGGTGGAGGAGGAATTGGTAAGCATCAACGGCATCCGCGAGTAGTTTGCTGGGCTGATTGTGCTGCTTTGCTAAAACCAGCTAGCCACTAAAACAAAAAAGCCACTTTTATTGTAAGTTTTTGTCGGATAACAGTTCAGAGACTGAAAAATCGGTTGCGTTTACCTTTAGTGGTAACTACCTAGCTTTTTGGCGTGTGTTGTGGCTGGTACTCTGATCCAGCTGTCCCTCCCTGCAGATCTCTGGTGATGCTGCTGCTGCCAAGGTAAGATGGCAAATAGATGTACGAAGCGATTATCTTAAGTCAAAAGACCGAGCTAGTCGACTGGACCTTTGGATACTTCATTTATTAGTCGACTCATGACGAGAATACTTTGGAAAAACATAATGTGCAGCTTTAAAGTCACTTTTGTGTTGTTTAGACTAATTGTAAATAAACATTCTCATAACAACCATTGTTCAACAGAAGTAAATGGGCATAAAGTGCTTATTCAGTGCTATAGATAGATAGGCATACACATGTTTGACAGACATTAAAATTATGGTTTTCTTTTTAATGTACATTAAGATATAATTTATTTCTGTGATGCAATGCTGAATTTTCAGCATCATTACTCCAGTCCTCAGTGTCACATGATCCTTCAGAAATCATTCTAATATGCTGATTTATTATCAATGTTGGAAACAGTTGTTCTTAATATTTGTTTATAACCTGTAAAAAAAAATCAGGATTATTTGATGAATTAAAAGTAAAAAAAAGAACAGCATTTATTGAAAATAAAAATATTTACAGTACCGTTCAAAAGTTTGGGGTTAGTAATTTTTTTCTTTTTGTTTTTTAAAGAAATTAACACTTTTATTCAGCAAGGATGTGTCAAATTAAAAAAAAGTGATAGTAAAGATTTCTATTGTTAGAAAAGATTTCTATTTTCAATAAATGCTGTTCTTTTTAACTTTTTATTCATCAATGAATCCTGAAAAAAGTATCATGGGTTCCAAAAAAATATTAAGCAGCAGATCTGTTTCCAACATTGATAATAGCTAAATAATAACTGTTGAAAATTCAGCTTTACATCATGGAAATAAATTATATTTTAAAGTATATTAAAATAGAAAACCATTATTTTAAATTGTAATAATATTTCACAATATTACTGGGTTTTTTCCCCCAGAATTTTTGATCAAATAAATGCAGGCTTGATGAGCATAAGAGACATCTTTCAAAAACATTAAAAACTCCAAACTTTTAACCAGTACTATATGTATGTATATACCAGAACATTCTTAAATGCACCAAGTCACATTCTTTGTATGCTAATAAAGAGATTGTGATTCTCCACAGCCCGAAGCTCCATGCATGATGTGTTCCTGCTGTGACAGAAGCAGCATCTCAGCCTTCACTCCTCCACCTTGGGCTGGGTTCATTATCGTCTCAACCTGAGCCCTGTCCTTTGCGGTAATGACTGACAAGAGAAACCCACCGTTTTTCAATGATGACAATGTAGGCGTGGTGCACTACAAGCTGCCCTTCAGCGAGACCATGGAGCTGTTCATTGAGACTTTGACAGGGACCTGCTTCCAGCTACGTGTCTCTCCATTTGAACAGGTTGTCTCTGTCAAGGCTAAGATTCAAAGATTGGAGGGTATGTGTCTTCTATTGTCATTACACAGCACGATGCTTTGATATAAAGGTGACATTGCACTTGATTGGACACCATGATTTTTGTCTCATGACGTTAGCATGTTTTCTATACGTTGTGCATTAATGTGACATACTATACTGTTTAAACTGCAATTTTCTTACTCCTAAATTATTAGTACCCTATACAGTACATGCTGTTTTATGAGCTCATATTTAAAGGGATAGTTCGCCCAAAAATTAAAATCTGTCATCATTTACTCACCTTCAAGTTGTTCCAAACCTGTTTGAATTTCTTTCTTCTGCTGAACACAAAACAAGATATTTTGAAGAAGGTCGGTAACCAAACAGTTAATGGGGACTTGACTGCCATAATATATTTTTATCTCCATAATATGGATGTCAATGGGGTCCATCAATTTTTTGGTTACCCATAATTTTCAAAATATCTTGGGTGGGTAAATGGGTAAATGATGACAAAATATTTATTTTTGTGGTGAAATATCCCTTTAATCAGGGATTGTGTCAAATATTTCGGCTTTGAAAACATTTTTATTGGTGACGCTACATGACCCTTCATCACATGATCCTTCGGAAATCATTGTAATATACTGATTTGGTGCTCAAGAAACATTTATTATTATTATCAATGTTGAAGATAGTTGTGGTGCTTAATATGTCTGGAAAAAGTGACATTTTATTTTTAGGATTCTTTCATGAATTAAAAGTGCAAAAGAATAGCATTTGAAACAGAATTTTTTATAACATTATAAATGTCTTTACTGTCACTTTTGATCCATTTAATGCATGCTTGCTGAATAAAAGTATTAATTCAAGTATTAATCTACAAAAAAAAAAAAAAAAAAATTCTTATTTACCCCAAACTTTTGAGTGATAGTCTTGGTTTGACCAGCAATTAAAATAGGGGGTGGTCATTTCATATTGTTGTAGGTTTTATTATTCTAATGACTTCAAAAGTTTTGGTTACATGTTATGCATTACAATATAACCACACATTCCATTCATCTGAAACAATCTTTATCCATTACAATCCTCCTCTATGTTAAGCTAAAGGGAAACATTTATGCATTGGAATAAGAAATGCACCTTTTTTTTCATGTTTCATGTTTGTTCTGATTTAGAGCTTCAGAAGAAATTGAGTCGTTTATTAACAACTGGCACAGTCAGTAATTGCGTTTGTGATCCGCCCATGCAGTTACAAAAACTGCCATTGTTATTACTCAGTAACTAAAGTTGCTGCTCCTCTAATGCATCACGTGGCATGGTTGAAAACAGCTTTGTTGGAACGAGAAATGTTAGTATTCTTTGAATGAAGAGCTCTTATTTGTTTTGGGGGCACAGCTAGTTTGTCTCTTACGGCTTGAGCATGAGCAAACATTGGGCTTAAAATTTAGGACTGAGAGTGCTTTGTTTATTTCATTTATCACCTGGTTGACTTGTAATTTTGAAATCAATGCGACAGAAAAAAAACCCAGATGGGACATTGCCATTCTAGACAACTGTTTTGTATATACATCAGTGGGTATTTAAACATGCCAGTCTTAAGTAGAGCTGGTTCTCCTCCCCAGATCACTCTGATGTGTTAGATAGCAGTACTTTCACCAGGTCTGCTCTCCCCTGCAGGAGTTAGCTTTATTAAAGATGAGTTTATCAGCCCTGTGGATTACAGGTGAGGATTGGCCTAGTTTCAGTTCTGCTATGGGCTTCTTTTGTGGCTAATCTTAGATTCACTATGCTTTGCATCTGGAGCAGAAATGACTGCCCTTTTCCAGGGATCAGTTCTATAGAAGCTTGTTTCCATCTCATTTTTTTAATTAAAAATCTTTATATCTCACAATTCTGACTTTTTTTTCCCTCAGAATTGCGATTTCTCGTAATTCTGACCTTTTAATCCGTAATTGCAAATTTATATCTTGCTGTTCTGACTTTTTTTTCTCTCAGAAGTGCAAATTTGTATCTCAATTCAGATTTTATTTCACGCAATTGCTAATTCTTTTCTCACATTTCTAACTTTTGTCTCAGAATTAACAAAATATGTATCTTGCAATTCTGACTATAAATCACAATTACGAGTTTATATTTCGCAATTCTGAGAATAAAGGTGAGAATTGTGAAATATAACTCCCAATTGTGAGAAATAAAGTCCCAATTTACCTTTACCGGAAACAAGCGTCCATAAGTCCAGTTTCAAAAAGAAGTAGGCCTATGAGACGGGTGTGTTGAGGAAATCCAGATTTTAATATGAAATGTTTTTTCAAACTTCTGATTAACATTAGACACATGGAGGTTGTGTATAGTTTAAAAAGCATGATTAGGCATGTCTCTAAACAGTGGGCAGGCCGCACACACACTAACCACTCTGACTGTCACACTCCTATCTAGAAAACTACCCCTTTTGGGAATGGATACCAGTTTTGTGTTGCATGGGTGCGTTCTGGTGTCTTATTACACTTTACACTCGATGGACACATCTATTCACTTAATCACTGGCCAGTGCAAAAATTTTAAGTGGTAAGCTTATCTTCATGTCCAGGTGCAACATTTGCATTCACGGCAATAATGACCTTGAAAAAGCTTGTTATAAAGCAATTTGATGTCTTTAAAGTGCTTTCTTGTGTTGTTATTTATTTCCTGACCACTGTGATATTTGCTAGATCTGGAGGTGACATGATTGTTTGTTATTTAGTGTACACAGGGGGGCAGATCTGAGTCGTATTTGTTCTGCTGCTGTCTGTTTCAGTATACACAGTTAAATGTTCCTTGGTTAAATTGGTCAGATGTGATGACTCAAACCTCTGGTTAAAGAACAATTGAACTAAATAGTTATGTCAACATTTCTATAAGATTCCCCATAATTAACAAACAATTGTTAGCTAAATAACATTAGTCATTCCCCACAATTATATTAACAACCACAATTGGTTAAACGTCCTCGGTTCTGTCTCACTCACTAGCTATAAATAAATGTGAGCATACTTCACATTTACCCTGATCCTTAAAACATACAGTACTGTTCAAGCGTTTGGGGTCAGTAAGACTTTTTTAGAGAGAGAGAGAGAGAGAGAGAGAGAGAGAGAGAGAGAGAGAGAGAGAGAGAGAGAGAGAGAGAGAGAGAGAGAGAGAGAGAGAGAGAGAGAGACAAAGAGAGAGAGAGAGAGAGAGAGAATTCAGCGAGGAACCATTCAATTGATGAAAAGTGTATGAATATTGGAGTGTGGCTGTTGAAAAATCAGCTTTGCCATAGCAGGAATAAATTACTTTCGAATATATATATATATTAAAATGTGAAGTTTTTACTGTATTTTTGATCAAATAAAGGCAGCCTTGGTGAGTATGAGACTCAAATCTTACTGACCCCAAACGTTTGAACGTAAGTTTACATTGTAAATCTCAAAGGGAAAAAATGACTCTGTAATGAAAGGTCAGTAATCATATATCCTTATGTTCGTCTAAATTTCTCTTTCTAATATCTCTTAAAATGGGGATGGAAGCTGTCAAGCTCTACAAAGTGCAGAAAATTGGTCCATATGAATTTTTGTTGAACGCGGTATCATTGAATGGCTGTAACTCTCAAATCTAATTCTGCATTTGGTCAACAGTTTACAGTTGAGCAGTCACGATATGCAGTCCCCCCCCCCCTTAACAAAAGGCCTCTATATTGAACTAAAAGGACATATTTTAGTTATCCTTGAAATCTCTGCCTGTCTAAAAAAACGTTTGTGACTACTCAAGGGTGTGAAAGGTCTGAATGCCACCGGACATTGATTTATATTACAGATAAGATTTCAATGGCCAGATGTTATTTTCTGTGCCTTTTCTGTACTCTTATTTCCCTCAAATGATTGCAGTTCACAAACATTGCATTTGGTCAACCATTAACTGCAATCAGATGTTCCCCTCATGCTCCTGTTCTTTTTTTAGTTTGTCTTTTGTTTGTTCTTTTGTTAGATGTGCTGTTAGATGCTGTAATTGCTTGTTGAATGTTTGTTATAGTTTGCTTTATAAAAAAGATGTCTATGCATGTCTATCTTACGACATCTGTTTGGTCACAGGCATCCCGGTCTCTCAGCAGCATTTGATCTGGAATGGTATGGAGCTTGAAGATGAGTACTGCTTACATGATTACAGGTGAGTTTTCAAACTGTTTTCCAGCTTTACAAAACAGGATCCAGGATTTTATATTACGAGAAGCTCAACTACCGCATGTTCCAATGAATCTGCCAAGTTGCATTTTGAAAAATGAAATTATAATGATTTAATCACCCTAGGTCGTTCTAAACCCTGTCTTCTTTTGTGGTACACAAACTGAGATGTTTTGTTGAATGTCCTAGCTGTTTTTACCTGTGAAATGAAAGCATATTTTGACCCAGCCAGCACAAAGGTATCATAAAAGTAGTCCATATTACTCATGCTCTATATTCGACGTCTTCTGAAGCCATACGATTGCTTTGTGTGAGGAACATTTAAGTCGTTATTCGCGGAAAACCTCTCCGCCACGGCTCTCGAATCTTATTTGCTCTTGAACGGCTTGTACGTTCTTCAAAAAACATCTCCTTTAATGTTCCATAAAAGAAATAAAACCATATGAAAGGGTTTGTATAAACATGAAGGTGAGTAAATAATGACAGCATTTGCATTTTGGGTGAGCTATTCCTTTAAATGCAGCCACTTCTCTCAAGAGCAGACTGGCTCAGTCTGGAGGTCACAGATGGTGGATTTGTCAGAAATTCTTCTCAGTTAATGTTCCACATGGAGGCTTTCTTGGAAGATATTGTGTGGCTGGATGGCATTGTGCTTCAAATGTTAAGTGAAGCAAATATTTATAAAGGCAGAATTGTACAGACTGTAGCGGTTTTTGTTATGCTGCTGCTGCATGCTCTGAGTTTTCCTATGCTTGTGTTTTCAGCATTACAGAGGGCTGCACTCTCAAGCTGGTGCTCGCCATGAGGGGAGGGCCTGTAAACACCAGACGAGGTGCGTTTCCACCTCCGACTGGGATTTTCACAGTTGAAGTGTGTTAACCCTGTCGTTCTGAAACCCAGGTTTATGTAACCCTGATTCCTGGCTGTCACACTGTTTATAGTAATTTACCCTGGGTTAGTAACTCATCCTGAGTGATTTCTTTCGAAAACCCCAGACTTACATATATTTGAGTTTAATAACATTGAACTCTGTGAAAAGATCATAAATCTGCTCTGGTTGCAGCAATTCTGTTTTTGTCAAACAGCGCCCCCATGAGTCGCTGTAGAGTACTTGTTACTGTCGTAAACAGCCTACCACTCACGCAGAGCGTCTCTGATGGCTTATAAATAAATTACAAGTAAATAGCCTATAGCCTAGGCCTACTGTATAATTTCATTTGTGTTTTTTGAGTGTAATGTAAACATTACAAAATGCCAGATGACATCAATAAAGTTACATGTACGTTGCATTATTTCGTAACAATGTCCGTTATGATGTTGTTAGATATGATTATTGCAATTTTGAAAATCGATTTGCATTATAGCCTGAGGCAAGACACTTTCACCAGAAAAATAAACAAACATGACTATCAGCCTGCAGACATTAGGATAGTCAACCTGAAAGATTATTTATTATAACCGTTTATTATAACCATCTTAAACTAGCATGTTAGTGTTTAACGTTACTAGCTACCAGATTGATAATTCGCTACTCTACTAGCATTAGTACTTGATTCATCAAGATAAATGGAGGACCAGATAGATTCCATAACATGGCCAGCCATGTTATTCACATTCAGCCTTTTACATTTCACGCGGTAGTCAGCTCCCTGACTCCCTGATTTATTTATAAATGTATAAACACTTTATAGATGACTGACTGCTGCGCTTGTGACAGGGTGAATGTTACTGAAAGAATGAGGATAGAGAGAGAGAGAGAGAGACGGTCGCGCGCGCGCGCACTCTCACCGTCTTCAGACCATCTTGCTGCTCTCCCTCCAATATTGATCCTCGTCCGGCCTTTTAATTTGTCACTCTCCCTTTTTCTTCTTTTAGTCTCCTCTGACAAAACTTTTGCCTTCTTCCATTTAGTTGTTGTTTCGGCCATGACAACAACATAAGACGGATATAAAACGCTAGTTGGGCTCTCACGTCAGAATTTGAGGAAGTGGGGGAAGTGACGTATGCCGTAAAGCAGTCGAATTTTGTAGTTCTTTTTGTGCTCTGGTTCCTAACCGAAACCCGAAGTTACATAGTGCCAGTAAAAGCGATACAGACACCGTCAGGCTACGGCAGACGTGTCATTCAACCTATTGTAAGTCGATGTACCATCTCAAGGGTCTTGGAAATATATAACGAAGGTTGAAAAACTACATAGTGTCCCTTTAACTCTATAAAACTGTATGTATCATATTTGAATCATTGCTTTCTAAGGCTTCTGCATCTTTAACATGATCAATACCTTGCCCAGAAAACTATCTACCCCCTGGAGGGTTAAATAATGACTTTAGGAAGTAGAAGGACTTTTAAGAGTTGCAATGTAACGGAAGTAGTGTCAGATAATTTTTTTCGTATTGTGACGTACATTCGAGAAATGAAAAAATTGTTGAGTGGAACTTGGTTCTGTCCATCAGTTGTTGAATGGATGACGATAGATGATGATCTGAATGGAAACTTTCAGTCAATTTTCAGAAAGCGGTGGGGTTTAAACTGACTAAATGAGAGAGAGTAGTTTTTCATTAGATTTAAAAAATAAATAAAACATATATATATATATATATATATATATATATATATATATATATATATCTCAGTATACACAGAGGTGTAAAGTCCAGGGGTCAGAAAGTAAAAGTCCCACAATATGTTTATTGTACCCATGAACTCAGCCAGCTGATTTCACTAATTAGTTCAATCTCCTGGCTGAAAAACTGTGCTAATTAGCAAATCAAGGTGAGTGGAAAAAAATACTGAGGGAGACTTTTACTTTCTGAACCTGGACACCTCTATATATATATATATATATATATATATATATATATTTATCCTTTATTGGCACTGAAATGTACCACAAAGAAAAAGAAAAAAAGTTTCCATTATGAACAAAAAAGTTGCTTCAAAGATGCATTAGCCTGATATATAAATTATGGTAAAAAATACATATGCAAAATATATTTAATATGTTTAATCTAATAAATATATTTATATATATGTGTGTGTATAAATATTATATATATTGTTTGATTTGATTTTTCAGTTTCTAATCTTCTATTCTCTATTGTGTTTTTCTTTAACTATTTTTTTGTATGTCAGGATTTAAAGAGTTAATCTTTAAAAAATATACTACAAATATATTACAATCTATTCAACACTCGTGTGTTTGGCAATGATTGGCTTTGGAAAGTCTTGACTAGTGCTACTGCAGTACAGGGCTGCAGCAGTTCCGTGAAAACTGGGTTTGTTGCAACTTTCTAATCCTTCCTATGTGCCACTATGCAATGGTTTTAAGGTCAAAAACAAAAGCTGCTCATTACCATTCCAGGAGGTGTGCAGGCACACAGTTAGTTAACAATCTGATATTGATTTGTATGACCTGCATCCTGTTTCTTCTCGTTACCTGCAGTGACAGTGACAGATGACTCTGCGAGGGATATCGCTGACTGCCTTGATGCAGGGAGAGAGGAGATGTGGGAAAAGTCTCTGCCTAACAAACAGGTCACCTTCCTGGTGTACCGTGAGGGAGATCAGCTCAATTTCTTCCGAGTGGTGGATAGGGGAGATGGAGCGCTCACACCTGTGTCTGAATCATTGAGGTCAGTTCCAAAGAAGAGAAGTTACTTGCCAAGAGGAACACACTGCACCCTGGTTCCCTTTTTTTTGATGAAAGCAGATGTATCAGAGCTACAGTTTTCCTGTGTCATACTAATGTGTTTACTAATGAATACATGCATCAGCATTTACTGGGAAACTTCACAGTCTGTTAGTGTTAAGTCTGCATAATTAGCATCACCAAATGGACTATTTTTCCCAAATTAATAATTTAAAGCGCCCCTTTTCCAAATATTACCTTACATGCAGTGTGTAATATACCTGTTTGTGAATGTAAAAGGTCTGCAAAGTTGTAAAGATAAAATTGCACGACATATAAAGTTATTGTTTCCTAAAAGAAAGAATCATTTCTGAACTGGCGAAACGAGTGGTCAGTAATTCCAGTCACACTTTCTGTTACATACCTAAGTAACAATTAACAAATTTGCGTAATGCCAGGCTATGGGCTTCATTGGCTGCCCGTGAACAACGTCTACTTTGACCCGCCCTCAAATACTGTAGTTGTAGCTGAGGCCTGGAAGAGTTTGGTTCGTGCTGTCGACTATTTTTAGTGCTGAGAATCCACTTTGCATGCACTTCTAAAGGATGAGGACTCGCACTGAAATTGATACGGAAAAACTGATGCCATCGTTTCTGTTCGTATCACTGTGTATGCAAGTGCTGAGGAAGCCTCCGGAGCTGAAATTCAAATGTGATAATAGGAGTTTAGTTTCTGACAAGTGGTAGACCAATCATATCAGACTGGGCCATCTGACCAATCAGAGTAGAGTAAGCTCACTGAAAGAAGGGGTTTAGAGAGACCGAGCCAGACTCTTTGAGAAATTAAGTCATGTACAATGTATATAATAAGTAAATGTCTTTGATGCATTTAAACCTATTGTAGAAGGTTATGCTTTAAAATAGCATAATAGGGGTACTTTAATAAAACTGAAGAATTTAATCTTTAGCAAATCTCAAATCTAAGAGTTCCTCCTTGTATGTGCTTGTTTCAGCGGCGCCTCGGTACACAATGTGTACAAGGACGAGGAGGAATCAGAGAGTGCATCTTCAGAACAGCAGACTCTGGAGAACACTATCACAATGAGCAAGATGAAGCTGCTCAAGGCCAAGATGGAGAATATGAACCTTAACAAAAAGGTAACAAAATAGGCAGACTAGAAGTGCTATTCATCTTTCTTTTTTCCTCCTCCACATATTCTAGCAATATCTTTTTATCCTCAAGTGCATGAACCTTCTTAGAGTCAAACACATCTGATTAGATTTGTCAGTGGAGTAGTATGGAAGTGTGCGCAGTTCTCCAGCTGGCTTGAGGGAGTGTCGCCCATCCCACGCTGCGTCTGATTTACTGGCGCAGTAATAACCACAAGCTCAGCAGATTGGCATATGAAGTTAATTATTCACATTCAAATATGCATAGTTGTCAGTAGACATGTCTTAGGCGCAGATATTTGTTTTTATCTGTCTAGGAAACCTTTGCTGATATTGCTAACACTTGTAGCGTAGTTGATAAGTTTGCATGTTTATGTACTGTATGCATTGCTCCTGTCAACATAATTTTTTTAATGTATTATGAGGTGTAACATGAAGCACATTTTAATTGGTTACAGTTACAAGCAATATCGCAACTTGACACATTAGTTAGGATTCAACTGATGTGCTATATTTAATTTCACAACATGACTAAATGTGTGTACAAAAATAAATCAGAGCTATCCATTTTAACAATAATTTATTAATATTTTATAAATAAACTAATATTAATTGTAATCATTTTATTTGATTAATTTATTGTAAAATTTATATTAATCAGAGGTGTCAAGTTCAGGTTCAGAAAGTAAAATTCCTCCTCAATAATTTTGTTCCAATCACCTGGATTTGCTAATTAGCAGTTTTTCAGCCCGGAGATAGAACTAATTAGTGAAATCAATTGGCTGAGTTAATGGGTAGAATAAACATATAGCAGGACTTTTACTTTCTGACCCCTGGAATTGACACCTCTGATATTAATATGATGTTAATTAACATGATTTTGTACAGTTTTGAGTCTTTTGTTGAGTTATTTTTGCTCTGATGCCAGACTTTAAGTTCCAAAAGTGTTTATATTACTGAATTCACAGGATTATCCAGTAATAGGCATTTCCACAGTTATTATAATATGAACTATTTTTAGGGATGCGCAATATATTTGTGCCATCTTGGTTATCAGTCAATATTCCAGTTTTTATTATTGGTATTGGATATTTAATTGTGCATGCTCATGGCACTACATTGAGATTTCCATTGCTATCTTTTAACCTTGAAAAACACTAATAATTTCATAACACTCTCAAATGTTATCTTTAGCAAATCTCAAAAATCAATGGGCATTTTCAAACTGTACATTATAATGTTCTGCTGCATACATTCACATGTACCATTTATAGCAGTTGATTTTCGTTTTTAGTGTTTCATTTTTAATTTATTTAGACAAAATTAAAACATTTAAGACATTTAATATCTGCTACTGTTTATTGGCCATAACTAAAAATGTATTATTGGCTAATCTGTATTGCCCAGAATTTTAATGATGCATTGCAAATTTGTTCATTAAATTGCTTTGAAAAATGACTTTAAATGTGAGATATTTTTACAGTGGCTCACTCCCCTATAAAAGATTTTGGTCATACCGCCCACTCTTGATCAGAAAGTAATGCATATCAGATCTTCTCTGTTTATGTGCCGCCTTTGGCATGAAATGTGTGTGATTGTTTTCTTGTGTCTTTGTCAGCCCAAGAAGACTGCTAAATTAAAAGTCAGACCTCCAGTGGGTCCGCGGCCCTGCAGCGGTTCGTTTGGCTCTTCCCGACACCACCGAATGTTTCGTGTCCTTCCTCAGATAGGCCACTTCTCGTCAACTCTTCTACCTCCGATCGGAAATCAGCAGCAACCTGCAGTTTCATCCCCTGCTGCTGGCACCTCCCGCCAAGCATTCGCATCTCTCTCAAGTCCCACTTCCTCAAGCCGTGCTCATCCTTCCTCTACAGCTTCAGGCATATATATGCTTCAGGCTGAGGAACCATGGGATAATCCAGTGCCCAGGAAGATCAGACTCACTCCCAAAGTGTCCAGACTGGATATGAGAGGGCCTAAAGTCATGCGAGACTGCGTGTACCCACCTGTATCTCTTCTGGCCAGCCCTGGAGTTCAGGATGAGGTGGATCTCCAGAGTGACAGGTTTACGGTAACCGAGAACTCTGCTGTAATGGAGCCGCCCAAAGCTGTTCCCTTCAGCCTTCCCGAGCCCCTGAGCCTGGACCTGTCCTCTCAGCGTGAGCAAGGTCTGAACTCTATAACTCTGCCGGAACCCAACACCGCTACTCCTGTTCTTTCACAAGCCATCAACTCAAACTGGAGGCTGGCATCCCAACCTGACCTACACTTCGCCGGTGACCCCCTCGCTCCTCCTCACATACCGCAGCACTTTGAGTTTACGGGTTCCACCATGCAGCCCAGTCCAACCCATGCTCTCCTCAGAACTAGCAACAGCCCATCGCTTCAGGTCGGCTCCCCCTCACGGACCACATCTGTATGTGGGCTCGAAGTCGACAAGCGCTCAGAAGTGATTTCCAAAAGCGAGGCCCGAAATATTACAAAGATGGCCAATAAAGCAACTAAAGAGCCATTGGGCACGGTAAGCAACGCAGAGCTTCTGGCCTCCTTGGCGAGCAGTGGAGGTCAAGAGGCCTTGGCTGGACCGTATTCTCTGGGCAGGTTATGCGCTACACCCGCCCCCCTGCCAACAAACATCCATCTGTTGCAGGAAGACCTGCTGAGAAGGATCTCCCCCCTACAGAGAACAGCTGGCTACACGGTGAGTATGCAACCTTGACTTCTGCTTCTGATTTTACAGATCTCCCCTTTTATACTGCTGATGTTCATTTGATCTCAGTTGGTTGCAAGGAGAAACGATGTTTACTTTATCTCAATATTACTTGTGAATGCTGTCATGCAAATAAATGCTACTAGTAGAGCGTGTGTCCTGTCACGAAAAGGCGCTTGCTGCACATTATAAAGCGTGATTCTTTCGTTTAGGCATTTCAGCTAATGAGAATATTGTTATAACAATCTCACAAGCGCTTTATAATGCAAAATCTTGTCGAAATTGGTATGAGGATTGTGAAATTGTAGTGTTTAAAATTTGGATATCATAACCTTATATCCAGCTAAACACATTTGATATATATCAATATCGTATAAGGTTTTGTCATATCATACATGTATTGTCAGGTCATGGTGTTGATATCGTGTTTATACTGTGTTAAATAATCATGTTTACAATATTGACCAAAATAAGTGAGCAATTTTACAAGCAATTTTGCAACTTGATACATTAGTTAACTTATGTGCTATATTTTATTTAACTGTTTTGTTCAAACGTGACATGAGTGTGTGTACATTAAGAATTCAGAGCTATCCATTTGAATAATTTATTAATATTATTTTATTTAAATAATTTATATTTTGATTCATTTATTGTAAAATTAATTTTAATATTAATTTTCTTTAACTCAAAATGACATGCAAATGCTGTGGTGCAAATTAATAATACTAGTAGAGCATGTATCCTGTCACCAAAGACGCTTGCTGCACATTGTACACCATGCAAGACAGATTACAAGTGTGATTCATTAGTTTTGGCATTTCAACTAATGAATATAGTGCCGCAACAATCTCACAAAAGCTTTATCACACAAAATCTTGTCGTTGCAGCCGTCAAGCTCATCAAGCGGCCTCTCCAGTTCAATAAAGAGATTAGGTGAGTGGCTTGACTTAAACAGTGTGTGTAAAACGAACCATTCAGAACACCATCTTACAGTGCTGCCCCATGTCACGGAGAAACTTTTTATTGTTGAGAGTAATGATTTCGTGGCAAGCCTTGGCCATTTGTTACACTTTTTCCACTCTTCACTGCTTAATTTTTACGCTTGTCTTCCTCAGGCTTGTGAAACCCATTTGTGAATCCACAGTCCACTGCTTTATTGTCATGCTGCACATGTCACTTGTTTGGGAAACGTCTGAGTTCATAGCTGCCTTCGTCCTAGTTCAGTATGAGTGTTCAACTTGGATTAAGTTTGTGATTTAGGGGGCCAGTATTTTGAAAATTCATGATACACCCTACCGTTCATTCAGATTGATTTTCACAGGATACATTAAATAGATGAAAAGTGACAGTAAAGACATTTAGAATGTCACAACTCTTGTCAAGATTGAGAATAAGGCCCCGTTCACACCGCAAGTCCTAATGCTCAATTCTGATTTTTTGCTCAGAATCCGATTTTTTGATTGGCTGTTCACATTACCTTTTAAAATGTGACCTATATCTGATTGCAGTGTGAACTGTTTGAGGTTTCAAACTAACCGGCATGCGCAAAAGTACAATAACAATGACATCAGACGCAGCACGCGGTTGCACTAAAGTTCGGGAGGTTATGGAGGAAGTAAGCATATTCGCATTTATTTCATAATGTTTGTGTAATGGAAACTTTTGCGGGTTTATGGTTGCAAATTCACTACAGAGATCTGTGTGGATGCATAGACGAAGCCAGGAGTGGTGGGAATATGACGTGAATAGTTTCACTGAGACGCTGTTCTCCTGTGTCCCCGTTCTTCCATTTCGTGTGCAATTTTTTCAAAAACGGAGCGGTTACGGTAGGTCCTTCTAGCTTGAATTGAAGTATCTCCCCATATACTACTTAGATCTAACACCTCACTCTCATTGAATCGCTTCATCGCTGTTCTCCATATCTAGTCAAGTTTTTAATGTTAGGCTACTGTCTGTGTTTGTTGTGTCTAGGGCTTCGCCGGCGCATAATTGTGACAAATGTCGACGTAGATTGACGTAAAAGTCGCATCAAATCCGCCTTGATTGTTCACACTGCGGCCGCATTGAAAAAAATCAGATCTGGGTCTGATTCAGGACCACATATGTATGTGGTCTAAATCTGATTTGAAAAAATCAGATCTGGGCTAGATTTGAGTGTTCACACTACCTCTGAAGAAGTCTGACCTGGTCACTTGACCCCAAAAAAATCAGATTTGGGCCACTTTTGCCTGCAGTGTGAACGGGGCCTAAGAAATGCTTCTTGAGCAGCAAATCAGCACATCGGTCGATGAATTCATCTGATCAATATATCAGTCTATCTTTAATGATCATTTCCTGGAGGTCAGGAGGTGTATTTTAAATGAGCCCAGCAATAGACTGTAAGGCTTTTAAATAATCACCAGCATAACAGCTGACTGGAATCATAAAAGGGGAAATGTACACCACAACTCAGTCGCATAGATAAATATTCACATGATCACACGTTTACAAAAGCATGCATGCGAAATTACACACAAAATAGAAGCACATCTTCACTCAGACGTTTGATGCTTAGAGAGACTTCCTGATTGTGCACTTAGGAGCCTGGATGATGTTTTTGCAACAGGTGGTGCTGATACATTTGGGAAATGTTCCCTGACATTTTACCGCCAGTGTTTCAGAGCATCTGACTGTTCTGTCGCATCTCAGATTGTCACTGGCTCGAAAATGCAACAGTAATGGCAAATAACAGAATTGATAGACCAGCAAGTACATGACTGGAAATCCAATCTCATGCCCCAGTGCTTGGTACGATTTTGTCACAATGTGTGCCTTTCTGTAGATTCTTATCGTTGTGACTTGTGTAGAAATAACCTGGGAGGTTTTGAAGGTACATGGGTAGTTTTTCCCCTTTGAATCCATATTTTATAGGTGTTGTGATTGCCTCTCTTGGTCAATTCCGGTCATTGTCTGTGTATGTGTAAATGTTGTTTTAGGCACTTCAACACATCACTTGCCCCCGGTGAAGGCACCCACTGGAACAAAGAAAAAGAGTTCAAAGCACTGCTTCCTGTGTGGGAAGAAGACTGGTTTAGCCACCAGCTATGAATGCAGGTACAGTGCATTCTCTCTATTTATCCCAATGTATGATTTTTTTATTTCTTTACAAGAGGGTAGTTAATGTGTATCTGCAATCTTAAACGGAGGTATGCACTTCATTTGGAGTGTTTGCACTTGACATAGCAAGACCGAGCTATTTCTGTTCAGAGGTGACAGTAGTTCTCATAAATGTCATACATCAGTATTGCTGATAACACCATCTGTGACTTCAGTTTCTCTCTGTTGACGTAAAGCTTTGAATGAGGCAAAGTCTTATATGATGCATCTTTGGAAAGGACTAATTAGAAAGCTGTGCTTGTTATTCTCTCCTGCACGGTATAGAATCCATCCAGCTAAACTGATTAAAAATTAAAAAGGGCTTTCTTTTCAACCAGACTGATTTGTTTGTTCATAGCAGGGCTGTAGCTGCCAACTCTCACGCATTCACCATGAGACTCACTCAATTGATCCTTTTCACACGCACTCACGCCACATCCATTTTCTCCAACTGAGAAAAATTGCAAAGCAAAGAGGACACTGACACCGTGACAGACAAGATAGAGCAGGTTACTTTTGATATGAAACCAATTTTCAGCTCTCAGATCCTGAGATTATGTGAATTTTATTACGAAATTCAAACAATAAATACCGTTTTGGCGCTTTGTGTGACTTGACAGATAGCTAGCACCTGGCGGCACGTGAACCGGTAATCTACCAATAGTCTACCAGTCATATATATATATATATATATATATATATTACATATAATCAGTTACTACCCAATTTACTACCCAGCACTGAATATATATATGTTTTGATTTTATAGCAAAATAATGCTATATATTGTTTTACAGATATCTGTAAAACAATATATAGCATTATTTTGTCAAGATTCTGTTTTTTATGCTGGGTTTCTAAGAATTAAGCTACATGATCTCTGTGTGGGATGTTTAGAAACAATTCCACTTGGTCCCTCTTTGAGCTTTGTTCTGTATAGTTTTCTAACAGCTTTAGTTCCATTCTGAAAATCAATGAACATCCGGATGGATGTCCGGATGGATCCAAACACCATTTACTCAGCTGATTATTGCAGTTCTCATAAAGATATGTTTATTTTTTGTCTAAGGTGTGGCAACATCTTCTGTTCCATGCACCGCTACTCTGAGACCCACGACTGCACCTATGACTACAAAAGCGCAGGCCGGCGCTTTCTACAGGAGACCAACCCCATCATAAGTGCGCCAAAGCTGCCCAAAATATGAAGGCACTGCATGGGTGAGAGAAAAAGAGACGTGATATCCATCAACTATTAAAAGAGTGAAAAACCTTGATCACCAATCTGTGCTTATATCACCATGTTTGCTTAAAAATATAGTAGTTAAAAAAAAAGAAGGGAAAAACAGTGCTCACTCATTAGCCGTTGCCTTGGAAAACACACCTATGTTTGCTGTCTGTAAATTACTTCCTGCAACAAAAATATAAATAAATACAAAACCCTGCATGTAAATAGTTTTTAAAAAACATTTCTATCGTACGAACAAACTTTTAAAAATAAGTCAAATGCTTTTAAATAAGCAAAATACACAACAACGTATATCTGCATATGTTTTTCTGTGTGTTTTATTTTTTTTAAATAGAACCAACAATTACTTTTCATGACAAGTCTTGCAGAGATGCACTTTAGTAATGAAAATATCTCTTGTGGAGATTAGGTTCTGTATTGGGGTTGGGGGGGCTGGCTTGAACTATGTGCCGTTTGTTTTTTGTAAGTTTCCTATTAGAACTTTCTTATATTTCTGAGACATTACTCCTCTGTCCAGTAGCACTCTACCAAACATGGAACTTATCATGGAAAATGCCAAGCACTGTGTACTCGCATTATAAAAAGACTGTTTAACCTTGATTCACTTTTGAAGTATATATGAAGTATATATAGGCTCAATCAGCCGTACACACTACGCTATGCAGTTTGACCATGTAGCATTCTAAACCAACTTTACAAGGGCTTGGCATAATAAGATGTGAACAGTTGACTGGTTGCCATGATGAACGATTCTTTTTGTACCTTATTAATTAAAAAGCTGCTCAGAAGGCAGCTGTTGTTATTTGCATTTTTCTGTAATTGTAAGTTGATGAGCCTAATAAAATATCCTTGTTTCCTTTGATTTTTTTTCTTTACTGTATTGAGTTCTGTTGTGTTTTTATCTACTGTATCTTTCACGCCTTCTTAACATTGCATTGAGGTGTTTGTGATTCCATGTACTAGAATGAGTATATTACTATTATAGTACTAGAAGTTGTGATCATACTTCTACTAGTATGAACCCATTTCACATTACATGAGTACAGTTTCTTGACTGAGTAGCTAAACCACTTCTGAACTACTTAAAGCTGTCCTATTATGATTTTTTACGTTTTCAACTTTTAGTGTGTAATGTGGCTGTTTGAGCATGAGAAAGATCTGTAAAGTTACAAAGCATTAAGTCCACAACAAAGGGAGTTATTCTCTATATCAGTGCGCACTGTTTCTGAACTCCCTGAAATGCCTCGATCGAGTCTTGAGTTGAAACTCACGGTTATGATAAGGGGCGTGACATTTCCGAAACACTTGAAGCGGTTGACTAATCACAACACACTGGTCCAGCTGAACAATCAGAGCACATTGCGCTTTTCAGAAGGAGGGGCTTCATTAAGACAGGAACTAAACAGAGTGTTACTGACAGACTAGAAGGAGAGGTGCTGAAACAATATGTGGGGGTTTTTAACATTCAAGTATTAAAACCTATTCTAGGAGAGCCCAAAAAGAAACTTAAAGGGACATTGTGTAGGAATTTCTCCCATCTAGCGGTCACAACAAACAAACGAATGTTACAGTATGAATAATAACAGTGCAGTGCAGCCTTTTAAACTTGCCGGGGCAGTGACAAGCTCACTGCTCTGCTCCTCCGTTTCTGCTGCTTTAAGTTACGTGACGTTGGCTCTGAACGAAAACGTGGTGCGGAAATGCGTTGGCCCAATACTTTTTGACTATCTCTGTTATTATAGTTTTTCAAGATGGCGGAACGACATGGAACCCTCCGTGGACCTACCCGTCATATAAAGATAATAAATTCTTCGTTTAGGAGGATAAGTCAGATAATTGGTATTAGTCAGGTATTTGTACACCATTGAGGACATATTTATGAATAAAAATATTGATTTTAGATAATAAAATACCTAAAAAACTACACATTATCCCTTTAAGGCTTTGAAAAATTGCATAATAGTATTCTCTCTTTTTTTTTAAATAATCTAAAATTTCAGGAGTAACTTCAACTTGGAGTCCTAAACTAAAAAAGACTAATTTGTGCAGCAAACAGACGGTGTTAGAATGGTTCATGCAGTTCTTCAGCTGAATTATGCGACACTAAATGAAAGGAAACAGGCGTTGCTCAAAGCAGAATTCTGTGCTATTTCAGAAGAACTTTAAGTACAGCATCACACCATAGAAGAATACAGATCTCATTTCCAAATTAATTTCTTGTGCTTCTCTTAGTCCAGTAGCCCTTTAAGGAAACATGCATCTTTTAATACAAGAATATCAAGAGGAACTTGTTTTACATGTTACATGACAAACGTTCCACACAAACGTTTTACTGTGTCATTGATTCTAGTGGCCGAATTGTTCAACTTTCTCCATGCATGTACAATTCATAAACACAGAAGTATTACAGAATAATGAATCAAATCATGTTTAGACACTTCTTTGATCACATAACGTGTAAACCCTTTCAAAGCAGGACAGCTTTTAGCCGTTCTCTCCTCTATCATGTCACATAGATCATCTGTTGTGTTTCTCCGGAAGATGCAAGGAGGAGCAGGGCACAGCACACCCATCCCTCTTTAATCAAGACTATTATAGTCTTTTACTGCAATGATAATGATGAAAAAAGGAGCATCTTTGAATCCTGTTCATAAAAAACAAAACAAAAAACAATGTGAACTCACACCCTTCAGTGCACCATTGTAATAATGAAATCACTGTATAGAGACATGAGCCTCAGACAACGAGAGGAGAAAAACAAATGAATCATCACCTCCTCTAACACAAAAAAGTTCATTCTTATATTTGAATTTAAATATAAGGGTAATTAATGAACCCACATTACCGGCTCAGCTGTGTATATAATTTATTCGAACACTCGAGACATTAGCGCTGGAGTAGCCTACATGATAGCACGCGCATGCCCTCTCCGATATTTTTTTCTTTTCTCAGCCCTATTTTTCCACCCCGAACGCGGAAGTCTTTGAACGTGACGCACACTATCAGATGGGGACTATGAAATGAAAACAAAAACATCGCTTTATACAGTCGGGGAAAGACGAGGTAAGTAGATATTTGAGCGAATCACGTAAACCTGCATTAGAGGTAACACTGCACCGCTGTCACTGTAACACACACGGTTGTCCTTTAATACGCCGAGAAATAATTTGTATCTTTATGGGGGATTTGCATATCAAGTTAAAAAATATAGGCTATCTTGAATATATATTTTACATATATCATTCGCATGACTTGCATTAATAAAGACTTGGTTTATTGTATTAGCTCAAGTCCCTTCGTTATTCCAGTGCCTAAATACAGTGCTGAACGTTCTCGTAATGCGTGCTGTCTCTGCCTTGACAGTATTAATAATGAACAGACCAAGAAAATGCAAAAGTATTTGTTTTAGCGAGCATGTTGCACTTCGTACAAATTAAACTGTCCTGAAAATGAGGTAAGAAAATAACCGTGGTGGTCTGCATGCAGCTGTCATCCTCCATATCGCGCCATCAGAGAAACTATGTAGCCTACGACTGAACTATTACCAGTGAACAAAAGAGAAGACTGAGATGTAACCTCAGACTCCAGCAAAAACTAGCGCGTTTATTGCATTTGGTCTGTTGTATGCATAACTATTATTAATGATTGAAGGACTCATTTTCGAAAATCGATTCTTTTGAACAGCTCTTTTCAAAGAATCAGTTAAAAAATGATTCTATTTCGTCATCACGCGACCCCTTTAACACTCAGAGTGGTAGGCAGGCACCTATTTTTTTGTTTTTTTACTGGTCGATTTTGATTTCATGTGTTCCAGTTCGGTTCTTTTGCAAACATGATTCAGCTTTTAATTAATTATATAATTTGCATTTAATAATAATGAAAATTTAGCTTAAATGACTCAGGTGAAACAGCTTCATATGTGTTTTTACTTAAAATGCTGCATAAACATAAAACTTTCCAGTAGCCTATGTTTCATTACCTACAGTAATTTAGCCAGAAATGTTAGAAAGAGGTGGTTTTCGGTTCAATTAGACTGTGGCTGCATTCGAAATCTCATAGGCCTACTTCCATAGCTAGTTGTCGAAAAACAGTATGGCTGCGTCTGAAATCAATCACATATATAGGCCTACTCTCTTGAGTAGGTAGCCTACTTATTTTGAATAGGTATCTAAATACTTCACGGTTGCTAAAAAATATTTTCTATAGGCCTAGCTATAGTATGAATGTGTGTAATAGGCTACTAGTATGAATGTAATCCGGACATACTAAATTCGCCATGTTGTCATTGTCATGTGACCTTTAGCGTCAGTTGCATGCACAAATCCTATGCACACTTGAGAATCTCGCCAGAAGAAGTTGGTCCTGGTAGTTTTTGCCTACTCATTTATGAGTAGCCTACTGCTAATTCGTACATCTTTTGTATACTATTTTTCGCCTACTATAGTATGTAATTTCGGATGCAGCCGAAGTGACAAAATAAGTATGTGAATTCACAGTAGGCTACTCATAAATTAGTTGGCAAAAAGTAGCCAGATGACCTACTACTATAATTGAGATTCTTAAGTGCGCATACGATGGACACTTCAATAGCCATCTGAATGCCATGTGAATGTGAATGCAATTGAAGCGTCGCAACTGACGCTGTAGGCCACATGATAATGAAAGCATGGTGTAGTAAGTTCAGGTTACATTCATACTAAACACACTCACAGGCTATATAGAACATAGCCTAAAACTATTTTAGCGGATGTGAAGTAATTATTTTAAATAAGTAGGCTACCTACTCGAGTATGTGATTTCAGACGCAGCCTGTGAGTTTTTTACTGGAGAACCACTCTCGGACTGAATCATTCCGATTCATGAATAAAATGTTCAAATCTTTTAGAGAACCGATTCGATTGATTGAAAAGATTCGACTCCAAAGAACGATTCATTCCAGTCGGATGCCGCTCCTGCTACCCAGTGTGCCCAGTGCGCTTGGATTGCTGTTGGTCTGTTGATGTATCGTCTCAATGCAGTATGGATTACAGCGCTACGTGCGTAGGCTACTGTAAACATTTTGTTTAGCTTTTGCAAGCATTAGTATCTTACGCATTAGTAGGTTTGAAGGGTGGATCAGTCAGTGACTGTGGTGTCAGTCAGGGGCATTCATGCGCGCCTAGTCTTTCACATTCGAAGAATGCTTTGAACTGCCAGTTTTGTTGAGATGTTGATAGCCACGGTAAGCGAATAATTTTGTCTCTATGTTTGTATCAACTGTAAAACACTTATAGGAGAGTTCGGGCTAGTTGTAACTCTATTTACTCCAGTGAAAATTTCTCTCAGCATGTTTATTTTTGAAAGTCAATTTCTGTAAAGACATACCTCAAAGTCTTGACAACAAAGCTGCCCAGTGATACAATTATTGAAGATGTTGTTGTCACACTATATCCTGCTTATTATAGACTTTTCGCTAAATTAAAACACTAAAATAATTATAGCATGAAACGCAAAACAATTCATGAAACAAGAAACGTAAATAATAAAACATTTAAAGTGCATGTTACAATAAAAAAAAAATCACAACAACAGATTCATCAAAAAAAAAAAATCTTAAACAAGCACTTGTTAAGAATAGTTACTTATAAATATAGAAATAGGCCTGGTCTTATCTCTTTGATTGAAATAATATTTCTGTATTTGTACCATTATTTTTGTCACAGCTTGCTGAACAGCCTGACTTTTTATACACCTTCTTATCACTTTGAAGGCATCACTGTTCTCTTAACAACAGAATGTCACAATAGATAAAAAAATAGATGGCGTTGTTCTTTCCAAGTTTCGACCTCTCCAAGTTTGCAATTTATGATCCTGTTTGTTTGTTTTTTGAAGTTGCATGAGGTTTCAAGAACTTCATATGGAGGGGTGTGCTTCAGGATTTGTGGAGTTGCCTCCCTTACAGTGAATTTTGTTGAGAAGGAAACCATTTCACCAATGTTGTTCATTAAGAATTACCTTTGTGGCTGTGCACTGTATCAAGATTTGGCTGGGACTTCCATGTTGTGAAATGTCATGTGTTTATAGTTTTCATGTTATCTGTGTGCCCTGTTTTCTGGTTGCAGTGAGTGTGAAGTCTTTTCGTATCCGAAGCTGTAAATAAATATGTTAAGTGATGCTGTACATGCATGGGGAAGTTGTTTATGAACTTGTTTATTCTATATTGTACAATATTAAAGTGCCCCTACAATAGATTTGCATGCATCAAAGGTCAAACACTTTTTTTTTAGTACACAAACACTCTCAAAAAACAAATTTTCTCATAATATACATTAATCATCACCTAATTTCTCAAAGACGTTTAAAAGCGGTTTGTTCGAAGATTCAGTCTCTCTAAACCCCCCTTTTCACCAGCCTACTCTGCTCTGATTGGTCAGATAGCCCAGTTTGTTCTTATTGGTCCACAACTTACCACTTAGGTTATTGGTGTCAGAAACGAAACTCCCATTGCCATATCTGAATGTCCCCTCGTATGCTTCCTCAGCTCTTATACACTGATACTAAAGGAATGATGGCCTCATTTTTTTGTATCAATTCTAGCGTGAGTCCTCATCCTTTTGTAGTGCTTGCAAAGTGTTGAATTTTATGCTAATGTGTATTGCACTGCTGTCTGCAATTTAAACAGACATAGCCAAATGTGTAACAAAATTGCTACAGCATAGGCCATTAACACTATGGGATTAAAATAAAGTTGTTGATTAAGTATTGGACCATTTTCGGTATTATATCTTGGAATGTGTTTCTGACAGAAAAATAGAGGCTGCTGTAGCTAGTTTTACAGTAGAAAGTAATTAGATTCTTGAAATTGGTTCGACCTCAGAAAGCCATTTAATTACAAAAACACATTTGTCTAAATCACCACTACATTGGAAAATTCTAATAGAGTGAATGCTAGTAAATTGGGCCATCTTTGTTTTGACAGTCTGTGTATTCATTTGCATGCCTTTAAGACTATTCACATCCGCCTTTGTGCTCAAATGTGCTTTACGCGCTTGACAGAGCTCCAGCATTAGCCAAGACACTTAATGGTTTATTCTAAGACTGTAGGAAAGTCCATTATAACATCTAATCTAATACTAATCTAATTTAATACTAATAGACGCCAATAGAATTTTTTTTAGAATTCCACTTATTTGTCCTCTCTAGGGAATTCAGTTTTTCTCAAAGTGATTAGTGGAGTTTGCTACGGGACACATCAGTATCATATTGCTCATACATACATTTTTAAGATGGTCAAGAGCCATGCATTCACAATGACTTGTTATGATCTTCAAATGGATGTGCTGTGATGTGGGGTTGTAAAACAGCATCATACACTTGTGATCTCAATAATATAGCCAAGACACGCCATCAGTCAGTGGTGCTATTTAGAGATGGGAGATCATTTACCTTGTTTGACTAATCTGGACACATGATGCCAGGGTTTGCTGTCTCATGCCACTTCTCCCTCAGCTTCATGGCCTGCGTTTGGAATAGGATACTAACATACTAGCCTACCTCTACATTATCTTCAGTATATAATAAATGTACTGTGTGCAGTATGCTAATTTTCTGTGTGCATGAAAGTATGTTCAGAACTGCATCCCACAATACAATGTACTTGACAGTTCTCTCAATTTGAATTTTTTATGGTCAAACAGTCTAAAGCTTGTACAAAAAAAATCCAATTAAAATGCAAAATATCTGTATTTCACTTGGATTGTGATAGGAAGTTAAAGGTACCCAAAAGTAGAGGTGGGTTTAACTGGGAGCAACCATGTTTTCTTAGGAACCCCTTTGTACTTTTTATTCATTTATTCATTATTCACTACATCTACTATTGCAAAATCCTAGAAACAGAAGCATGTAAGCCATATTCTTTAAGGAGGCAGAAGGGATTAATCCGAGATGCCTCATTCAGATCAACAGCATGCTGCTGAAAAAATACAGTCAGATGGTCAGTCAGATGCAGTTTCTCTAACAATTTTTTTTTTTGCCTGAACATCGTTAAATATGAACAAACTCTCTTTCCAACAAGGGCAAAAGAAAAGGACGGATATTACAGAAGTTTAGAAGATTGCACTTAATTTATGTATTTATATATATTTACCACCTGGAAAATACTTTATTTTAGTATATCAACTAAAATAATAGTTAATATATATTGAGTATATATTAAGTATATACTCAAAAATGTTCTCATTCATATGTGATTATTTTTTCTCCTTTTATTTAGAACTCTTGGGCAAATGTTTGATTAAGAATGTAGAAATATAAAATATGAATGAAGTTACGGGCAGCTCAGAGATGGGTTACAGTTGTTTTCAGGAAGTGGTTGCAGGGCCACTCCTTCCTCCGGGGGGGGGAGGAGAACTGACATTCTCATCCAAAGAACTGACATTCTCATCTCTGAGCCCCCAGAGGATGCAGATGGCAGTGTGCGCCGCTTATGAGCCTTGCCACTCTCGTCCCCCTCTGTCGCCAGACCCCTGACAGAGTAGGCCCCCGTGGAACGCTGGTACTTCCCTGGCCTCCTCTGCCAGGATGCGGCATATGACCTTGCCTCCACACAGGCACGCTCCACCTCCCACGTCTTGGCTGGTCATTCCGCCTCGCTGCCCCATCGTGGGTACGTCTGTGGTTCACATGACCCCGCTGGTTCAGTTTTTGGAGCTTTCCAATCTGTCTTGCTGGCTCACGAGAACCTTCAGGCTTGGCTATGCAAAACAATTTGCATGGTCTCCTCCCCGTTCCGGGGAATCAGCTATACCGTGGTGGGTGGCAATGCCCCTATCATGTGTGCGGAGGTCATTACCCTACAGACGAAGGGTACGATCGAGACTGTCCCTCGAGCCGAAATGAAGTCTGGCTTCTTCAGTCCCTACTTCATTGTACCCAAGAAGAGCGGTGGGATACGGCAAATCCTGGACCTGCGCGTCTTGTACCGAACCCTTCACAGGCTTCCGTTCAAGATGTTGACAGCTTAACGCATTTTCGAATGTGTTCGTTCGTTGGATTGGTTTGCACCGAACGACCTGAAGGACGCGTACTCTTATGTCTCTATTCTTCCTCGACACAGACCGTTTCTTTGGTTTGCTTTCGAGGCGCAGGCATACCAGTACACGGTTCTCCCATTCGGGTTAGCCCGGTCCCCTCGCGTCTTCACGAAAGTCGCCGAACCTCTCCTTTCTACGGGCCCGAGTACCCTTTGAACGAGTTTCCAGGCATGTTGTTCCAGGCACAGCACTCCCTGGAGGAGGCAGACCCAGCCTTGACAATGCTCTGTCCAGTACGTACCCTCCGTGCTTACGTAGACAGAACGCAGTGTTTCAGGTCCTCAGACCAGCTCTTTGGCTGTTATGGTGGGAAGCTGAAGGGAAAGGCTCTCAACAAGCAAAGGCTGTCTCACTGGATAGTGGACGCCATTGCTTTGGCATACCAGCAGCAAGGTCGACCATGCCCCCTTGGTGTGAGGGCCGACTCCACTCGGAGTGTGGCTTTCTCTTGGGCTCTAGCGCATGGTGCCTCGCTAACAGACATCAGCAGAGCTGCAGGCTGGGCGACACCCAACACATTCACGAGATTCTACAATCTCCGAGTGGAGCCAGTGTCCTCTAATGTACTCACCCCCAGTGGCCGGTAATATAAGATCCCAATTTTATGAAATCCTTTTTAACAATATTACATTACCTAAAAAAAAACTTTTTTCAGTTTGTTGACTTTTTTACATTCATATTTTGAGTCTGCAAAAAAGCACCAATGCTAAAGTTTTCTACGTTTCCTAATCATTTAACAACATTTATTGTTTACTTCAATGAGCTCATTGTTTCTGCCTTAACTTAATGCGCATTGCTTAACAATGAAACTGAATGAAAATTTATTGAAATGCATTACACACAGTCACCTCTGATAACAGATCACTCTAAATTGTAATTTAGACACATGCATTTTCTGTAAAGCTGCTTTGAAACGATATGTATTGTGAAAAATGCTATACAAATAATAAATGTGAATTGAATTAAATATTACTGGGGGGCAGGATATATGCCTCACACTCGGCATACATAAAGCTTGCCGCAGAGCACTGGCAAAAGTAGCCAAATTATTATGGATGTGTCGGGAAAAATAGCAAGGAGATATTTTAATTGTTTATTAATAAACAAGTGTTTTCTGAGCGTGTTGGCTGCAAAGATGAATATGGCGATGCTAATTCATCATTCCTGCAGTAGTGAACATGTGTGCGCCTAAATGGATTACATAAACTATTTATTTCTAATTGTTTCGTTTAAAAGTTGACATATTTTGGCCGTTTATAGGCCTATTTCTCATGTCTGTGAGGCAAGTATCCTATACGCTGAGTTTGGTTAATTTGTGACGCGCTCCATTTCTTGCAGTCGAAGACGGATACATTTCTGCTCTCAAGTGTATTCTGTGCGCTTTTAAGTGCCTTATCAGATTTATCGTGTTGCCGGTCTTGGCAGCAATTATCTTGTTGAAAATATTGCATCGTGTGCTTCTGGCATCGAGTCTGGTACATAAGTAGGTACACTTCTGATCTTTTGTTCTGATCTACCGTGACAACCCTACTAACAACTCATACTAAAAAATACAAAAATAAAAACATTTATAATATTTTCTTAGCTTTGGTGAATAGGGGCTGTTAAAACTGTACCATCACAGGTAAAAAATTAATTGTAAAATTATATAAAAATAGAAAAAATGTTTACTGTTTTTTTTTTTATCAATCAAATGCTGCATTTTGAGGAATTACAAAGAAATATAGGTAACTTAAAGGGATAGTTCACCCAAAAATGAAAATGCTGTCATCATTTACATCATTTACAAAATCTGTATACATTTATTTTGATGAACACAAAAGAAGATATTTTGAAGAATGTGGGTAACCAAACAGTTGATGAACCCCATTGACTTCCAGAATGGAAAATAAATACTATGGAAGTAAATGGTGTCCAACAATTGTTTTCTTTTAATCAAAATATGTTCTGTTGTGTTCAGCAGAAGAAGGAAATACATACAGGTTTGGATGGAACATCTTGAGGGTGAGTAAATGATGACAGAATTTTCATTATTGGGTGAACTATCCCTTTAATAACTAATAGATATGAACTAAAAGCCACAAAATGATTTGTTGAAAATGTCACCTCATAGGTCCCTTACTTGTGAAGTTTGGACCACAGACAATTTTAAGAGACAACTTTTGAACCAAATTAAAGTCATATCAGGTTCGTACATATTTAAACATGAAACAGACGAACATTGCCGCAGAATTTCTTCGTCTGCAAGACATTGTGTGTGAGAGAGATTTTGGAGCCGCACTGCTTCGTTTAAATTCAGACTTGCTGAAATAAATGATCACCTTGTTATTAGGACCTTCATACTGCATTATACATTTTCTTCCACAACACTGCTATCCACCTTTTTCACCATTTTTGATGTAAGAGCAGTTGCGAGTTTAATTAGAAGCTTCATTTATTTCAATTAGATTATTTTAGCTGTACAAATACTGTCTGTTATTTTGCTTGATGTTGAAAAACTGGTATTTATTATCACATTATTTTAATTTATTAACATAATCATAAACAAAGTGCTGAATTAGACTTTCCATTACGTTTTTTTGTGCTTTTTTTGCACTTCAGTTCTGAATTAGAGCATTTTGCAACAGAAAACGAGTTTTAATAGAGATGGAGAGTACAGCTCTTTGGGCCACTCAAAGCAAAAACTATTATAATCCACTTATGAATGATGAATTGCAGTACTGTTCAGTCATCATCACCTGTGTGCTTATAATGATAGCCCATTCCTGATTAGTATGTACACCACCAAGCAATAAGTGGTTATTTATTTCACAGTTTGGAGCAGTTTTTATTCGTCATATTTCATATAAAAAGAGACACCTAGTTAAGTCAAGTCACCTTTATTTATATATAGCGCTTTATTTAACAAAGTTTGTTTCAAAGCAGCTTTACAGTGATAACAGGCAAATTATGCATTTTGGCTGTTGTTCAGCTGAACTCAGTTCAGTGTTGATTCAGTTCTGTTGTAAAGATCATAAATTATTAGTTAATTTAATCTATAAAACAGTTATGCAAAAAAATGATGTCATTGTCCATGCTCTGGACTTGGATTCTGGTTGGATTCAGATTGTCTTTCCTTGTATTATAGGTATTTTCCAAGCAAATCTAGCCAGCTTCTCAACAGTGTTTACATTTTTCATGTCAATCTGTCAAGAGGTCGTGACAGATTTTTTTATTATGTTCATTGAGGTTCACTTATAGTGTTAATAAAGTTTTCTGTACAAAAAAATCCAAATATAGGCTATATGCATGCAGATAAATTACTATTTTTAACTTTCATCCTAACCTTCTTTCTGAAATGATCCATTTTGAAGGAGCGGCTCCTTTAAAGTGTCCCTATTTTATGCTTTTTTGGATATTACCTTTCATGTAGCGTGTAATATAGCTGAGAATGTAAAAGGTCTGCAATGTTTAATAGATCGAAGAAAGAACCAATTCTGAATTGCCTGAAATGAATCGTCAGTAATTTTACCCTTATTTCCTGGAGTTTACCCTATAACTCCACGGTGTAGCTACACCGTCACTCCTACGGCGTCGTGGCTGTTTTATGGTTCTGCGTCAGGTTGAGTTGCATCGCGGTGCAACTGTATGGAACGCCAAAAGGGTCAAATTTCGCCACTAACCAAACGCGTTTCATTCTCAAAACGCCGCAGAAACATCCACATAAGCTTTTTAACTATTTTTTATGGCTTGAACGAGATGTCTGCAGATCCCGCTGCTTCAAGATATATATAGCCTATTAAAAAACAAACAAACAAAAAAAACACTTTTTATAAGGTCTACTCCAGGCAATTCCAAATGTGCTGAGTCCAAGTTTGACTGAAACAATTCAATTCAAGATTTTATTTTAGAAAAAATACAACAAAAAAAACATTTAAAAGAAAACCTAATAAAACATTAGCCATTATGGAAATACAGGCATCTCACAACTCTTTATTATTTACAGTCCATAAAAATAGGGTATGTATTATACGATTATAATACGAGAATATATTTACAGTTTTCCTGTGTGTTTTTACTGAGGCATTGTATTGTGTTGTGTTTTAGGGTTAACGGAAAATTCTGTAAAATTACCGAATAAAGTCTTGGCAAAAAAATTACCATTACATTTTCCATCTTTAGCCCCCTTTTTCCACAATGGTCTCCTAAAAATAACGCGAGAAATTCTGATTCTGATTCTACAGAAAATGAATAATTTAGTGTAACAAAAAAAAATCTACCTAGGCCCATCAAAATCATTATAATCAGCAGCAATAAAGGGACCCACAGCAGTACTGTACGCGGACTTAAAACAGTTGCTGCTGTCATTTCCGTAATAAGTGGCCTACACCCTGCTACTCAGTCAGTTGTCAGCTATCGGATAGTCTTCCGAAATTTAAAAGACATACACCAACAGACCAATACAAAAGAAACGAAGCGGAGATAAAAATACGGTCGGACCTTGGAGTCGAACCCCTGTCACTAAGAGCAAAACGACACTGCTCTCCATGCACGCAGACCAATGCCCTGCTGAAGGTAATAAGATAGTTTGGTGATCTAATGTATTTCACAGACATGAACGTAAACAAAGGCTAAAATCATACTGTATATACCCACATATGATAAAGGAAAAAGGGGGATACACGTGCCCAACGAAGAAATAAAAATATGACACGATAACAGTCCAAACACCAGTCCTAACAACATTAGAAAAACAGAAGCCTTAAGACGATCGCCATTCAGATCGACAATCTACTACATATGTCTTTCCATCTACTTCATTAGATGGGCTGAACTTTGAAGAAAAGGGTGGGGCTGATTATAATATTATACAAAACGCCGCTTTTTACACCGTCTTTGTCAGACAGAAGCGCCGCAAATGACGGCGCACTATGGATGGCCTGCGGCGTCAGAAACGGCGTCATTGGCTGGATAAAAAAAATGACGGCGCTTTTGCTTTGTAAACGGCGTAATTTGCGTCGTTTGTATCACAGAACGCCGTACTTTGCGGCGTCTTTTCGTCTTAAACGCCGTAAAAAGCGGCGTTTTGAGAATGAAACGCGTTTGGTTAGTGGCGAAATTTGACCCTTTTGGCGTTCCATACATCTGACCAATCACAGCCCTTGTGGTCTGCGTCGCCTTGACGCGTAGTTACAATTTTTTGGAGGTGCACGTCGAGCTACGGCGGAGGGGTTCGCGGCGATGCAGAGGGGTCTGCTGGGGTACGCCGTCGATTCAACGCAGAAGCATAAAACAGGCTTGACGCAGAACCATAAAACGGCCACAACGCCGTAGGAGTGACGGCGTAGCTACGCCGTGGAGTTGACGCAGAAGCATAATGAGGCCTTAACAGCAATAGAGCCGATAGTCCAAAATCTCTACCGGCTGAAAAATTTCTACCAGTTAGGGCCTATCGTGTCTACCTATATATTGCCCACTCCTAATTCTGTTCCACATATAATTCTTACTATGTTTCTATCATTATGAATGTGCTTTGAAAAAGAACAGCTTTGGCTTTTTGTGTTCCACAGGAAGCAAATACAAGTGCAAATAACCACTTAGTAGGCTATTAACTTAGGTTTAAGGAAGTAGGCATTAACCACATTACTGCTTGCAGCATATGCTGTGTTTTTATTTTGTTATTGTTCTGCAAATGTCATTTTTCTCTGATTGTGGCAGTAACCTTAAGTTTTATTAAGCGAGGGAGCAGGAAATTCAAGAAAAGATATTTTGTTCCAGTGTATGATGAAAAATCAATGATCTTGATTTTTGCACTTTCGTCTCAGTGCTCAGTGCCCTCCCCGCTGTCCCTGCTAGTGTTGGAGACCGAATGACTGTGGAGCTGTGAATTGATTTAGCAGTGCCATGTATTGGGCAATTTTCTAGAATCAGATATTATTTTATTGCCTTTCTGTTTATAACAAAAAGATGAACATTCTCGTTCTTCTGCAGTTGTGAAAATGAGGCTATTAACCAGAATATTATTTAACATTGTAAAATGTTTTTTAACAGACCTTAGAGTAGGCCTTAGAGTAGGCCATTTTGGTGCCCTAAGCATTATTCCTTTATGACCCGAGAAAAAAATGTTTATTTTTCCCAGTTTAACTTTAACTTTTTAACTCGCAATCCAACGGACCACTGATTCGGCGGCAGCACCATCGATAGCTACTTTGAAGAGCAATTAAATACACTTGTTCCACCTGTTTTGTTATATACATCCCTAAAAAAGTGCCTAATAATATTTCTATACTGAAATAATATCAGCATTATAATTATTATGACTATGGTATGATGATTGATTTTTCATTAAGCTATTTTTGGTGCCCCCTCAGCACTTTGTGCCCTACGCACAGCACGTGGTGGGAGCGGTGGCGCTGATTATTTTAATGAAATACTGTAGGTGCAGATTTGGTGTGGGCCTAGTCTAAGCATAATGCTTAACATATCAGTGTTTTATAAACTTTCAAATATAACTGAAAGTACATAAATCAAAAAAATATATTATGTAAGATGTACATCATTCAAAAGTTTGGTGTCAGAAAGATTTGTTTAAAACATATTAATACTTTAATTATGCAAGGATACATTATTATATTATGTTAACTATATATTTTCTATAAGGCACACATCAAACACCTCATATTTTGTACGAATGGTGCTATGGTGCAAACATGGTTTCATAAATTGTTTTAAGTTGCTTGACTGGATACTGCCGGAAGTTCAATAGGAAACCTTTGCATGACCCAATTTAAATTCACGCATTATGCTTTAATTTTGCATCCGAAGCGTTTATGCGTTCAAAAACAAGAACACGTCCTGAGTTCCTCCTTTTGCACACTATCCATCCATTAACATTTTGATAGAAGAAAAAGCAGTTGCTGAAACCTAGCCGCTATTTGAATTTTCTTCAATTACAATCAGCAAAATCACATAATAAGATAGTGACACCATCTGTGCTCTGTTTTACACAAAATTGTTTACTACCTCTTTGCTTTTTAGGGACTCTTTTTGATGTTTTGATGCAGTCTGCAGTTTCATCTTCCTCATTTTCAAGACGTTTCATCTCCTCCTGCAAAAGATGAAGTCATCTGCCATCCAGTTTCCTCCTGTGCTCTGCTCTGAATCTGTGTGTAATATGGAGAGACGCTTTGACCGAAACTACAACTAATGCTAAAAATCTGGGAAAGTCAGCTGTCTGTATTAAATTTGCAGGATTTATCTTCAAAGTGTGAGGGAGGTTTACTTTCTTAGAATGCTCTTCCTCTTTGAGCCTGCAGAGAGCCTGTTTGTGTGTGTGAATGTGTGTGTTCAAAACTGCATGTACCCTGAGGTCATGTGTTCCTTCTCACGAGCCCAAACTTTCACTATCAGCATTAAATCCAATTCAGTTTTCAGCTTATTCTGATCAGTACCGCCTAAAAAATGTCTGATTGACATAAAAAACACCAATCACAGTTTGTTTTTGATGTGGTGTTTAAGGGCGGGTTTGTCTGAAATAGCTTTACTTTACAGCTGAATTCAGGATTAAGGAAACTGTTTAATATTGAATGACATTCTGACGTTTTACTAATATTTCCTTTCCACCGCAGATGCATGACAGAAATCCATGTTTATCTATAATAAACTGACAATCATATCATAGCAAATAACATACAAATGTGATAGTAATAACTTTATCTTATTCAGACGACTGAATACAGATCTGACAGCATTATGGAAGGAGGCGGTCAATGGCGTGACACTTCGCTCCATAAATTACAGCGTCCCAAATGGACAACGTGTTTATGCGCAAACGTTATGATAATTTATTCTTGAGCTTGAATGTGAAATGAAGGAATGAAAGTACTGCTGTGCAGCACGGAGTGTGTGAGGATCAGCAGGCTTTCATCAGTACACATCAAGTCCGGTTTATCCCGCTCTAATCTCTAAACAGTCTGTGAGGATGTTCCAGCACTGGCAGAGTTTGGTTCCCGCTCTGATCTTGAGGTCATGTAATATAGCACACTGATGGGGTTTAAGCCAGTAAGCCACTTATTAAGCTTTGAATAATTATCTGATATCATCACTCCGGTCACATATGACACAACCTGACGTTATCCATTTGGTTAAAATCCACTGGATGCTAGATAATAAGGCGTGTGATTGTGCCACTGTTCAGAGAAAAACAGCAGAGATAAATCCTGTTGTCGCTTGCTACTGGAAACAGAATATTTAAAAAATGCAAGTAAGGTGTTTTGAGTAAGTGCAAGAGAGTAGAGAGATTTAGGATATTTTTACACGACAATGATGTACTAAAAACAGATGACAGCGCTCTCAACACGATTCCCCTTCATCTGCGAAATTGACTAAAAACGCTGTATTATGCATGCCAGGCCAGTATTTGGCGATGTCACTTTGTCAAGAAAAACCCCGCAAACATGTAATACGTATGTGTGAAAATGCATGCGCATGATGTCACCATTTTCACAAATTCATGTTTTTGTTGTTTAAATGGAGAAGGTAAAGGCATCGTTTTCAAAAGCTTGCATATTCAGGCCCCCAAAACGCAGTTGTCGTGGAAAATTCAAGGAAAGATATTGAACTTTTTCATTACCTCTGTGCTTTTCAGGGACTCTTTTTGATGTTTTGATGCAGTCTGCAGTTTCACCTTCCTCTCTAAATTTTCAAAATGTTTCATCTCCTCTTGCAAAAGATGAAGTAATCCGCCATCCAGTTTCCTCCTGTGCTCTGCTCTGAATCTGTGTGGAACATGGTGTTTTATAAAGTGCAAGAGAGTAGAGAGATTTAGGATATATTTACACGGCAATGGTGTACTAAAAACAGACGACAACGCTGTCCACACGATCCCTGTTCACACAGATCTGCGGAAATTACTAAAAAGGCTGTATTATGCAAGACAGGCCAGTAGTTGGTGATGTCACTTTGTCAAGAAACACCCCACAAACAAGTAATACGCTTGAATGAACATGCAATACGCATGCACGAACACGCAATACGCATGCGCATGACGTCACTGTTTTCACAAATTCATGTTTTTGTTGGTTACACGGAGAAGGTATAGGCATCGTTTCCAAAACCTCGCAGTTTGAAACCCGTTTTCAAAAGCTTGCTTTTTCAGGCCTCCAAAACACAGTTGTTGTGTTAATGAATGGCCAAAATGCATAAAAAGTTTTCCGTTTTCAGTTGAAAACGGTGTCGTGTAACAATACAAAAAACACCTGAACAAGCAGATCAAGGTCTTCAGAGTTACTAGAAAATTATAGGTGGATGAGTTTGATTAAGGTCTGAACTAAACTCTGCAGGACGTGGCCCTCCAGGGCTGGTTTTGAGGAACCCTGACCTAAACCTATCCCTACACCTAAATCTAATATTTAAAGGGGTGGTAAAACGCATTTTTTTGCATTATTTTTCATATATTTTACCTTTATTCTACACTGCTCTTCCCCTCCTTGTAAAAACGGTCTGATGGTTTCCTGGTTCTATGAAGCCAGTCCCTCAAAACTACGCAATGGGTTCAGATTGGTTAGCTGGCCCAGTGTGTTGTGATTCGCTGACCGACTAGTGCACGTTCTCCGGAAACGTCATGCCCCGTACCTTAACCGGTAGCCTAGTTTGTGCGTTGGTGTATTAGGCCGGTGACACACTGGCTGCATGGCATGAGCGTGGCGTTTCTGTTGCGTTCAGCTGCGTCGCGTTTTCTGTGTCTTTGCACACCAGAAACGTGTCTGACGCGGCGCTGCTGACACGGATCACCTTTGTTCGATATATGGGACAGAGTTGTGAAAGCCCTATTTAGCCTACTTTATGTTAAAGTAAATATAAAGCCTACTGATAAAGACACTGTCAGGAGTTTTGACAGCAAAATAGACTACAGAATATTTCGTTCTGTATTGACAGGTGCAATATTTGTAATTTTATAATTATTTATTTATTTATTTTTAAATTATATTTATATCTGAATTAATGTCAAAAACTAGACTTTCAACCATCAAAATGTAATTTATTAATATGTATTTGTTTACAAAATAACATATAACATCTTTTCCTATTCTATTTTGCCTGGAAATGCTTCCAACACGCTTGCGTGTCACGTGGAAAATAGGCGTTGGTTCTATTTCTAGCATGCACGCGTTTTACGCGCGGCTCAAGCCGTGCCTGAGACTCGCATGTCACACAGGCAGTCTGCAAGCTCTTGTTAACATGGGAGCCGAAATAAAAACGGACACGCCACGCAGCTGACGCCACGCAGCCAGTGTGTCACCGGTGTTGTGCCCAATTTCGACCCCCTTCCAAATTATTACCCCCTTCGTTGAAGTCAGTACCTGATTGTCTAATCCTAACCCCACCCCTAATCCTAACCTCTCCCCCACAACTAATCCTAAACCTACCAATGCTAGGGGGGTAATAATTTGGCGGGGGTCAAAATTCAGCACAACACCTGTCTTATAAACAATGAAACGTTAGTGAAGATGATCGAGCAGAACCTGTTCAAGAACGGCTGTTAAACGACGTTTCAGAAAGGTTTGTTTTTTGTTGTTCTCTCATTACTTTTTAGATACGCTGTTATTCAATTGTACTAATTATTATAGAATTACAAAAAAATAAGCTTCATAAACAAGAATTTCATATAATCGTTCTAACA
This sequence comes from Siphateles boraxobius, assembly GCF_051911475.1. Taxonomy (NCBI): domain Eukaryota; kingdom Metazoa; phylum Chordata; class Actinopteri; order Cypriniformes; family Leuciscidae; genus Siphateles; species Siphateles boraxobius. The sequence continues at coordinate 4,368,874 of NW_027508997.1, read as the reverse complement.
AATTATACTACAGTCCTCAAAGGGATTTTTTTGAGTAAAGACTGCGGATCTATAGATCGTTTCTGACTGTATGCCACCGTTAGTTTTGTATTTTTAGAACGATTGTAGACAAATATCTGTCGACAGAACTATTAACCCAAAACGAACACTAAACATCGGCTGCCAAATCAAACACAGAACCATGTTTAGCATGCCTGTAGATAACCAAGCATGTAGATAAATCTAAAAGCTCTAATCAAAGAATAATTTACACTAATTCCAAGTTCGCTGTTGAGATTAAAAACAGTTTGTAACGTTAAGTATGAATCAGCATTTAACAAGCTGGTTTGCAGAGCCAAACTGCGTTGTCATTTGTTTTCTTCCTTGCTACTGAATGTTATACCACTGAAGTGAATAACATTGATTAGACCATTACAATGGCACCTGTCAAGGTGTGGGATATATTAGGCAGAAAGTGAACTGTCAGTTCTTGAATTTAATGTTTTGGAAGCAGGACAAATGGGCAGGCGAAAAGATCTGAGTGACTTTGACAAGGGCCAAATAGCGATGACTGGACAACTGGGTCAGAGCATCTCCAAAACGACAAGTCTTGTGGTTTGTTCCTGGTATGCAGTGGTTACCAAAAGTGGTGCAAGGAAGGACAACCGGTGACTCAGGGTCATGGGTGCCCTAGGCTCATTGAATCACGTGTGGAGCGAAGGCTAGGCCGTCTGATCCGATCACACAGAAGAGTTACTGTAGTTCACATTGCTGAAAGATTTAATACTGCCCATAATAGAAAGGTGCCAGAACGTGCAGTGAATCACAGTTTGCTGTGTATGGGGCTGTGTAGCAGCATATCAGTCAGAGTGCCCATGTTGACCAATGTCAACCTCTGAAAGCACCTACCATGTGTACGTGAGTGGAACTGGACCATGGTCTGATGAATCACGTAGTAAATATAGTATATTAAAAGATATCTTTAGGAGTTAAATAAATTACAGTGTTATCTTTGCATTTCTCTGCCTCTGATTTCAATTTAAAAAAATACATCATCTGATATCTACTATCTGATAACTACTATTTCAAATGGGAATCTTGACTGTAATTTACCTTTAAATTTAGAGTATGTTTAAATTTAAAGCTTGACAAGCTTTCCCAACAGACAGTTTCTGTATGTAAACAGATCATACATGCAGAAGTTTAGCTGTTTTCAGTCTGGAGGAATGACCATTGGGAACGTCTAACTGTGTCACCTTTATAGTTGCTTGGATGAATAAATTTGGGTTACAGTCTTGGCACTCAGCATTATCTCACAAACCAGAGACCACAGCAGAAAGACTTTCTAGAGAGGGGAAACACACAGGCTCAGGCCCATCTCTTAGATGGATCCAATGCTGTATCGATCTCATATATTTTCCAGCGCCAGCTGCTCATTGATGGATAGTCCTTTCTGGAAGCTGGGTAATTTACCAGCCTGATCAGTTCAGTGCACAGAGCAGCTACTCTCTTACTGTCGTAGAGTTAAGGCCTATTCACAACAAGAAATATAACTATGAAGATTACCATGTTTGTGCCCACACCAAGGGACGATCATTTTCTATAAATTTGACTTTATTCTATAATTAATTCATATAATTATAAATCCCTCTAAAAATCAAATGAAATAAAAATCAAAAAAGTGTGGTCACATCTAATGTTCTGGGAATTTTCATGTGCGAAATGCAGGCGTTTCAATAGGAATCCATACAATTTGCAGTGGTTTCAAGTATTTGGTGCTTGTTTTGAAAGAGATCTCTGTGTGAGCTGTGCTTCAGACATCACTATTCTATTGACGATAGACCATGGACCCTTTTTGCCCATGAAATTACAATGTGTCCACACCTTAAAGTTGGCATGAAACAGAAGTTGCGATAGTCTTTTCTTCCCTTAATGTATATCCAAGTGAAATGGCTTCCCGAATTAGAAAAACTGTAGCGAAGGACTTAATTTTGTCCATCGGAAATTGATTGGATTGTTGGATTGATTGTCCCATCCTCTCGCCAGTAAGCGCATCATCAGAGAAGAGAAGAGATGTCGTTGCAATAGAGAGGGGAACTTATTTTGATTATTAGGGTACATGAATTAAAAAATAATGATGTGTACAGATAAATATTTTATATTAAATCGTTCAATATTCCATTAAAATGTTTGATTTCATGGTGGCTTTGGATCATGTGAATGCTGGATGTTGTGAAGCATACAGCACACTTCATCACATGCAGCCAGCAGGGATCCATTGCCGTTCCTCTCAGCCCTTCTTCCTTTCATGAGCTTGAACTTAATGACTGGAGTGTTTCTGATTTGAGCTGAGGCAAATACTCTGATCTATTTGTTATTCTCTTTCGGTTTGTATATGGGATTTACCTCTGTAATCAAATCAATGCATATCAAATGCATATTTTTTTACTATGTACAGTATAAGACAGGCTGCTAAACCAAATTTTAGTATATTATTTATTATTTTAACTTTATCAATAATTTATCACAGTTTTGCTCTCTGAAACTCCACAAAATTATGTGTGTGCTCTTTGAGGCATTGGAGCCAGAGAGAGACATATTTCCCTACTTAATGACCAGATGCAAACCATGACAACTAGTTTTGAATGTTTTTCTTTCCTTTTTACAAAATCTCAGTGGTGTTTGTGCAAAACTCTCTAGTTTTGTCCCAGTTTGTATTAAAAAATTCCAAAAAAGAATATAAAAAATCCCAGATGATGCACTTTATTAACCGCAAAGTTTGGAATGTTGGACACTTCATACACTCAACTGTTGCAGCCTCAATGCTAATGACAAAATAACCTTCTAAAATTCATACACTTGTTAGAAGCATTCATAGTGCATAGTATAAGTACATAGTGTATAGTAGGTCATTTGGGACAAAACTTCTTTCGCTATTTAGTTGCTAAAAGGTTTTTAGTCAATTGCTATGAAGTTGATGATAGGGCATTGCTAGGGGGTTGCTTAATGGCCCACTCCAAATCTCTATAATATTCTGTTCTCTAGATGGCTCTGGTTGCACTTTCATTGTTAGGTGCCATTCACACAGAACAAGTTTTTGTGGTTAATTTATTCTTTTAGCTGATGCTTTTATCCAAAGCGACTTACAATTGCTATACATGTCAGAGGTCGCACGCCTCTGGAACAACTAGGGGTTAAGTGTCTTGCTCAGTGACACATTGGTGTCTCACGGTGGATTCAAACCTGGGTCTCTCACACCAAAGGCATGTGTCTTATCCACTGCGCCATCACCACCACTTAGCAATGGTTCATTGCATTTAGATCCAGAATTGCTAAGAATTGCCAGAATGGTTACACAGTATCATGCATGAGACACTGCAAAAGACATGAGCGCAATGGAAAAACACATCCGTCATAGAAGAACAATGAAAAAGTGTTGTGTGAACAGCCCTTTAACCTGCAGGGGCGGTCAGATAACAAATAAACCATGGTCCCAGATAACAGATAACATACATTTTTTAAGATGCGGTCACATTTACCATTGCTCCAATTGAAATTCACATGAGGGCAAAAAAGTTCACCACGCAGATTATGTTTATGTTCAAGATGGTTATGTAAATTTGCCGCGTTGACCAACGGAAAACTGCTTGGTTTGAAAGTGACTTTGCAGTACATATGACACTGAGAAAGGACCATTTTTGCGTGTGAAATATGGCTACTATGGCTGCACTTTAAAGGTGCTGGTTTGCAGGGGTTTACATTTTTATTTGTTTATAATTGGAATTTATTATTACGTAGAATTTATGTTTTTAAATAGGCACCACAGAGTGTGACATCATATCTCATGTATCACTTATCTTCTGTAGCACAAATGCTCAGGATAAGTTACACGCTGAAGGTAAATGCTTATGTTTATTGGTTTGTTCAAACCCGAGCAATAATCGTAATAATAATAGTTATACTTGCTCTTTGCCCAATACACACAGTACGTTGCATGGGACATCAGACAAACATTCTACCCTGATCGACTGTGCTGAAGGTTCTGGTGCAGTGCATGCATGAAATAGACATATTCACTTTGCATCGCTCATTTAGATCCAGAATTGGCAGAGACCTCATGCATGAGTCATCATTCCGCGGGCTTCAAGACCGTTATTATTATTATTATGAAATCAGAAAACCTCAAAGGGTAATGACCACTGCTTTTCAGTAAAACAAAAGCCATGAGATTGATGTTTTTTGTGTCTTTTCTTCCATAGACACTCAAGATTTGCCTTAAGCTGTTTTATTGACATCAAAACTCTATGTTTACCTACAAAAATGACACAATGGACCAGGATATTGTAGATCCATCAGCATGTCACACGTCTCATGTGCTTGGCAGTAACTCATATCCTGCTGCCTTTGTTTTAGAGAGCTGAAAATGATTCCCGTTCTGCCTATTGATCCGACGGGACATGAGTGATTGCAGTCACATGCCCTCTGCTTTAATGCGGTGTGATTAGCACAGGCTGTTGATCAGTCATGTGGAGCAGTTTCTGCTCAGATAACTGTCCTGCTGTGAGCCCTAGATCCATATGAACTGACCAGCTGTTCTGTGAGCAGCTTATGAATTAATGGCAGTTTTGGTGCCAAAGAGGGAGGATTTAATTCGCTCCTCCCCCATGTGTTGACCATTATAACAATATCATAATATTAGATCATAAATGCATGCACTGATAATCACACAACCAAATGACTTCAATCTGTTGTGCATACAATAGGATCCTAAAAACTGAAAATAGTTTCCACTTGTTAAACTTCTCCTTATAGGTGGTTTTCTTATTTAATACAATATTTTTCATTACTTATTATAAAGTTTCAGCATCACAATTTCAGTGATTGGTTAAATTAGATTCTAAAGAGTGTCTTGTACATACTACTTGCAAGAACATCCCATTATCATCACGGATGTCACGTGATCAGTCTCAGAAATGTGCTTGTTTGATTATGATAGTGATGTAGAAATAGTTTAGGAACTTATTTTTTATTATATTTGTTTTATATATCATTATATATATATATATATATATATATATATATATATATTTATATATATATATTTATATATATATATTTATATATATGTCTGTGTCTGTGTGTGTGTGTGTGTGTGTGTGTGTGTGTGTGTGTGTGTGTGTGTGTGTGTGTGTGTGTGTGTGTTTTAAATGTTTTTGAAAGAAGTCTCGTATCTTCATATCTTCACCAAGGCTGCACTTTTTTGATGAATGATTTTGATGAAAAATACAGTTAAAACAGTTACATTGTGAAATATTAAAAAAATATTTAAAATAATTGTTTTCTTTTTTATGTATTTTACAATGTAATATTCTTGTGACTGCAAAGCTGATTTTTTTCAACAGTTTTGATCCCTCGGGATCCTTCAGAAATAATTTAATATGCTGATTTAGTGCTTACGAAACATTTCTTCTTATCACTGTTGGAAACGGTGGTGCTTTTTAATATTTTTGTGGAAAGCAATTTTTTTTGCAGGATGCTTTGATGAATAGAATGTTTAAAAGAACAGAATTTATTTGAAATAGAAATCTTTTGTATCATTACAATGGTAGTGTTCATTTATATTGATTTCATTTTAATAATTTTATTTAGTTAATCATTTCATTTAATAGTTTACAAAAAAAAAAAATCAACAACAAGATTTTCGATTTCAGTTTGAGATTCTCTGAAGAGATATTCAGTACCATGACCATCATGTACTATTTATCACTCTGCATGCATTTGTCAGAGGGTTAAGCAAATCCTTTGCACCAGCAGACAGGGCTTAACGGCACGTCTTCATTGTTCAGTGCCAAACTGGTGGATTTGGTCTGATGCCAGTGGTCACTGTGGAAATATAGATGCAAAGTCTTACCCACACATCACAACCGTTGGCATGGTCACAAAATAGGGAGAAACTGAATTGCTGTCATGGTTGCAGCAGATGGTGGCAGAAGTCGAACTGCCTTTATAAGCAGATTTTGCATTGTCTCAGCATGGCATGAGCTCTTTGTTCTCTTTCAAGGAATGCGTTTCATTATGGAGAATATTGGAGCTTATTTGTAATTGGTGATTCAACTTTTAACTGCTGCTTCTTATTTCCTTGCTCACTGCATTGAGACTTGATGTTTTTGTAGTTCAATTAATATGCAGTAGTGTTTCTGACTGCTAACCCTAACCCTAACCCTAACCCTAACATGATATCACCAAGTGGGAAGTTTTCCTGATCAACATCCTTGTTGGTTTTAGATAAAAATTCCTATTAACCAATCAAATTTCAGTGTTTGGATTAGACTCCAACAACATTTTTATCAACCCATTATTTCATTCCATTAGCCATCTGATGATTATTGCACACATAAAATGGCTAGCATTTTCTTGATCTGGCAAGCTCATAAGATTTGACAACATCCAGGAGTTAAAGGCTTTATTTGTTTGTTTGTTTGTTTGTTTATACAGTCCACCGTAGTATGTCATAAACATTTGTTGACAACATACTTGGTTAATACAATGAACACTTCTGATGATAATTGTTGGATTTGCCAAATTAGGTGACATCAAAGGCGGCACATTTATGAGATTTATACATTTATAAGACATTCATTAAAAAATAGAAATAGTGTATTTAGGCCATGGTCATTTTTTTCACACCTTTAGATTATGCTTTATTCACAAAAGTCGACACTTTTTACCCGGCTCAGTCAACATTGCACTGTTACTGTCCACAGAAAATGGTTAAAAGTGTAAGTTCACAGATTTTCAACCCGCTCTGTAATGTTACAATTTCGGTAGTACATGTAAATAAACAAAGTTTACTCTTTATCTGTGTTACCTGGGGCGAGAAATTCCTGTTTATTTGTCAGCAACAACTTTTGACAGCGCCAGGGCTTTCGGATTGGCCTAAATCTACAGATTGGACTTTTGCAATTGTGTATCCCCGCCCACGGACAGACGGATAAACAGAGGGTTATTTACAGAACAGTTCATCAATGAAAATTGCATCAAACTTGATCTACTCTATAAACAGCATTATGGTAAAAATACTATGGCAACAGCCTTCTTTAGTGTATGCGACAGCATTTTTCTTCAGGTGATTGAGCAGAAGGTGCTCCACGTTCCTTTTCTTCCTAATTAACTGACGGAACGCTTAAAATCAAGCAGCTTTATCGTATTACACATGAATAACAGTGTCAGTGTCTCGTTTCATCAGAAATACAACTTAATTTTCTACTGTAAAGCAGCTCTCCAGTGTGTTCATGTTTTAACTCACAGACTTCTCACCGCGACCGACTGAACAGGCCTAATGAACCAGAAAAGTTTTTAGCGTGAAAGAAGGACGAGCCTCCGCACACACCTACCTATTACGTAATCTCCATGGACCAATGGTAGTTCTAATGCGTTTAGCAGCCGAATCAAACTTTTCCGGGAAGTTCTCTTTGGCAAAGCTGTTTCGAACTCCCAAAACGAACTCTAAACGAACTTTGTTTCAGCCTGATTTTGTTCGAAATGACATCATATCAGTTCGTTCTTCGATTTCGCTTGAAGTATATCGGGGCCTTTATCCTTTTAATGACAATTCATTTGCATTGTGCATAACAGTAGGAATTCATAAAATGATGATTCAGTGTTTGGAGTATTTACTTCTTATTTCTCTTTTCCTCTGTGTCAGATTTGGATTAGTGGTTCTTTCCATCATGCCGGTGCTGGTGGACAGACTTCAGCTTCAGAGAGTGTGAGCTCCACTGAACTGCGGGGATGAACATGCCATTGCACCAAATCTCTGTCATCCCTCGTGATGTCACTTCCTCCCGGGTGTCCAGCAGCGGGAAGGGAAAGGAAAAGGACAAACAGGTTTGTCTTCCACCTGATAAACATAGAAAAACAGGCGGCACTATAATCTGTGACCCTTAAACCTTCATCCTCATTGCGACTGAAAGACAGTATCCTGTTTTCACAGTTCTGAACATTTAGTTTTCCCTCTTAGAACTCGACATGGAAAAGAATGGCATTTAGAGACAAACCTTGTACGCACACATATTCCTCTGTCTGGGCTTTAAATGCTTGTTTGTTCCTCAGTCGTTCTGTGAACTCAACCTCAAGTACTGTTTATATTGTGCTTTCGTTGAACACTCCAAATGTTGCAAACTACTGACACAGATGGTAATAAGGGAAGTAGAGGACGTTGCACATACACAAGAGCGGTACACGACTGGTTTCCAGTAAGTGATGCAGATAGGAATTTTATGTGAGTGTGTGAAATGTTATTAGTGAGGAGAACTAAAACAAAGTGTGATTGATATCATGGTGCCTGCTGACTTTGTGTTGACTGTTAAAGAAGTCATTTTTTAATTTTTTAGGATTTGTTTCATGTATGTTAGTCAAAGGTTTCTGCACCAAAACAAGTTATAATTTAGTTAAAATGAACATTTTATGCTTCTCTTAAACCTAGGAATTACTTGTGATGATATGCCTTTAAGACTTTTTTTGCACTTACTTAACATGAGCTCCCAAGTGACTCAAGTGAATGAATTATCAATGTTTATTTCATTACTATTCTTTGTTATCTTTCATTTCGGGATGCTCCAGAATTAAAAATTCTGGCTGATTACTGATAAGCTGATAAACATTTTAAATTATGGCAGATAACCAATAAATGGCCAAAATCAAATTTCTATATGATTCTTTCTAAATAAATTAAAAATTTTTTTTTTAAAAAAGCTACAAATGAATTTAGGCATCACAACATAATGTACAGTATTAAAAAATGTATATTCATTTTGAGATTTGAGAGTTTATGTTTTGTAATCATCTCACTCTTATGATTAGTTATTCTAGTGTTCAGAACAAGATGTTTTTCAACTTAGTTTCAGTAAAAGCTATTGAACTAGGAATGACGTTTTTTTTAACATACATATAATGCCTTTCAAAAATTAGGGCTTGGTAAGATTTTTTGAATGTTTCTCGTAGTCTTTTATAACAGCTTTGAAATAACACTATGAAATAACAGTTTTATCCCTGTTTTATTTAATAACAAATTGTATTCCTGTGACGGCAATACTCTTGTTACATTACTATTGTAACATTATTAATGCATGCTTCTTTACTGTTTTTAAATGTGGCGAGCAGGACGAGGCCGAGGGCCATGAGAGAGCGGCGTGAGGCCGGTGGTATGATTACTGATGAGCGACACCTGCTCAACGCACCGGTCTCGTATCTCTTACGGCCTTCGGCCTCGTCTTGCTCGCCACATTAAACATTTTAATGCATCATTGCTGCTTAAAAGTATTAATAAAAAAATCTTACTGAACACAAACTTTTAAAGGTGCAATGTGTAATATTTCTGAGGATCTATTGTCAGAAATGCAATATAAGATCCATAACTATGTTTTCAGTGGTGTATAAAGACCTTGCATTATGAACCGTTATGTTTTTATTACTTTAGAATGAGACATCCCCTTACATTGAATGCGCCAACATGTTTCTACAGTAGCCCTAAATGGACAATCGTGTTTCGTTAGTATGTTGCTCTTCGTGCAAGGAAGCAAGCTTAGTTCAGTAAATAAAACACTGACACAATGATGAACAAGTAACAATAATATTCGCAATAACATAGTTTTACTGAGTAATTAAGTAAACATAATTTCTTAATTTATCCTTGTAAAGTAACCTCATTTCTGAACTGGCTGGCTGCTCTCTGCTGTCTCAGACGATGACATATTTTCCTGTCGGCCACCGTAACTTTTGTTGGTTGCAATTCGTAAGCTCACCACTAGCCGCTAAAAATCACACACTGCACCTTTAAATGATAGTGAAGAATCTCCTTTAACGAGATATATTTTCTTTATAAAATGAATATTGTGGAATGGATATGATGGTTTCATGCCAGTGAGAGACTTTTGGAATTATTGGACGATTCAATGTTTCAAATATGGGGAAGCTCATCTCAGCAGTATAATGAGAGATAAACTGATCGATAAACTGAAGCCTGGACTGGTGTGATGTTGTCCAGCCTTGTGGCTCATGACATTATCGTGTCTGAAAGATATTTGGCACTAAGATTTTATCTGAAAACTGTAGACTGATGAGTCATAAACACTTGGAACCAAAGGAATCTTAATATTTCCCCTCATCATTTTTCTGCTTGTGCAACTGTGCCAGCAGCTCTTTAGCAGTGCTCTTTTGCCCTCTTCTAGCCCAGTGTTCTGTTTGAGCAAGGCTGGACGGTGACACTAATGAGTGTTGCTTCATTGGTGGGCCTGAAGCCGGTGGCCCATCAGCTGTTTGTTTGTCAGAGCCAGGCAGGAAACAGGAGACAGGCTGTTTTTATTCTCCTTTTTCTTTTTCTTTGGCTAAACGGCCTCAAGTGACTTAGGTAGAAGGAAGTCTGTTCAATTCTAAATGCCATCGTGTCAATCACCATTCCCAGACTACTTTTTAAAAAATAACGTCTGCAAAGGCTCTGTATGTGTAAATTTATAGCGTTTGGCAGTTGAGTCTGACCTAGAGGCATTTTGATTATTTTTGTAATAGAGTTGCAGTCCTCTGTCCAGGTATGGGGGTTCTGTCAGTTTGGTTTGTTGCAGTTTCATTTGCTGCCTCACTTTTTTTATGACAGGACCATCACAAGTTTCTGCCTGACTGGCAGTGGCAAAGTTCCACCCAGATATTATATATATATATATATATATATATATATATATATATATATATATATATATATATATTTCTTTTATTATGGATCTGTAGACTCCAGGCATTTAGGCAGGTGTTGTAGAGTCTATGAGTGAATATCATGAAGAACATGTCCAGGTCAAATTGTTCTCTAAAATCAGAAGAATATTTGTAATATTTATAATTATATAATAATAATAATATGAATTAATTTCAGTAATGTGTCTGAATGTTTTAATTCTGAGTTTTATTTCTTTTTCTTCAATTCTCCATGTATGGTGCACATTGATATAATATGTGCAGTATACAATTTTACTGCACATATAAATAGTATTATTTATATACTATTATAGTATTTATTATTTAGAATGAGCTTTTTTATATTTTCAGGTTTCATTTTAGTTTTAGTCGTTTTGCTGTGCTTTTTGAATTTTTATTAGTTTTTGTTATAAATTAAATTAATTAATTAGATTAAATTTATTAAATTTATTTGTACTTCAATTTTAGTTTTAGTAATTTTAGTACTTTTAGTAGAATTAAAAGAAAATGTTTTAGTTAACAATAACAACACTGGTATATAATATATTTTATATTAAACATATTAAAGTATATTATGTATAAAATACAATATATTTTAATCTAAATTCAATTTCTCATTAAAATTAGCAAAAATGAATAGCAGTACATTAATAATTACTTTACAATTTATATATATATATGAATATACACGGTACAATGAATAATGCCATTATAGATCATTACTTTACAATTATATATATATAATAAGATAATAATAAGAATTGGGGTAGACTAGAAATGTTATTAATTGTCATGAAAATAATGTCACCATTCAAAATAGGTTTTCATTTTCATTATACAAAATGTACCTTCCTATTTCTTTCTTTTGATTTTGGGCTGAAATATGATGGTCATGTTCCTGACAGGCTTCGTGAGACTCGCCCTATCAGTCCTGACACTCAGTGTAGTTTATGAGGCTCTTTTGATTGATGTTGATTGGTCAGATGCATAGAGATGGGTGATGGGCCATTAACATTATTCACCAAGACACGATAATCAAACCCCACATGAATTTAATGACCATAATCTTTCAAAGCTCCATCAGTGGATTATGATGCATTTAGTATGACCCTTTTATGCATAAGCACAAAAGGTTTTTCAGCAGGTTTGAGGAGATTTTCCTTAAAATTTGTTGCTTAATATAATTTATTATGATTCCCTTCTTTCATCAATAATTTCCTAGAATTGAGCTTCACACTAAATCTCTTGGAGTCTAGACAATTCTTTGCTCTTAACACCTAGAGTTTGTCTTTCATACAGACTGAAGAGTTGGCACCAGCCACAGTATGGTTTACCTCTCGCTCAGCATACAGATCAGCTGGGAGGCGTATCGCCATTAGGCAAAGAAAGCACAGCCCATCTGCCTGTTGCAGACAACTCTCCTCTGTGTCTCAGTGGAAAGAAACCCTCATTCCCACTGCTTTAGATTCAGCGCCAGCTGCCATTGCGGATGCAGTGCTGTTGAATGATCCGAAATGAACAAATGTCAGAAATATCAGGTACATAAAGCACGCTGCTATTTCTTTGTTTTGTTTTGCTGGTACAATCTGTTCAACCTCACATCGATGTCATGTTGGTCCTTTGAATAAAATCGTGTCTAAGGCAGTCAGTGTCTGGTAAAGTCTACCACCATCTTTCTTAAATGGATGTCAGGAGGCTTAGTACATCTCAATGGCTTAAATACACCATTAACAGGCACAGATGGAATCTGCAGGCTAGGGTCCTCGTTTTTGCCACTTTTATCAAGAGGGAGCCAGACTCAAACTTTGATTACCCACACATCATTTACTAGCCCTCATAGTCATAGCATTCCAAACCTGTATGAATTTCTTTCTTCTACAGAAGACAAAAGAAGATATTTTGAAGAATGTTTGAACTGTTATTGGAGTTAATGGAGACCCCATTGAATTATATTGTAGGCCTATGTAAACTTTTTTTTCATCTCAGTACCTCTATTTGTATTCAACACACAGAATAAAGAAAGTTATATAGGTTTGGAATGATATGAGGGTAAATATTTGATTTATTGAGGGTAAATTTATTTGATTAAAAATACAGTAAAAACTGTAATTTTGTGAAATATTATCAACATTTTCAATAGAATTTCTATAATTTAATTTAATTTTCAAATTAGTCATCTGCCACATTATCCTTCAGAAATCATTCTTTTATGCTAATTTGCTGCTCAATAAACATTTCTTATTATCACAGTTTAAAACAGTTGTGCTGCTTAATATTGTGGTGGAAACCGTTATACATTTTTTTTCATGCTTTTTTAATGCATAGAAAGTTAAAAAGAACAGTTTTTATTTTTGTGTGACATTATAAATGTCTTTACTAACACTTTCCACAAATTAAAATCATCCTTGCTTAATAAAATTATTTAAAAAAATGTTTTAAATTACTCACCCCAAACTTTTGAACCGCAGAGTACACTTATAAAAATGTTTTATGAATGTGTAACATGGTAATACCATAGTATTGTTTGAATCACCTCAGAGAGTCCAATGTAAATACCATCATATGTGAAAATGATTCAGTTGTATAGTTTATATCAATGGACCATGATATTACCATCATACACAATCACTGTATCATGATACTGGCTCAGCAGGAGGGGTATGTGAAAATCATCTGAAAGCATGGAACTGTTCTGAGGTTTGTGATCAAACACTTACCTCTGGACACAACAACTTTTTGGAAGGTGTGTGCTGTACAGCATGACACTTTCATGAGCAGCTGCTGTGCACAGTAATCTCTCATATAATGCTGGGAGAATGAGCCTTGTGCTGCGAACTGACACACGTGAACAGAAGGAGACAGAAATTCAACTGCCAATTTGGCATTAATGCAAACAACTGTATTTATCTGTGAAAAATGCAAATTTGCCTGTTTTGTAAGTCTCGGTATTTTGAAAAAGCGTTTTGTTACCCGGAGGGCAGGGAAACTGGCCAAACATTAACATGGCCATATTGTCCAAATCTGTCTTCCCTAGAATGCCGTGGTTTGGAGGGGTTTTGGATGTTAATAATATGCTAATAAAGATAAGAGCCTCACAGCTCTGTAAAATAACATGAAGCCAACAGGATGCTTCGAGGGAAACGACAGGATTCTGAGGGAGCGACAGGATTTGAATGCCAGCGCTATCTTTGTAGGAGGCTTTTAAGCTTCGTCAACACTCTAATCTCCTCGAGAGAGACCAAGGTGCCATGTGATTGCTAGAGCAACTTGTTTGTGTCAGTGTTTGACATTTGCTGTGATATCAGCATAACTCAGAATGTGGTGTTTAGTGCTGCTTCAGAGTAAACTGTCAAATCTGGACTTTCTTTTGAATCAAGCGTACTGCACATTTGACTGTAATGCTTATTTTCCAACATCCAAAGTCTAATAAAGCAGACTTAATGAGATAACTTTAAGACGTACACTGTAAAAACATATATTTTTCGAAGTTGTAAATAAAGATTATTGGAGCACATTGTATAAGAAAATACTATTTCAGTCTTCCTACTTCAAAAATGTAGTTTAATTCAATGTTACTTGCCATTTCTTTGTAATTAATTGTAAAATTGACTAGCAATTTCTAAATGAAATTCAATTCTACCAATTTTTTTTCAGTGTATGCAGGCTCCCTAACCTTCTGTGCAGGATCCTTCTGGGAAAGAGGATCACATTCCCATTTGAAGGACCGTTAAAGCAAAACTTAACCCAAAAAGTGAAAATTGTTGTCAATTACTCACCCATAATACTTTTACAAAAGAAGATATTTTAATGAAACCTGTAAGATTTCTGTCCATCCATTGTAAGTCCACACAAATTAAAAATGTGGTGCTCCAAAAAGTTAATAAAGAGATTGTAAAATCGCATATTAATTAAGCAGTTTAATCTTTTAAAGAGAGATCACTTGACATGATGAACATATTTAATTTAGGCTTTTATTCAAATAAAAACATTGACCACCGCACATACATAGAGCTCATCATACAGAAGCTCAGCCGTACTTGCTTGACGTGCAAGAGCAAACACCTCATTGGTTCTCGTGCATCTAAAAAAACATGAAGTGCAAATGCAAGAAAAACATTCTTAATGCCTTTACAGACAGGATAAGTTTAGACAGGAAACTATTGGAAAGAGAGACAGGGAATGATTGAATTTGCATTTGGTAAAACGAAGACTCTTTCACGCATCATTAATGAGCACTACCCAAAATGCTGTGGCTTTGATTAAAAAAGCTTTTATTGTTGACCATTTACATTTTAACTGGGGTCCTTCATTTCAGGGTCACACTCAGGGTCTTCGGGACCAAATGGTCCCGAAGGGTTTGATTCATATTTATTAAAAGAAAATTATATATTTTTTTTTTACTTGTTTTTTATAATATTCTTTCTTTTCTTTTTTGGTGTTTTGAGATAATTTAAGATTTATAATTAATATTTATGTAATAAATATGACCCATTTTACCCCCATTGAATATAATAGAAAAAAAAAAAATAAAAAAAAATATATATATATTTTTTTTAAAGCTGTATTTCAATTTAGAGTCAAGCCTACACCTCATAAAAGCAATTTTTGAAATTAGATGGATGCCATCTGGTGGACAAACTGAGCATTTTAAAAATGCTAAACACATATGTAATCTGAATTTATTCGTTTGTTTATGTATAAAAGTGTGTTTGTGTGTGTGTGTGTGTGTGTGTGTGTGTGTGTGTGTGTGTGTGTGTGTGTGTGTGGATGTGTCTGTTTTGCACTCTTGATGTTTTATAGATTCACCCCTTCACTGTTGTGTGCTTTTTTTCTGGATCGTGGCTGATTTGTAGATTGTACGCACAAAAAAACTCTGTATTGTCACATTTTTGCCAATTTCCCATTCATTTCCTATGGCGGGACCATTTGGACCCGAAGGCCCTGAGTGTGACCATTTTTTTTACAACCACTTAGACTATTCAAATCCTGTCCTCAATTTTTGGGGGTGTTCATATACCAAGTACCAACAAAGTCACCAAATTTCGGACCATTCCGATGAAGCTATGATTTTACACATTTTTTTATTTAAATTCTTCGGGACCATTTGGTCCGAAGAACCCCATAGGATGAGATTAGGATGAAACCGAAAAATCCATTGATTTTAACACACTTCGCACACTGCTATACCATTCCAGCCTCCACTTGATTCGACTTGAGAGATTAAGATTATTGTAATCTAATTATTGACCCACTTCTCATTTGGCAGCAACAGATTGCGAGCTCCTTCTCGTCATTTTGACAAAGCTCTCATGATCGTGTCTGCGAGCAGAGAAACTGACATCTGAACGAACACTGCTGGAGGGCTCAGTCTCGGCTTAGGGAAAGCCTCTAGCCCTCATAGTTCACATCGTTCAGAAAATTCCCCCACTTTCAGCACAGCCTCCGAGGAAAACCTTCAGATGCTACACTCATGTTGTCTTAGATAAAACAGGTGGAGGTTGTGCTTTCAGAATATTTTTTAACCTAGGGAGCATTCGAACTGGGTAAACTACCGTGGGAGGATGAAAGCACATTTCGTGTGCTAATTATATTCAGTGATTTAGATGATGGCATGTTTGTTGATTAGAAAATTAAACTAGCCTTCATGGAATTAAATGTGGGCTAAGTGCACAATTAGGCTCCGTTCCAAAGCCTAGTGAGCTAGCATGAAATAGCATGAAGTATTGGGTAAATTGTCAATTTTTCATTAGATTAAACCATGGGGTGCCCAATCCTGTTCCTGGAGATCTACCTTTGCACCCCTGGATTAAACTGTTTTAATCAATAAAAAGTGACTATAACATTCAAATTTTGGGGTAGGTACATTTTTTTAAATGTTTTATGAAAGAATATATTGTGCTCACCCAGGCTGCAGTTATTTGATCAAAAATACAGTAAAACAGTAATATTGTGAAATATAATTTAAAATAACAGTTTTCCACTTGACCATTTTTAATTTATTCCTGTGATGGCAAAGCTGTATTTTCATCATCATTACTCCAGTCTTCAGTGTCACATGATCCCTCAGAAATCATTCTAATATGCTGATCAGAAGCTCAAGAAATTTCAGTTCAATTCACATTTATTTGTATAGGGCTTAGCTTTACAGAAAATGCATGTTTTTACTTTACAATTAAGAGTAAGTTGTTATCAGATGCGACTGTGTCAAAGTAATGTCCATAATGTCAGAAATATATAGTTCTAAGATAATACAAATCATTTATCGGACATTTAACAATCATTTTAGCTAACGTATTCATTTGAGCTCATTAAAGCTATTATTACAAGTGATCTTAATGATTACAGTATATGGGAAATTTGGCTGTTTTGTATGTTAAATTAGAGTTTATAAAATATAGTCTATAGTAAATATTTTATGTGCTCAACCTTGGGGACAATTGGGACAAAAAAAACTGTAATTATTTTACAGTATTAGTACATAACATTCCCTCATGTTCCCAATATAATCACTTGAGATTTCTGATGTTGAAAAACATAATTAACTTGTAGTGAATTAAACCCTCTTGGCTCCAAGCCTCTTGGCAGTGAATTATTAATACAAAATGACTTTAAATATAGGTTGTTAAAGGTTTATTACAGAAATGGTAGTTTTGCCTTTCACTCATTTGGTGATTGTCTTGCAACACTGAAAGTGAGAATTTTGTGAGATGGTGCAAAATATTTTTCATCATGTCTGAGAGGCTAAAGAGGGACTGCCAGTCATGCAAAATCAAACCTATTCATTTGGTCTGTGTCGTCAGGCCCGGTTGAGCTTGATGACATCACTGAGGCAGTCAGATTGCAGGGGTTTCTGAAATAAACCACATGTGCATTGTACCCTGTATTTTGCCCAGGCATCCTAAAGAAATGAAGTGTGAAAATACCAATGTTGTTGTCAGCATGACTTGTCTGTGTTGTCCATCATTCTGTTGGTGAGTTGCTGCATTGCTGGTGAAGAACTCTCTCACACTCCCTCACTTTTACTCTTTTTCCTCCCTTATTTTCGTGGTGATGCGGCAATTAAAGATGTGGGCTGAGATGCTAATACCCCCTAATTAACCCCAAAGCATAATTTTCTCTGTCTCCTGCTTTTAACTCGTGTCCAGTGAGATGTGGCTTTGGCTCGTGCAACACTGCCTCAGTCCTAGTGTCATATAGCCAGTCAAAAAGTCATCGTAGCAGGTTAGGGCTCACAAGGTCACACTTACAAACAATTAGAGGGAGAAAAGTTTAATGAGTATTGGCGTGCTGTCCGGGGGGAGGGATCCGAGCTCGGAATTCAGCCCAAACCCAGAGAACCCGTATGTTTAAATGATTAGGACTAGAAGAGTGGAGAAGGGGTGGTGGAGGGATGTTGCTAAACTGTCAATGGATTGAGGTAAAACTGCTGAATCTATATACACCTCTTATCATTGATTGCTGAGTGCTCTCAACCCGTGTTAATTATCTGAAC
Source organism: Siphateles boraxobius (assembly GCF_051911475.1). Classification (NCBI taxonomy): domain Eukaryota; kingdom Metazoa; phylum Chordata; class Actinopteri; order Cypriniformes; family Leuciscidae; genus Siphateles; species Siphateles boraxobius. The sequence goes on along the minus strand of NW_027508997.1, from coordinate 4,350,657 downwards.
GTGCTCCTCCCGAATTGTGTTAATTAAACATCATTTAGGGGGTAGAAAGAAGATATTTTCTGGCCAAAAACCAAACACTTAGACAGGAAGTACTTGACCATCATGTTATACAGCCAACAATAGTTTGTTTTGTTGTTATGTGCCAGAGTTATCTGAAATAGACTATTCGAATTGTACTTAAATTAGGAATGCACTGATAGTAAAAATTCTATTACTTCAAAGTCTAAATTTAAAATAAATTGCTCAAAACTAGAAACTATCATATGAATGTCTTTGCTTTCAGATTTGTATGTAGTCTTAACTCTTTAGTTATATTGAACTATATCATTCAAAATTATTAATAATGTTATTAACAAAACATGAAAAATGCTATTTCAATGATAAAAGTGAATTTAGGCATCTTAACATTTTTATGCGCAGTCTAGAATCCGGGATTATGCCTGACTGCTTAAAGCATGCAGTGATCCGTCCAATGATTAAAAAATCTAACCTGGATTCATCTGTTCTGACAAATTTTAGGCCAATTTCTAATTTGCCATTTGTTTCAAAATTTCTTGAAAAAATTATTCTATTACAGTTACAGAGTTATTTAGCTGAGAACTCATTATTTGAAATATTTCAGTCTGGCTTTCGAAAATGTCACTCCACAGAGACTGCATTGGTCAGAGTTCTTAATGATATTTTAATTACTTGCGACTCTGGTGATTTTACAGTACTTGTTCTTCTCGATTTAACAGCAGCGTTTGATACTATTGATCATACCATCCTAATTGACCGTTTAAGGCATTATGTTGGTATAGGAGGTACAGCTTTGAAATGGTTAATATCATTTTTAACAAATAGGAGTTTTTCAGTTAAGATGGGCGAACGTTATTCGAGAACAGCACACCTACACTATGGAGTTCCGCAGGGCTCTATTTTAGCTCCATTATTATTTTCTTTATATATGCTTCCTCTTGGGTCCATTTTTAAAAAACACGGGCTGTCATTTCACTGCTACGCAGACGACACACAGGTTTATTTGCCCGTGAAACGAGATTTTTTAAGCCTAACGTCTCTTACAGCATGCCTAGAGGAGGTAAAGGCATGGCTTTCTTTAAATTTTTTAATTTTTAACGAAAAGAAAACCGAAATCATTATGTTCAGCCCATCTGAGCAATCAAAACCTGTTAACTTAAATCTGGGTGAGATGTCCGTGTATTTAAAACCCTGGGTGAAAGATTTGGGTTTTGTTTTAGACGACAATCTAAAATTTGATCGTCAAATAAACTCTGTGGTAAAATCGTGTTTCTATCAGCTACGTCTGCTCGTTAAGGCAAAACCGTTTCTCTCATTCAAAGACCTTGAAAAATTAATTCATGTATTTATTTCGACGAGATTGGACTATTGTAATTCATTATATTTGGGAATTTGTCAGCAAACACTATCTCGTTTACAATTTGTCCAAAATGCTACGGCCCGTTTTCTGTGCAACAAAAAAAAGAGAGAGCATATTACACCAATTCTAAGATCATTGCACTGGTTACCGGTGTGTTACAGAGTAGAATTTAAAGTATTACTTTTAGTTTATAAATCTTTGAATGGATTAGCACCAACGTATCTAGTGGAATTATTAATAGAACAAAAGCCTGCAAGGTCTCTGCGCTCTTCAAATCTGGCCTTACTTTCTACCCCAAAATCGCAGCTAAAGCGCAGAGGAGATCGAGCGTTTTGCATCGCTGCACCTAAACTTTGGAATGCTCTCCCAATTAGCTTAAGACAGGCTCCATCTCTTACTATTTTTAAATCCAAACTCAAAACATATTTATTTTCAAAAGCTTTTGATTAAAAACTGTGTATTTATATGTGCCTACATGTTTCTTAGATATAAAGTTCCGTATTGATTTGTGATTCTATGTGGAAAGCACATTGGTCAACAGCTGTTGTTTTTAATAGTGCTATACAAATAAATTGTCATTGTCATGAAAATTAATGTTAATTTTTAGATTTTCTAAAGATTATATTGTGTAGTGTTAGTGTTTTTAAAGATTAACTTTTACGTCAGTGTTAGATGAGAGGAAAGGTAATGTTAATGTAAAAGAATTTAGCATATGCAATTATGTTTTAGTATTAATCAGTAATAATTATATAATTATATTATCAAATTAATAAAATTAAAATATGAATTATAAAATAGAAATAGAAACAAACTACATATAAAAATTATATATGTGTGTGTTTAAATTATATAAATATTATATATTTATAATAACTTGTATTTTATTTTTTTATCATTACAATACGTTATTATATTATAATTAATAATTATTTATTTAATTATTATTATTAATTATTCAAACAAACATAATAAAAGTAAATCCAGGCAAAACTGATAAATGCAGACACGGGCAAGGAAGGCAAACAAAACTGACAACAAGCGTGCACACATAACATCCATAGAAGGACAACACCAGACCAAGAAAATGAGAAACACTTGGGGTAGGACTACAAAACATGGCACAGAACAGGGGATAACATAAAAGTCCACACAAGACAAGGGAAACACAAGAAAGGAATCATGACGTATATATAATGCATCCCTAACTTCATTGCCAAATGAACTGATGAAAAAACCTGTGTTGATGAAAAAACCTGTGTATCTTTACTCCTGAAAGTTGCATAAAGTCTGTTAATCAGATATCAATGAACTTTTTGCAGTCCTTGGGCTTGCTTTCTCAGGCTGAGACTAATTCAGTCCTGGCCTAGCTGATGTCAGGATTCTGAGATAATGTCCAATCTCTCGTGAGGAAACACATGCAGCTCCGGCAACCCTCCTTTCTGGCTTAAAAAAAATACATTTTGTGCTTTCTTTTCCACCCTGGCTAAGCGAGCACAGTTTCACGGGCATCTCCGAGTGGCGGCTAATGAACAGTGACACGTTGATTGCCGCTTTTTTAGACTCCCACGACCCAGCTGATTTGCTCACTCGGAACTCAATTGCTGTGTTTCTGAATGCTGTTTAAGAGGGACTCTGCCAAGACAGGGGAAGAAGGAGACGCTTTTAGACGCCCCCTGCCTCTCTGCCATCATCAAACACTTGCCTCTGAGAGACTGTGCCTCGGAGGTCCATCATTTTCCCAGCATATAACTATGATTATTCTATCTAATTGAGAAGATTAGGGTCGTTTTAAGAGCCTTGCATACTTAAATGTTGCAGTGTCAACTTTTCACAGATACAGATAGCCCTCCTACTGAACAGTTATATAACTTCACGGCAGAACATACCTATTTTATTCTTCAACTTCTAATCTGACTTCCATAAAAATTATGCTTTGATAATGACTTCTTGCCCTCTCTCTCCTATCGAAGAACGGTTATTTGCCCTTAGCTGCCTATTTATCAGCATCACAACATATTAGACATGACTGAACAGTTTCTCTGCACTGCCTGTTTTATCAAGAACGAGTTTATTCGGTAATTGAATTGAATTTCTAACTTTTAAACTCTTGTGAAATCAGACTTCCATTGTCTCATCAAGTCTCTGATGGTGAAAGGCTCCACAATGGTTGCTATTTATGCCGTCCGGATGTGATGCTGGGTTAGAAAACTATGGATGGCCGTCAAAATTCGATCTGTGCTCAGTTTGTGCCTCAGCATCCTTTTCAGTCCGATTGTAAGTTTGCTGCAGGTCCAGGACTTTTAGGCAAAAGAAAATTTCAGTAGGGATGACTATACCGATCTCAATTTAATATGCAAATAAAAGTTGAAAAAAGTAGACTTATCACAATTCTGTATGCATATAAATTACCGGTCACAATTTTGGGGTCAGTAAGAATTTTATTTTTTTAAAGAAATGAATTCTTTAGATCAGCAAGGAGACATCAAATGAATCCAAAGTTACAGTTTATAATGTATTGAAAGATTTCTATTTCAAATAAATGATGTTCTTTTGAATGTTCTATTCATCAACGAATACTGGAAAAAGTATTTTCATCATTGATTATAATAAGAAATGTTTCTTGAGCACAAAATTAGCATATTAAAAAGATTTCTAAAGGATCATGTGACACTGAAGACTAAACATTTAGATTTGCCATCACAGGAATAAGTTACATTTTTAAATATATTCAAATGGAAAACAGTTATTTTAAATTGTAATAACATTTCACAAATCTGTAAATATGTCGATGAGGGAGTTTTGAATTTGTTTATGTTTTGCCATGTCTCCCTCATGCTTTATATTCTCATCTGTTATTCAATGATATTGTAGTATTCGTTCTTCAAGTCCACATAATCCTGAGTGTGTCTCTTGCTGGATCAGGACAGTTGATTAAAAACTTCTGTTTGCTTCGGGAGGCTGGCATGTTGTCATGAAGAAAGAGGGAGTGGGAAGGTGCGGGAGAGAGATAAAGACAGAAATGAGAAGAAGGCAGAAGGCTGACAGACATTAACAGCTTCAGATGAGCTACACTGAGTTTGGTGGTTGCTGGAGTAAAAAAGGGTGTGAATTTTTACCCCCTTGAAGTCATCATGAAATGGCACCTTTCTTTACGAGGATCAAAAGTTTGAGAACCAATTTAAAAGTACACTTTGTATACCTTTAAACTTATTTTTGTTAAAAATCAACTAGATTGATATAGTGAGTCAATACATCATCAATCTTTCTTCTAAAACTTGTTTCCAAAACGTTGGTGGTAAGTCTCTTATAAGTTTATAATTTAGTCCGGGTGGAATGGTTTTCATGGGAAATTACATAGATACGTCACTCACCCATGCGTGTCTCGTCATATGCGTTAGATACTTGACGTGTGTATGATGTGGGAGTGGCATAAGTTGGCTGTCACAACAAACGCGTGAAAGGTTGATATGGAGCAGCTAAATCTCAAACCTCCAGATAACCACCCGTTTAAAATAAAGCCAAACAGAGGAAAGTCTGTTGGAAAAAAGAGAAAGCGACAGAGCTCGTGATAAAACAAGAATCAACATGGAGATGGAGAATTGAGGGATTTGAAAAGCGACACTGAGACAGTGTTTTTATAACTCAGCCGGTTATAAGGAATTTTATTGAACATAATAAGTTGGCATATGTAGCTCTATAACAGAGTTCATTGTAAAGCATTATCTATTGTGACGGGTCATTTAATTATGGTTGTTGTAGCACTGTGCTGGGATTTATTTTTAAGGAAGTACCGTGTCTATTAATGGGCAAAGTTACAGTAACGTGTTCAAATAGTCAGCTTGAGATCATTTCCATCTAAACTGGTTATATCTCTTAAGCCTAGTAGTAAATGTTTTATGAGCAGTAGGATAATCTCTTGCTCTTTTATTAGTTATGAGAAAGAAACATACTCATCCACACAGTCACGCAGAGCCGAATCACAACCAAAACAATGTTCTTCCAGAAAAGGTTTTAAATGCTAGAGGGCCAAAAGTTACATGGTCTACCTTTAAAGAAGGAATATTGTTCATGCAAATTATGTCACTAGCATAATATGACTGAAAAAATGTCAGTCACCCCCCATTTTGCATGCTTTGGGAATTGGGAATCATTACTGCTCCTCTGAACCAGTTTGGATACTCACTGCTTTTCCCCTTAGAAAGAAACTGCCATAGAAATAAATGAAGGGTTTGTGTGTCTGGTAAATTGGGTGAACCGGGCTGTGATGCACATGCTGCAAGGTCTCCACATGAGGAATGACAGCAATCAGGATGTTACAGTCCACTCTGCACATAAATGCAGTAATGGACAAAGCTGCTGCCAGGCCTGTGAAGTATGAATGTTTCAAAATATCTTTTTAGAAATGGAAATATATCAATTTAGTAGCAAGAATTATGCATTACAGTGGAGAACTGAATTACCATGGCAACCACTTCCATATGGAGATGTATCTGTCAGATAAATTCAGAGATGACCACAAATTCTTTAGAAAATGGTTCGCCAGAATAATAAAACAGGTTTTTTTTCTCTCATGTTGTCAAGTGGCCAGAGGAAATTTATTGTGAAGAAAGTGTTGTACTTGCCTATGCAAGCTTACTTAAACATTGCACTGGTGTTTGGGTGGAGGCAAACATGTTGCTGTGTGGTTGCTATGGTGTTCTTTGCGGTTGCTAGGTGGTTGCTTATCAAAAGAGCCTTCTGATCTCTTAATATGGTCTGGGTCCTCTTCTTCAATGTAAATCTATAGGATTTAATCGGTTTTGTTAACCAGATGAATTAGAAAAATAATATCACACATCCCCTTTCAAATGTACATTGAATAAGTGGTGCAGGATGAGCTGTTCACTGAAAGTCTGAAGTCTGAGTTTGGTGAATGTAGCTTGATAGCTGAAGCTATAATAAAAATATTTTGATGTATCTATCTGAGATTTTTGGCAGTGTTATTTTCAACGCAGGCTCATGGGAAAAACATGCCCATGGTGATATTACGTTGCTTTATGCATGTTTCGCGACACTTTAAAACTGAAATGTCCAGCGCATTTAGTTTTATCTAAGACAGATGAACATAAAGTTGTTGTAAGTATCATGGCGTTTGGGAAATGAAATGTCTGATGAGAGGCACTAAAATTAATGCTCACGTTTGAAAATATGTACCACCTACACTAAACCATTCCCTTAACCTAACCTTTAGTGTTATCAAAAGCGAATGTGATATAAAGTGCAATGCTGTACCAGGTGGGCTAGCGAACAAGTTAACAACATTAAAAAGCCATATATATATGGAGATGGTTATGTGATGCAAATGTCAAAATGTTTCGTTTATAAAACAGACACTATGGTAAAAGTGTTTTGAGGTCAAATCATAGTATTGTGCAAGGATATCCCCACATAATCATAATTAGCTTGAAAAGGAATAAAAGTGGTTGCCGGTTTATTTTAGCTGGAAAGTGTAGTGAATTTGAAACATTATAGAATTTTTGCAAAAATGTAGGTTGAGGCACGTTTTCCAATGTTGGTTATTATACTATTATTTATACAGTATGTATTTAAGGTATATTTTCAGTTTTCAAGTTCTAGTAATTTTGTTGTTTTGGTCATTTTTATTAGTTTTTTCATTTCTACTTAGCATAACATTTTTATTTCAGTTTTAATTTGAGTAATTTTAATATTTAAACTTAAACTTATTTCAGGTAGGTTTTAACTTTCAAGTTTTTAAGTTTTTTGTTTATTTTGTTTTTCATCTAATAATTATATTTTATTTCATCTTAATTTCAATGGCCAAAAACTAGCTTTTTTATTAGTTTTTATTAATAACACTGAAAATTTTGATCATCCGCTACAGGAAAACCGTAAATTTGATCAGTTAGAAAATATACAGCACACTTAACCGGCTGGAAGCTCTAGGACGAGTTACATTTTAAAATATTGGTCTCGGTGTAGGAATTTTGAAAACGCGTACAATAACAGTATGTTGAGTTTTGTCTTGCGAGCATAATTCTTGTTGTAACTATTAGGCTTGAGACTCTGAGCTCTCTTACTTTCTAATTTCCATTCTGAATAGGCAGACAGATTCTTCTAAATGGATTTCTGTTAACGTCATAATGCAAAAGTGCAGCACTGTCTGAAAGCTCTGATAAGCAGTGTGGAACAAATGAAACTGAGGCTGACTAAAGAAGAGCTTTCAGAAAGATGTTAGAGCCAATGCATAAAGTGGAATGTATTAGACCCAAACACATACTCAAAGAACAGGCACTCAGAGAATAGTGTCCTGGAAAAACTTTCATGCTTCATTTTTTTTCTCCTCACAATCTCAAATGCACTTTGAGGTAAAACATGTAACTGGGGAGCAGCTACAGTATCATAGTGTCATTGGGCATCACTTGGACCCTGCTGTGGAGTTTCAGGACAGCAGACACATTGTAAGGTTTAGTGCATGATGATGACATGACCAATTATTTTAGGATTTATTATCAATATTTTTGGAAGGCCCTTGAGAATATGCCTGAAAAAGATTGACCTTTGAAACTGTATGAATGATAATGCAAACCCTGCGATGATTTTGTAAATATTGATGCATTACGCAAGCAACATCTTCAACATTATTTCTTTCAGATTTCTACTGAATTGGTTACGTGATGATTATCAAATCTGTTGTTGACCTGAGAACTGATATCACTGCCTTTTTTTTTTATTATACCATTCTAAACCATAAACAAATCACTGCGTACGTGAGTTGTTTGCCAAACTTGACGTGTACCAGCAGGAGACGCATTCCTGAATTATGAGTTATGAAAGGAAGACATCTTTATTCTAGTCTGTTGTCTGACTGCCGACAATTCTCTCTGTGTCTGCACCAATCGCTATTCAACCGAGACCAGACAATGGAAGTCCTTCACAGTTTGCTTGAACAAGATTAGCAAAAGGACTAACCACCCAGAGGATGCCAGTGCATGTCATTAGGAAAATATCAATAAACGAGATTGTTTAAAAATCCAATAGGAATGCTGAATGATAAGTTCCGTTTGTTCTATCTAGAGTCAGAGAGGAAAAGATAGGTACAGTTATGGATGGGTTGCAACAGGGTGTAGCACTTCTCTGAGGCACGGGCACTGGACGGGGGGTAAAAGTAAAACGAAGTTACAGTGGCTCTCATGTAGGGAGGGACCCTGAATGCGACTTTAACCAAGGAGGACCCCCGAACCAGTGACCTGTTCAAGGGGCCCAGAAAACCTAGAGAAGCCCCTGCTCTCAGGCCTGTTAACCTCTAAACTGACTTCTTGACATAATGCTGTGGTCTCGATCCAACTGTCCGTGAGCGGCGATACAAAAATGTGGAAGCACAAAAGTTTAGTTGACAAATAAACAGGGAAATCTGGGTGCTGGTAACATGGAGAAAGAGTAGATATTTTTAATTTACATTTACACAACCGACATAACAATACAAAGTAGGGGTGGGAATCTTTAGGCACCTCACGATTCGATTCCTTTCGATTGGCATTCAGAGGGCTGCAATGCGATGAAAAAACGCTTATCGATGCATCTTTTTTTACTCAATAAATGATTTCTTTTTTTTCTCACTGTGTGACTGCTTTGTACTTTCAAAGCAAAGTATTTGTAATGATCTATAATGAACTTACTTCCAAAAGCTGGATGAAAAACAGCAAACTTGTCCTTTAAATATTCAGAGCAATGTTCAATAAATTGCACAAAAGGCAGTTGCAGTGAAGCGCACAACTAAAGGAGTAGATAACAAAAACTCTTTAATGAAAAGTCTTTGATTAGTCCAAAAAGGGAACACGCAGGAGAATCTCAAAAAAATATAACTCTCAACCAGACATTGATGATACTGAACAAAGGAAGAGAATACAACTCAGGGCTTAAATACATGGGGAACTTAATCTAGGTGAATAGAAACAGGTGTGTGGAAACTAATTCGCCGCCAGGGAAACAGACCATACTGTACATTACAATTACATTAGTAAAGCATAAAACACATTATTTTACTACTGTAAAAAGCTGTACTTTAGGGAATGCAACATTTCCATCAATTGGTCCAAAACTCAGGGTGGCTCTGAGCCATCAGGTCTTCTTATTGAGGTGTGTTTGTGCTTGGCATCAGTCACGTGCATCAGAGACAACAGCACAAACCAGACAGACCAGGAGAGCTGTTTCATAATGACTGTCTGAGGCGTAAACATGTCATTGAAAGAGAGGGTGTGTGTGCACGTGTTAGAATGGATTGCCCATGGTGTCCATGATGAACCTCCTGCTGCGATGGAGAACAATTTGTGTTGTTCCATGAAGTCACACGCAAGAATCTCAGCTCAGCCTTTATGGCTCATCAGGCACGTGCACAGATAGACCTCAAGTGGTGCTCAAGCACCTGCCCTTCTGTGAGATAAGTGATACTAGATAAGTATTTTTTATGACTAGTTAAGTGCCCTTTTCTATAAGGGCATTTTTTTAATACTTTAGTTTTTATTAGTTTTTATGCGAGACACTCTCCCTCCTCCTCTACATCTCTCATCACAGCCACCGTGCAAATAAAGCACCGCAGCATTCACTTGTGCCAGCCAGGTAGGTAACCATAGTGTTTATCAGCTTCGCATTGTTTGTCTCTGCTATCAAATTACACCACTATTAAAATATCTACATAGCCATACATTAAGCTTAACAACAAAAAGCAAATCTGACGTTAGTGTAAAATAGTGTCGTGCTGGGTAGAAAATGGCACCAAATAAAAACAAATTCAGCAAAATTCAAGATATGAATTCATGAGATTTATTCTTTAATATCATAAGCTATATCACACGAGCAAAAGTGCTGTTTTTCCCAATATCAGCACGATTGCAAATGTCATTTTAATATTTAGATTTTTATAATTTTACCACATATTATTTTAATAAAAATAAGTTCAATAAACAAAATGTCGATATTAATTTACAAGTTTGTACTCTTTTTGTAGTTGAGCATAGCAGTACAGTTGTGTCTCCTTTCAACACAGATGAATCAGCCGATTTGAACAAATCAGGGAATTAATGACATTTATTTATTTAAATAAATGAATATGCAAGTAATTTAAATGTTTTTTACATTATAGTAATTATGAGAGGGTGCCCTTTTTTCTCACTCGAGCACCTGCCCCCAAATAGGTATGTGCTTGGCCCTGTGGCTAATGTTAAGTCAATGGCTGTTGTTTTATTAGAGAAAAGCATCTCTGGAGTTCTGTCGCATTAAAACAAGGAAACTATGACATCGGAACACCAATCATTCTCATAGATTTTGGACGCGCTCAAAGTTTTTAAAAATCTTTTTAATTACTGGGAGGATAATGGGTTATGTCATCTCTAAAGAACCTAAGATTTTCTTGTTAGGTCTACTACCTGTTGAGGTGGTCCAAAAAGACGACATTTATCTTTTTAAAATTCTAAAGATTGCTTGTAAAAAGGCTATCACTCGGTCTTGGCTAAAGATTGACCCACCTCGGACTGAACAATGGAAAGAAATAGTGGAAGAGATACACTCAGTGGAGAAGATGACATACTTTTCACGTATCAAAGGACACATATATAACAAGTGCTGGGCAAAATGGTTTGCATATAAAGAAGTGGAACAATTTTAATACTTTATATTTTTATTATACAATACATAGTCCCCCCTTGTTCTTTGTCTTTGTATGTTGTGTTCTAATAAGAAAATGCCAAATAAAGAAAAAAAAAAAAAAGGAAACTATCTTCCTGGAGGGGAATTCAGGAATTCTACTTCCTTTCAGTAATCAGACATGAGCACCATAAGTCCCAGAGCTCATATCTGCAGGCTAAGCACGCACACACATCTTTCCTCGTGTCTAATTGGTTTCATTTGGGTTTCAATGAGAAAATTCATAACTTTAAAAGTTCTATAGAAGCTCAATCTGTTTATACAGACATTTTGATGAAAGGGAAGTACACAGGGGGTGGTAGTTTCAGGATCAGGGCCAGCAGGGGGCACTGAATCAGATGAGTTTTAGTGAATCTCCTATTACCGCTAATTAGTCTCCTAATCGGCATTGCACTTTATATTCCTCTTAAAGACCACAAACAGTTGCCTCCATCATACATTACATGATGATTAATATTACTTTTGCTTATAGTGATTTAGATTTTGAGGGTAGCTTATCTGGAACAGTTTGTGCTATATACATATAAGGGTATTATGGTACTTCAACATGATTTTCACCTGTTAGATGATAAATCAGGTGAAAATATCTCTCAATCTTTCAATACATTGAAGGAAGGACCCAAAACATATGTAGAGACTTGGACCAGTAAGTAAGCACCCAGTAGCCTAACCGTCAAGAACATGACTTAAAAATGGTATATTTCAAAATAATGAATCATTCTAGAATATTTGGGGTGATTTATTTTATTTTATTTAATAATTATAATTTTTATTGTTAATATTATTAAACATATTAAACAAAACATGACAATTATTACAATAATACTACTTGACTTTAAAATAAAAATAATTTAATAAAACTAAAAAAATTATTTATTCTATTGTACAACTGTAAAATTACTATACTAATGTTTATGCCTTAATTGTTTTCATTTTCAAACCTTAAACTATTGAGCTTTTATTTTGGAGGTTTGTCTGCAAAAAAATTAATGCACTGCAGGTTTAGAGATAAAGCCTGCCTACTCTCTAAACCTTCAAACTGCGTTTATTTATCAAGCGAGTCAAGCGAGACTATGAAACACTGTGAGCTGTACGCTTGTAAATAAACACAGTGCTCCTGCTAATATTTTAGCTCGTTTATATTACATTCTGTTCATTAAAGTCACATCAAAGGCATCAAGTTTTCATCCATATTGCAATAATGATTGTATTTCAATATCATCCAGCCATATTGGCAAATGCAAAGCAACATTTTCGCAATTCCTAGAGCATCTGAGCATTGCTGGTGATTTTTTGCACAAGAAAACACCATTGTAAAAATCGATTCGATTTTTTTCAGGAATCATTTCGATTTCTGAAAGTCTAAACAGTAATGTTTCATAAACACCTTTCATTTGCACGACTTATCTTCACAGTTGAAGCATCTGGGATGTGTTTAGGTGGGACGCACCTGCACTGTGCTGAGGTCAGTCGTTTGCTGCGCTCCAATAGGAGTTGAAGGGTGAAGACAGCTGCTTGTATTTTGCAACCAATACAACATCACACACTCTGCAGTCATATGTCAGGTGGCTGTAATCAGCGCCAAGATCAGTAAATGAAGGCACGCCAGGGTTTACACTATAAAGAAAAATGAGTTCTAGAGAATGTGACATTCATTCATATCGAGAGAAGTTACTGAGAATTTTGTCATTCACTGAAATGTTGTTTCTAAGGAAGGTTATGGTTTGATAAGAAGATTTTTTGTTGTTGTGAGATTTGTATATACCAACATTTAGAATGCTAATACATGTGTTCCTCAGCAGTATTATTTTAATATGCTTGGTCTTAATTCAAATGTTTGCACTGCAGATGATGTATTTGAGGAATAGTAAATGAGGGTGGACTACTTTAGGAGAGAGATGACATTTTCATTACCACTTGGTTAATTTATGGAGGCTTGGGTCTGATGGAGTAAAGTACCTGTACAAATGCAGGTGTCTCTCTCTCTCTCTCTCTCTTGGTTTTCTCTCTCCTGCAAGAGTTTATTCTAATTAGACTTTTTCCTTGATAATTCCACACATTGCACTGCAATCAGTTACATTTTCGACATTGGCTTACATTGTTCCAATCACTGGTAGCTTATGGCACCTCATAGAATAACTCATTATTATTTTAATTAATTGTAGCAAATGAGGCATATGACCTTTTTTCAATAACTTTTGCTCCTTTTTATTCACCAGATACTTTAAGTGTGTTTCACTAATGTGTGAAAATGAAAGAAGAATGATGTCTTTGTTTGTAATAGGTTCCCTTTGTAAAGAGCATTTTATGCACAACAAATGTCTTGTGCTTGATACATTTCAAAATGATACTTGTGTGAGAGATATATTAAAAGTACTTGACTGAGTTTCCATTTCTTATCTTAAAAAATATTTTAATCTAAAGGTTTGTGCATAAATACAGTAGGCACTATGCATGTTTTTCTTTATTTGCGAGACAATTCAAATTTTACATTTTTTTTATTTCTTTTTTTCACCCTAGCTGGATAGCCGTTTTGTTTTGTTTTTTGTTTTGTTTAAATTTTGACCCGATAGTGAAAGAAAAGCAGCTGAGCTGGTATCTAGACAACTGAAGCCTTTTGTCTCTAGGCAAGGCAAGGCAAGTTTATTTATATAGCACATTTCATACACTATGGCAATTCAAAGTGCTTTACACAGAAAGGAATTAAATTAAAAGGAAAATAAAAACAGTTACAAAAAAGAAATTAAAAGAGTAAAAAGATGAAACAGATAAACAGATTCTCATCTGGCAAAACACCTTTTCATACATCGTTTATCATTTTTTGCACTTCTCCCAGTTTTTCTCTGCGATTTTCCCGTGGTGATTACACTCTCACTACATAATTCCCATACTTCCAATTGTGTTATTTCATAGTTTCATAGTCGAGCAGAAAATAATAACAATTATTGAATGAAAAGGGTTTATCTACGTGTTTGGATTTTAGTGTACTGTAAGTAAACTCAGTGGGAATGAAGTGACTGGTAGAATTAGTAATGGAGGGACAGATGGAGGCAGCAGTTCTGGCGTGTGGGATGCTGGCATTCTTTAGCAGTGTGCGGAGAAGACATCTGCATGAGATGTGTTGTCAGCCATTTCATCGAGGTTCACGGCTCTTTGAAGCGTTACACAAAGGATGATTAGGCTTGAAATGACTTGTATTTAGTGACATGAAGTGAACTTCTGAAGTGAGTAGGCAAAGTCCCTTTTTACCTTTGAGTTTATTCACATCAATTTGTTCATGTTTCAGCTGCATTTGATGTTCATGTTTTCCTGATTAAAAGCTTATCCAACACCATTTATCTTATACTTGGGACTATCAATTAGAAATGAATACTTTAAAATTCTTTCTTGTTTATATTAACATTATATCCACATCAAGTCACATCAAAGGCATCAAGTTTTCATCGCATTTAATGAGTGCTCATTAAAAACTCACCAACTCACTATGTGTTGCAAGTCATTTCAGATTCATTTTGATGTGCCTGAAAGTGGTGTTGGGTTAATTGTTTGCTCTCTAAGTCTGAACCATTTAGCCCAATTTATGGCCCTGTTGTACTGTATACATAGGCATCATCCCACTGACAAGATAATCAGCCAATCATGTCATACGACTTATATCCTGTATTTTGCTGCTTTCAGGAGCTCAGTGAGAACACAGTACACCAATTCCCTCTCAAACTTTATTCACAAGTGGAAATATGAATACTTTTCATTTATTAGTTATTTTCTCATCCTAATGTTTTTGAGAATTCACCAGCTCTTTCCTTTTTATAGAAAACACTTATTAGATGATTTACAAACATTGCACATTTGATTGTGGTTCTTACCATAAAAAAACAGTAATATAGGAACTGAAAGTCACTTATTTAGTTTTTACAGTAAATGACTGTTTGGTTGATGGGAAGTGAGTCTAGCTATTTCCACTCTAGAGAGACACTGTTCGTTTCTCTCTCAAGGCCTTTTCATTTGTGTGGCCTTGAAATGATGAGCAATTCCGTCGTATTTAATCAAAGCAGTTCTTCGCCGAATCTCTCTTGTGAGTCTCATGACTGATCTTTATTAATGACCCAATCTGGATTCTAAAACGCAGCCCGCAGACTGTACTGAAGCACACACAGTCCTCACCCAGCTTTCTAGTGTAGTCATTGTAGCTAATGCTGGGTACACACCAAAAGATAATCGGGCTGATTTTGGGCCGGTTTCCCCCCTTCCGACAATCCTTGCTATGTCACGATTATCTTGATGGTTTTACAGATTATCTTATCAGATTTTCCCTTGGTGTGAGGTGTGTTAAGAGTGTCTGAACCTGCTCGGAAGAACGTCGGAGTCACCCTGATTGCGAATCGTAAATATTCAACATGTTATGTTGTAAATGTGCAATGTGTCGTGTAAAACCTACAATAATAGACTAGACAAGGAGAAGAGTTGGTCAGAAATAGCTTCTGCAATGTTATTACCAGGTATAGCTAACCAAATAGTAACAGAGTAGATTTTGTGTGTGTGTGATTGTGTACTGGTTTGACCTACATTATGAGGACCTATATTTATTCAAATGTAAAAATGCTGATAGTTTTCTGTGTTGAATAGGTTGGGGATAGAAAATGTAATTAGCTCAGTATAAAAACCATTCCATATAAGGATAGGTGTACCAGTACACGTGTGTGTGAGAGAGAGAGAGACTTCACGACTTCACCCATACAAAATCATTCCAAACACTATCATCACAATTTTTTCCTGCATATCGTCCGCCATGCTTATTCTGAAGTCTCGCAAGATTTTGCGAGATTTCTGGTGTTCACGGTCGAGACTCTGTCTGTGAAAATCTGTTTGTGTGTGGTGTGCTGTCTTTGTCACATCATGGCAGACCACACACTATAGGAGGAAACGGTTAAATCTAGGATTTTTTGTCCTCATGTTTGTGGTCTATCACATTTTGAACATTTTATAAGATGTAAACAATCTTTTGGTGTGTACCCAGCATAAGGTAAAATGTTGATTTCATCCAGACAGCCTCAGGGTTTCTAGTCTTTGCTAATGGAAGTTGTTTCACTTTCATTCATCCTGAATCAGTCAGTCAAGCTTGCACAACAATAGTACGTGCTATTTCACTTCCTGTTAGAATGTTAGCCTAGCCCTAGAAAACATTACTGGCAGGACTCAGTTACAACATTTCAGACACAACATCATATCACTTTTAAAGGACGACATGTACAGAACATTTTGACCCTTAATCTTGCCTTAATGTCATCAAAATGAATGTGAATCAAAACTGGCTTTTAATCCATGTCTAATTCATGTCTACCCTTACGAATACGAAGTTTATTCAAGTGTTCTATCAGTATACATCTTTTAAACTAAAAATAAGAAAGTATACTTTCAGTCTACATTTTATATACTTCTCAGAAATATACTTTATGTACTTCTCAGAAATATACTTAAAATTACACTTAAGTGTACTTACTGTAACTCATACCGAGAGAAAAGTCCAAGTATATTTGGCCTGTATTTGTATTTAATCTTTTGATTGAGATATACCTAAAAGTATAATTAAATATTCAAAGTATACTTGGCTTGTTGTTGTGTTAACTCTTTTGATCAAGTAGCCTATTAAATATACTTTTTTTTTACATAGTTTTTCATATACAGTTATGAAACTTATGAAACTTACATTGTTTGAAACTATTGATTAGCATATTGATATAAAACAGATATGTTTCTAATTCTGCGTATCTGAATTTTTGTGTAGGCTATAGTCCACTGGTAGTGTACATAGTAAAGTAGAAATAAAGGTTATTTTCCAGCTATCCATGTTTTCACTTTTATACGGTAGGGGGCGGTATGACACCTCTTCTAGTACATAATCTCCGGATCAAAACATAGGAGAAGAAGAAGATGAAACAAGTGATAGAAGATTGCTCACACAAATGTAAAATAACGTGATCATCAAACATTAAACAGCATGTAAATCAAAACTGCTTAATGTTACCAAATGAAATGTCCAACCCATGAAGAGAAAACGTGAAGCTTTGGGTTGTGTTGGACTCGATCTACTCTATCTGTGTTTTGATCATCGTTCTGAATCTGATCAAGGCGTAGTCTTTGACAAAAATGTGATTTTCTCAACTTTTTTGTTTGAAATGTTGCCTTTCTTTATGAAACTTACCAACATTCAAGTGTTGATAAAAAAAGATGCATGAAGCTAATAAAATGAGTTTAAAATGAGTTTAAGTACAGTTGTCAAAAATATTAGCTCTTTATCTTGTCATCTTGTAAACTACTAGAGGTCGACCTAATATTGTTTTTAGCGATTCATCGCTAAGTGCTAACCAGCATAAACCAGCCTGGGCGTACATGGACATTCACGCTTGATCTGAGCCACGGTTTTCTGTTTTAAGAAAATTTATCTTAAAGGATTAGTTCACTTTCAAATAAAAATTTCCTGATAATTTACTCACCCCCATGTCATCCAAGATGCCCATGTCTTTCTTTCTTCAGTCGAAAAGAAATTAAGGTTTTTGAGGAAAACATTTCAGGATTTTTCTCCATATAATGGACTTCAATTAGCAACCAATGGTTAGAAGGTTCAAATGTCAGTCTCAATGCAGCTTCAAAGGCTCGACACAATCCCATCTGAGAAATTAGGGTCTTATCTCATCTAAAATGGGTCTAAAAATGATATACTTTTTGACCGCAAATGCCCGTCTTGTACTATGTCTGAGATGCGCCACGCATTACGTCATCACATTGGAAAGGTCACGCGTGACATAGTCGGAAGTACCGACCCAGTGTTTACAAGTTTGGATTTGGGAGGACCGTTCAAAGTTATGGTATGTTGAATGACACATATTTATATGTATTTGTGTTTATTGTTTAAAATGGTCCTTACGTGTGCATATCCTGGATGTCTAACGATGTCACGCGTGACCTTTCCAACGTAATGCGTGGCGCATCTCAGACATAGTACAAGACGGGCATTTGTGGTTAAAAAGTATATATATCTTTTTTTTTTTTTTTGAAAATGATCGATCATTTCACTAGATTAGACCCTGATTTCTCGGCTGGGATCTTGTCGAGCTGCATTGAGACTGACATTTGGACCTTCAAAGTATATGGAGAAAAATCCTGGAATGTTCTCCTCGAAAACCTTAATTTCTTTTCATCTGAAGAAAGAAAGACATGGACATCTTGGATGACATGGGGGTGAGTAAATTATCAGGAATTTTTTATTTGAAAGTGAACTAATCCTTTAAGCCTTTTATGGGAATTTAAAGTCGGCATGAAACGAAAGTTGCGATAGTATTTTCTTCCCTGTTGTGATGTATATCCATGTCCGGGACTTATATCCTTGTCTATCGGGACGGGAATTAATTAGATCATTGGATCATTGTGTTTTCCTATTGCTGGGTCCCATCCTTGTGACAGTAAACACATCATCAGAGGAGTGAACCGATGCTAGAGGGAGGGGAACCTTAGTTTGATTAAATATTACAAGGGTACAAGAATTAAAAAGTAAAAATAATGATGTGCACAGATGAATAATTAATTATAAATACTGCAGTATTATAAAGTATTATACCAGTTTCTGTTCAATTTATAAAGTAGGGAATATTAGGTTTATGAAGTATTTTTGGTAACTTGTCAGACCCCTCATATTACTAGTTTTGCTCTTTCCCCTAAAATGAAATATAGTGAAAACAGCTAGGAATAGTTATAAACAGGGACAAGCATTTGACATTGAGGAAAGATTCAGGCTCTATACAGTAATCGACTGCATGAATAACAGCTCCTGACCTGTTGACCCCTTAGCTTGTATTTGTGGACGTCCTTCAATCTGCCCCCTGTGCGGATTGGCTGCATTCAGCCCGGGCTAGTGAAGATGTCCATCTGCGTAGGTTCATCATATAGACACAATCTGCCAACCACTATGCCAGCGCACAGCTAGACCAGTGCCACAATCCTCAGCAGAATAAGCCATGTAATGACTTAAGTCTGATTACAAAAAGCTTTGTCATACAGTTTCAGTCTGCATTACTGCAGGAATCATCATCATCTCTAAGGAATGAAGGGGAATTCCATCCCGAGCCCAAACGCAGTTTCATGAACGCTCTCATTACTCTGTGCTGGCTGCTCTCAAAGATCACAGTCTTGAGTCTGTGAACCCAGTCTACAAGCCATTCCCATCAGCAGGACTTTGAAAACTTTCATTCTCTCCACCATAAAGGCTTTGGGATAAACACAGGCTACCCTGGGAATGGAGATGGAAAGGCTCTTTTAACTTTGTTTATGCTCATCTCACTGAAGTAGGCCATTTAATAGTGTCTAATCTCCCTTAATTACACTTATGCTGCCAAGGTTAGACATGCAGACAGAACTGCCAAAGGCCCTTATTGATTTCACTTTAAATAAGGTAAATTTCATGCAGTCAGGCCAGTCTGTGACTTAACAGAAATCAGCAGGTAAAGACACTTCAGAGATGTTGTCTGTTATTTGTGATTTAACCTCAAAGATGCCCCAATAATTTGCTGTTCTCAACAAAATTGGCTCTGTTTTAGAACCTTGGGAGCTGTCTTGATTTCTGCCTTTATTGTACGCAGTCCTAACGGAAATGTAATCTTGTGAGGGATTTTCTGTGAGGGAAAGTAAAGTTATTAAATTTGCAAATAACGACAATTGAAAATGTATACAAATAAAAGATTTCCTGTAATTAATTCTTTTTACATTTTACATAGTGTATATTTGCTTTTTGCTTCGTCTGCCAGTGTCTTTCGCAATACTTTCTGGGATTGATTTGTGAAGGGTGCGTGCAAAATAAGTTATCTTAGAAGGAATGTTTTTGAGCAGAACCGTAGTGCCTCACCTTTTGCTAATTATTTCTCAGAAATCTAAATAACCTCAGCTAACCCCTGTATTATGCATGGACTTTTTTTTAATAGATTTTATAATTGTGAAACTTAAGAAATGCATTGATTAAAAATGTCCAGCTCCTGTTATATATAATCTCTGTAATTATCTTTATAGTGTGTTATGCTTTTTCATGTTATAAATGGCAAAAAGAATGCATTTACTGAATGTTAAATGTCAATGTTAATGTGGGATAGAAAAGAAAACAAACATTATTGTTCACTTTCCTGTTCTGTTGATGGGAATCTCTTCCCTATTTAGTATGATTGAAAAAACCTTGTTTCACATCACTTCCCATAACATCAGTTTCACTTTAATATGCAGTGTAAAATCAAGCTTTTTGGATGGAAATGAGCTCTCAAGAGACCTCATACTGGATTAATGTGCCTATAAGTATAAGCCAATGAAATGAAACCGTATCATAGAGTGTCCAGCAGAGACACCTTATCTTGTTATCGCCTGTGTAAACTACAAAAATGGTGACGTCATGCGCATGTGTATTATATGTTCAGTCTATAGACGTCTAGTGTTTCTGTTCAAAGTGACCTCGCCAAAGACTGGCCTGGCTGCATAATACAATGTTTTTAGTTGCGGATTTAGGTGATTTTTTGCGCGGATCCATGTGAACGGGGATCGTTATGACAAAGTTGTCGTCTGTACGCGAAAAACGCAAAGAATTTTTTTTTCCATTTTTAGTACATCGTTCTTCTGTAAATGTACCCTTAGTGTTAATTTCCTGGTTGAACTGACTAATCTCTCTGATGGTGATGCTTTTGATGAGAACGGATTGATGGGAATTGAGTGACTGGCATAGACAAATATCCTCGGCTCTTAGTAAACCAGTCATCACTGGGGTGTAAGTGGGTGACTTGCTTCACATGTGCTTTCCGCTCTGTCCTGGCCAGCAAAAATAACATCCCAAAAGCAGAGCTTTTATTGTTAAAAGGGGTCATTTAAAACATTTTATTTATTGAACGGTAATACTTTCCCTGATTTATGCACCTCTGCGAGTTACTTAAATATTAAGATCCACACACGCTCCCTTCGCATACTCCCAGCCTTACTTTATCAATACATATGTAAATGAGAGCTGAGATTCAAATGCAGATTTCAAAGCTGCTGATGTAAGAAGTCCATCCAGCTCTTCCTTTCAGTCAAACTTAAACGATTTTGGGCTTATATGGCCGTTTTGTTGATGGTATACACAACCTCATCTTCTGTCTCCCTCTCAGTTTCTTTGTGGATTGGCAACCCCTGGACCCTGTGAGAGGGTTTGACTTTCTTTTTGAATATGAGCTGAAAGGACTATTACATCGCAATTTCATGCCCCAGGGGTTATCTGATATCCTCTTCACTACATTTAGCTCAAAGTGTCTCAGTCTCCTCACCTGCCCTTGATTCACTCAATGCCTCATTTCACTCTCTTTGCCACCACCCTTTATTTTTCAACAGTCTACTGAATGAATTGTCTCAGTGCATTTAGAACGGTTTCTCTTGTGTGTGTGTGTGTGTGTGTGTGTGTGTGCGTGTGTTTGTGCGTTTGTGTGTGCGTGTGTGTGTGTGTGTGACACCAATAGCTGAGTCCGAAGTGTAGTTTTTTGTACCTTCTGATTCAATAGAAATCATCAGGTAAAGACACTTCAGAGATGTTATCTGTTCTTTGTGATTTCACCTTAAAGATGCGCCAATGATTTGCTGTTCTCAAAAATATTGGCTCTGATATAGAAACTAGGGAGCTGTTTTGATTTCTGCCTTCATTGTAGGCAGTCCTAACGGAAATGTAATCTTATTGGCAAATGTTTTGGAACATTCAACATCATAGATCATTCAAATTGCATTCCTCATGTGAAGTGCACAGGAAACTTGACGCTGAATTGATGTTAGCATTTTTTCTAAGCTCTGATTAATAAGCCTAAAAATTCATTACACACAAATATTTGGTTAAATAGTCCTAAATGATTAAATTGAAAAATAATGATATTTAAAATGTATAAAAAGAAAAATATTTGTTTACATTTCACATAATGTATTGGTATATTTGCCTTTGCCATTCACTAGAAAAATAATATTTTAATTGAAATATTATTTAGAAACTAATACCACACCAACTGAGAAGCTTTTCAGGCTTAAAATTTTTCTTACTGACCATGAAACAGCATTTTACATTTCTAATGGTATTTACTATTATAAATATTGCTATTTGTTTTTTTGTTTTTTTAATTCACTAGAAAAATAATATTTTAATATGAATATTATTTAAGGAATAATACCACAACAATTGAGAAAATTTCCTGGTTTTAAATATTTCTTACTGACCATGAAACATTTTTTTTAAATTGTATTATTATAAATTTATTATAATAAATTATATTGGTGCTCAAAACTACTGTAGGCCTATGTATTTTTTACTGCAAATTTATATTTTAATATAAATATTAGTTAGAAAATTATACCACTCTAACTGAGAGAACTTGCCAGCCTTAAATATATAACACCTTTGAAAGTGCATTATATTAAATTAAAAAATTTATTTTATTTACCATGACAATGGATTATTTAGCGGTTTCCTCCTTGTGACAAACAGTGCAGTCATTATATCACTCTCAGTATCACGTGAATGATGAACCTCGTCTCGGTGAAACTGCACCTGTCCCAAAAGCATTGCGAGAGACTTTGTGATTTGGTCTTTATATTTCAGTATTAGGGTATTTTGCAAGGAATACTTCACATATGTTTCATCACTTGGAGCTCAGGAGCAAAAAAAAGCCATCTTACTGTAGATTTCCTTGCTTATAGATAATCTTGCTTGAAATATATACTTTCAGTGGTCATTGTGAGCATAAAAACTTATTTAGTGTATTTTTAGCACTTTAAATTGCATTTCTAGTCATCATAGGAGGTCTCATTTACTTTATTGAAATCTTTGATTACGGGTTGTCACATTATATGCAAATTTTGCTTAGCACTGTATGAAACCTGAAAAGCATGGATGAAGTATTTTATTTTGAACTGTGACTCATCTGAATGTAATTATTTTCATTAAACCCCTCGCAGCATTTAAATATCACTTCAGACACAGTGAACGTTTTCCTTTCAATCACTGCAAAAATCTCAATAGCTGTAGTCAAGTATTTGAGCAGTATTTACCAAACTCACAGCACACAAAGAAAACACTGGGTGTTTTCCATGCAGGTGCTTTAATGAGTAATCTTCACTGTGTTAACAGAGCAAAGTCCATAAGCGACTTAAAAAGCGAAAAGCAGAGGTTTTTTTAGAGCGTGAGCCATTTAGCAGGTCAAACGAACGACAGTGAAAGGTACAGGACGCCCTTAGTTCATTATCCAGCTTATTAAGGGTTTGCACCTAAATAGTAGACCTCAGGTGAACGCACGAGACCCAGCCAAGAGCAGCAGCACCCTTACGCCCACTCTCTCACCCTGAACCTCCCTATGAGGTATTTTAAGCAGGATTTTCTTAGTACTGTGTGTTCAGCTCTTTGTATAATATGTCCTTTGTACCTGCTTTACTAGAAAAAGTGCTCAGTCATAGTCCAGGGCGGCCGTGACCACAATTTCCTTATTTCAGTCATGTATTTCCTCCTCTATAACTCTGGAGGGTAAGATTGTTCACTTCATGAAGGCTCATAACTTTACAAACCCCTTGCGAAATTTGTAAGATTTAAAATATATATGTAAGAGATAATAAAAATTGAGTTTGTCAATTTATTTAGTATTGCCCAGAGCAAGTTGTTTAACAGATATTGAAGTATATTTAACAAGACAAAATAATTACTGAAATGTAGGCTGTTGAACCAGGCAATTTGTGTACATTTTGAATGTTAACTATCTACAATGTTAAAAAGCTTCATCGGTCCTAAATTAAAAAAAATGCACTTTTATGACCCTTCTTATTTTTATTTAATTATAATATTTTTAATATAATTATTATTAGATTATATATTGCAATTTTTATTACCCTTCTTACTTTTATTTATTTTATTTTATTAGCTTCATCAGTGCTAAATAAAACTCAAAATGCATTTTAACCACCCTTCTTATTAGATTCTATTTTATTATATTGTAATTTTTATTATCCTTCTTACTTTTATTTATTTTATGTTATTTTATTAGCTTTATCAGTGCTAAATAAAATAGAATAAAAAAAGGAAGAATGATCTAAATTGCAATTTTATTTTATTTTTATCTTGATCAGTGCTTAAATAAATAAATGCGTTTTTTATTACACTTTTTTATTTTAAATACAGTGAATTGAATTCCTAATGTAAGAAACTTGCTTTTCTGGCTCCTCAGCTTCAGCAAAATTGTTTCTCTAACACTTTCGATTCTGCAGTTTGTACTCCCTGACGTGGCGCCCTCATGACCCCAACCTCTCTACGGTCTGTCTTTGACTTTGTTTTTTTGCCTGTCTATCTCTCTGGTGCTTTGTTGTAAGCGAGCCCTTAGAATCAGTGTTTCTGGCTTAATTAGAATAATTGGTGTGGGTGAGCGTCTGAGGTTCTTGACCTTTCCTTTCGGGAGCGTGCAGTCTTATAACTACATTACAGCCAATGAAGTGAATCCACTGAAGGATGAGAAAGGAAGGCAGGCAGGGTGAACATTAACCAAGCATAGGGACAAATGACAGTTAAGAGGGGGAGGAACTGTGTGTTAGGATGAAGGGGGTGGGGATTAGAAACCCAGACAGCCAAGAGCATGCTCGGCTCCGCCCCCTCATGAATAATGCACAATGCTTCGGGTTGTCCTTGCTGATTTGAGTCAGCTGGAGGAAGTGGCTGGTTGCTGAGTTTACCGGCTGAGAGAGCAAGTCCTGGCTAGCATTGTCTCATTCGCTCTGTGAGTGAGTGAGTGAGTGTGTGTGTGTGTGTGTGTGCGTGCGCGCGCGTTAGCCTTTGTCTTTTCCAAAGAAGGAACTTGGATGTAGGACGGTTGGATCTTCATTGCATCTTGTTCCGCACCACTTCCGTGTTTATCAGCTTCACCTCTCCAACAGGATTTACACAGGGGACATGTAACCTCTCCAGCAAGGCTTTGTCTGTCTGTCTGTCTGTCTGTGTGTGTGTGTGTGTGAGAGAGAGAGTGTAAAGGAGGGAACCACCTCCTTCTAAAGGATTCACCAATGCATTCCTGTTGGAAAATGAAGATTCAGGTACAAATGCTGCGATGTTTTGGTGTTGTCTTTCCTCTGTTTGTCAGCCTCCTGCGGCTGTGGCTGTGTGTGTTTGTGTGTGTGTCATTGTGCTCATGTGAAAGGGGAGCTGTGCGATTGCTGTCTCCATGGTTGCTATTGAGAGGCCTGTTGTTGTGTTATGGAGATGAGGCAGCTTCTGTTCACTATCACTAGTGCCAGTTTCTGCATCAGCTGTGAGCAGAATGCTGTTTTTCTTAAATAAACAATGCCGACATTTATTGTGCATTTTTGTGCTTTCTATTCCCTGGTTATGACATCCCTTTCCGCTCTCTACTTCTCGCTGTAAATGTGTGCTCAGGTGAGGGCTTTTATATTTGCTTGCAAGACTGCACTAGTGATGAATTTTATTTATTTTTATTAATCTCATGTTATACTGACCAACCAGATGGGCTGAGCTTATGTTTAGCTACACATACAGAGCACTTCCTTTATTTTCAACTCTGTACCTGAATATAGGAACTGTAATTGCATGGTTTTTTGGGGGTTGCAGACATGCAAACAAACTCAGTAATCAGTCATAAAAAGGCTGGGAAGATTCATTTGTTTCTGATGCAGATCAGTGTATGGTTTTGGCACTTTTGAACTTACTAACCAGGCATATATTATATTGAACCTTAAGTGGTGACTGAACGCTGCGCCACATTTTTTTTAACCATACAAAAATATCCTGAATTTTAGGCATTGAAGTTTATCAATATTACTATGAGACTAAAAGGCCCAAATAAAAGTATTAACATGACACAGGCTGAATTGGAAAACTAACATTTTCTACACCTCTCCTGTTTTTTGTTTTTTTTTAGGTTCCATGTAGGGATGCACCAATATTAATATTCTGGCAGAGACCGATAAGCTGATAATTGATTTCATGTAATGGCTGATAACTGATAAATGACTGATATTAAAATCTTGTACGACTTTGTATAGCTTTCTTCTGTGGAACACAAAAGAAGATATTTTAATGAATGTTGATAACTACAGTTTCAGTTCCCATTGGCCTCCATTGTATGGACAAAAAATACAATGGAAGTCAATGGGAACTGAAACGATAAATAGTTAAATATTGACAGTATGAGTTAATGTATAATTATATATCTCTAATATCTTCCGATAACTAATATGGTTACTGAGTTATCTTACATTCCTAGTTTTATGCATTTGGTAGCCAAAAACTCATCAATCAAAACACACTGGTTGGGAATGGCTTCGCAGGCAGCATTTGTGGGCACAGGTATCTCACACTGTTACGGTTTAATGCTCTTCAACAAAATAGAGAGAGCTTTGGAGATACCTAAGTGAATATTGAATTACTACAATAGAAATTCCTCTCAAAAAATTACACCAATAGTGGAAAATGTTGGTCATAAACACACAAATTGACCACCAAATGCAACCAATCTTTATTTCTTAACTGGTACAGAAAGGAACGCACAGGATTGTGGGATAGCAAAGTCAGCAAGAAGCACATCTATGCTGCTTTCATATATTGATCAGATGAAGGTGACTCATGAAACAGGAAGTGGAGCTAATATTGGATTTGAACTATGTTTTACAACCTGTCATACTACCTGTACATTATGGCATTTGCCTCATTTTTTGCTTCTACCAAGTGACTAAGATGAACTTGCACCAGAATTTTGTAGAGTTTGATTGGACATCAATGGTGAAAGATATGGGACAAGTTTTCTCCTTTCGATAAGCCTATTTTGTCATAGTTATGCTCTATTATATGATTAGTGTATTTAATGATTTCAATTTAGCATTGCTGTCCACGACCGGAACTTCAGAACAGACCAACGACCCATTTGCAACCTACTGATTTATGCATGTGTGCAATGACGGACACATTAGTTTGGTGATTGTACTTTCTCTGATAGCCATTATGTGTCATTAAATCTCAATGATGGTCTGTCAAATAAGGCCTGTTAATATACTGGCTAAGTTCATCATTACACTCAGTACTCTCTGACTTCATTTTTTGAGTTGTTCGGACTGAAACATCCCAGCAATAGAGACACACACGTGTCTGTGACAGTGCACGAGCAAATCGCATCATTGACGGACGCACAAAATCGTAGGCTTTGTGTGAAATCCCTTCGTTGGAGGGGGAGGGGGCAGACTGAGATTAGCGGTCACATGCCCCCCCCCCCCCCCCCCAGCTTAAAACCTGTGGGATAGAGGAAGTCATGCGCGAACGGAAGCGTGCCTGTGTCAACAACAACAACAACAACAAAAAATCCAGCCATCTTCGTTCCAGACCAGAGAAATAGACAGACAGGCAGATAGACATTCTCATTAGGGATGACTCAGTGATTTAAGGGAGATGTGACTGAAAAGCCTGAGGGTTCTGCTGTACAAGATTATCCCTATTACTGCCATGCTGTTTCTCTTCTACCATCTGATTCACAGGAGCCCTACCTAGTGCTCAGTTGAAGATCATTTCACTTAGCAAAATATGTTCAATTGGGATCATATGTCTGATTATGTTTGCGGTCTGATTTTGCTGCATTTCCAGTGTCATTGTGTTGTAGATAATTATGTTGTACTACATCATCATGTGGTTTGAGAGACTGAAGCAGATTGTTTATCATCTATGAATGACCTCGCATTTGCATTTAGACATGAGGGAACCGTCCAGCGGGACACTGGGGAACACAAAGGTCCTAGTGTCAGAAAACTAATTAGTCTTGACTAGCCTGAGTTAATTAGGAGTGGATTTTATTCCAACATCCGAAAATAATAAATAATCTGGAAGTGAACGACCAAAATACAGTTTTGGTTTTGTTTTTTACATAGGAATGTAGTTTGTCTTTGAGATTCGAACAATAACAGGACTGCAGTTGTGGGCTGTTATATTTGGACGTTATGGCTTTTCAATATTACTCATACTCGCTTGCATTCTCTTACCTTCACTTTCATTTCACTTGCTCATTCTTTCGGAGGTTTAAGGTTCAGAATTCTTATTTCTTGTATACTGTAATATTCCTATACCGATATGACTGTAGGAGGCAATTAAGAGTGTGGTTACACTAGTAGTTCGGTTCGTTTGGTCCGGACCAAAAAAACAATTAGGCCTAGTCCTAGTCCGCTTAGCGTTCAAATTGCCATTTTTAACACCGAACCTAAAGATACCAAACCTAAAGGCATAGGGATAAATTCACAACTTTAGCTTTTATGACGTAGGCTTATTACCTATTTTGAGACGGAGCTTACCGAACACAAAAAACAACGCTATGTGCTGGGATAAATGCTCTCGTTGAATATGTGTAGCCTACATATTATTGTATTTTGACCAGCTGAGAACTTGTGAAGAGCTTATAAAATGTGTAAAGGAGTCAAAACAGCGGCATGAATCCCTCCATCACACACAAAGATCTTATGCGAGGAGACAAGGTTCTGATACCTGTACCGAACTGTGATAGGCAACATCGCGATTATGACGATAAAAAACATTCTGTCCTTTTTAGGGTCTCATCTTCCTGTTTTTGGTTCGTTTACATCCGCGTTGCGTTCAGATTTCATTCGAACCGCACCAGAGTTTGTTTGGAAGCGGACCAATACCCAGCTCTTCCCATAGTCCAAACATACTAAGTGTGAACACACCCTAAAGCAAACATTGTGACGCTTGCTGTTACAAGTAGGCAATTTTAGGTTTAACTTTTTACTCTTATATCTGTTTTCATGATAGGCCTATACATTGTAATTCAAAGCAAATAACATAATTAATTATATATATACATATTAGTGCTGCACGATTAATCATATCGCAATCGCAATGTTATGCCTATGCGATTATATGACGCAAAATGCTGCGAATTTATGAAATAAATAAATGCATGTGTGTACATGACAACCCATTCTGTTCCATTTTCTACTCTACTACTGGTCTAATAAAAAGACCAGTCAGTTTCAGTTTAGGCAGTGGCACGTGTGACACGTATTTTTCCGGTGTGCAGCGCAGAGAATGGGTGACTATGGATGCCGAGCAGACGGACACTGAACTGGTGGCCAGAAAAGAAATCTACCTCTGTATATGGCTATATTTTGACTATAAGATATCTGACACTGAGCAGAGAGAGCAGGACTGCCAACTCTTACTCATTCACCTTTCACACGCTCTCATGCCACACATCCATTTTCTCACGCAGAGAAAAATCACGAAGCAAAGAGGACACCGACAGACTAGACGGGGCAGGTTACTTTTGATATAAAACTAATTCTCAGCTTTCAGATTCTGTAAATTGTATTACGAAATACAAACAATAGCGTTTTGGCACTTGTAAATGTGACGTGACCGATCGTGGTCGTGAACCGAACATAGCCTACTCTTTAGTTAATAGTAAATAAACACAAATGAACAATAGTTTTTTTGGTAACGCTTCATTTTACAGTCCTGTTTCCCATCTACATTCTATGTACTTAAAATAGTAATTACAATAACTGGGTAATAACTGGGTAATAACTAGGTATTAACCCTGAACCTACCCCTAAACCCATGTACTTACCTTATATTACCCAGTACTTTCTAGGGAAGTACACTGTAAGTACTGTACTGTAAAATGAAGCGTTTTCGTTTTTTTAAACATACAGTAGGCCTACAACTTACCGAAAAATTTATGCCTCATACATAATATCGATCAATAAGTTTTTTTTTTCAACCACGGAAAGAGGTCAATATAACAGCTGGAGAACATTGTCAAATAACATTACATTTACCTCAGGAAAGCCTTTTGATAGCACGTTAGTTGGCTAGACAAATTCGCCAGAGATGAGTATTTTACTAAATATGTGCACTATATTAAATATTTATTATATTTTTACTTATCATTAAAATATTGTAACATTGTTATTATAGCCTAGTAAAACCACATTATATTTAATAATAATAATACCAGCTGACAGGGCTCTCTGTATGTTTACAGCATTAGGCGAGATATTTTTTTTAATAAAATTAACTTACAGTATCTACTATTAGAATACCTTATATTTATCCAAATGAATCGATATTGAATCAAGATCGGAATCAAATCACAAGATTTGAATTAAAATCGTGAAATTTGTGTCAAGCAATAATAAAAACAGTAGCCAACATGTCATTGTACCATGTAAACATTGTAACATGTTGTCACTAAACTTAACAAAATCTGTTTAGTTACCATGTTTTGACAATCACAATACACTTGAAAATGATCCACAGACTGAGTTTAGACAAAGCATATGTTACATCCTGCTTAAATGTCTCTGCTTGTCTGGACAGAATGTTCAAAATATCTTATTTTCATGAGCATACAAATGTTCTTATTTATTGTTCTATATTGTGTGCATTTTCTTTGAGACCCAAGCAAGTTGACTCATGAAACCATTTGTTTATTATATCGCAATATTGACCTCAATAATCGCAATATGACATTTTCCCCAAATCGTGCAGCCCTAAAATGTGCGTGTGTGTGTGTGTGTGTGTGTGTGTGTGTGTTTAACCACAAGTATTTTCTCTTATAGCTGAACATTTACTTTGTCTTCCATGTCATACTCGCTGCTAAATATAATTACCAGTTATAAATTCCACTGGTTAATCCAGATGTATTTAACAAATCCACATTTACAGCTTAATGCTTTAAGTGTTCTTCTTCATTCCTCACTCTGGTTTAAATGTAGTTTGTGGTTGAGCATGGTTAAGTGAAACAGATGTGTGGATGTTAAGTACAACCCTGTTCCCCATTTCAGTTGCTGAGAAATGACCTTTTCCTGTGATCCAGTAGAGATAGTGCTCCGGTGACCGGCCTTCAGTCAGCTGAGCTGATTCTAACTCTTCTTTTCGGATCATGTGATCTCGGGTTCATGGGCCTCAGAGGGCTTGTGTTTGTTTGACAGGTCAGTTGGGTAAACTGCTGCTCTCAGCTGAAAAGTGACCCATAATTGTTGTCATTGCCCAGTATATGAATCCTTCTCTGCCTGTGTGCTGATTATTTGATATGGAAATTTGAGCTACCATTGTGTAAAAATTATAAGCTCAAACAGGAAAATGGTTCCAAGCGCACTTCCTCTAAGATAGGGTTACATTCCTTGTGTCTCTCTGCAATAATTTGTTCCAGGCTATTTCGATCTTTCCTGCAATCACATTATCCACTATAATACATTTTAATATTATTTAGGTTGTAAATGAATCCTAGTTATGCTGACATGTGTAATTTTAGAAATCATTGAAACCAGATTGTACTGTGTAATGTGTGTGTGATTCAAAGCTTTTGATTAGTTTAAATTATATGTTTGAATGGGGTGCGATACACTGAATTGCAAATCTAATCACTTGTTGATGTCAAGTTAAATACTGCATGAAATTCAATGCAGAAGTGGATGATCCCGGCATGCTTTGCTTGCGCGTGACATGACAGGATTTGAAAGTTTCACTACTGCTATTTGTGAAATCGCTCTGATCTGCTAGATAAACAAACTGTGTTTCACTTTCAATGTGCACGGTATAATCTGAACTGTTTTTAGCATTATTAGCACATTGCTAGAATGGTGCTAGCATGATTTAACACATTGTTAAATTAATGCATTGCTAGCATGTTGTAACATGTGGCTAGCATGTTTCTATATGAATTTGACCATATCTAATTATTATACAGCATCTATGGTGGCAGGGCCGGATTAACAATTTCCTGTGCCCTGGGCAACAAGACTACAAAATCAATTATCTTTTGACTGCAACAGTGAAATAAAGCAGACAGCTAGGGAAGCCTTAACTTAAAACCAGAGATTATTTCTAAAATGTGAAATTATCACCAGATTTTATGTTGATGCACTACTATACATTTTTATTTTATTTTAACATATGGGCCTTACAACTGGCCTACTTTCAAGACTGAACTCATAAACACACAAACTGTTTAATTATTAAGCCTAATGGCCTATCTTTGCTTTAAAAGGTGAGCCTAACAACACACTGGCTTTCCAGACTATATGTGAATAACTCAGTCTACTCAACATTTCATATTAGGCTAATACACATCTATTAACTCTTATATATTTTCCTTTTGTTTAACAGGTGACCCTAACACACTGGACCCCTTGACTTTTAATGTAGCCTAAATCCATGCACAACACCTGACATTAACACACATCTATTAATTCTTATTATATTTTCTCTTTTTAAGAGGTGATCTTAACACACTGGCCTTCTTGACTTTACATATGTAAACCCATGCACACAGGGCTCTCAAGTGTCACGCTTTGAGTGTGACAGTCACTCATTTTGGTCTTCAGTCACGTACTCCCGCCACACATTGTATTTCTCACGTGGAAAAACTATTTATAATATATTTAATATGCCGCAGCGCCCAAAATTTCTCTGGCCGTGGCGCTCTCACTATGGAACTGGCAGGAATCAAGCGCGTCTCCCCTGGAGTTCTTAGTCGAGTTCTTAGCCAATCAGAAAATAGCACTATTGTATCTGGGTAAGATTTAACGCAACAACCAATGAAAAAAAAAAAGCATATCCTGGAATTGTTCACGTGATTTTGCTACAACATCTTCCGAAAGTTTCGTTTTACAGCCTTTTCAACAGTTTTACAGCTAGATGAGCCTAATTAACTGGCCTTCTTGACTTTGTACACATACATTTCACAATAAAGATAATGTTATATTTTATATTGTTTTAACAGGTTAGACTAACACATTGGCCTTCTTGACTTTAATATAAGCCTACATTCATACCACAACTATCAATCCTTATTATCGTCCCTAAGACACCGACCTTCTTGACTTAAATTGTGTAAACTCAAAACATTTAATGCTATCAAAGATTCATTCTTTCGAAGTAATTTCTTATAGCAGATTACTCAGTGGCCTTCCTTCTAGACTTTAAACATGCAAACTGGTGCACAATATCATCAAAATCCAAATCTTCAACAACTTCATGTTCTATGGACAGCAAAGAAAGTGCAGTAAGTCTTGCCTGTGACATTGTGGTCCTTAACACATTTTTAACTCGTTTTAGAACAGAAAATTACCTCTCACCCTCACAATCAGAGACAGGCAGTGTTAAGAACATTTTGAGTGCAACATTCAGAAATGTTGTCTTAAGGCCATTCATTTCCATAATTTACAACTACTGAGAAGGGGAAGTGTCACTCGACAAAAAGTGAGTGAACTGCATAAGTCTGTCGGATAAGTAGAACTCAGCCCAGCAGCTCGTTCACGCACATCACACTCATCATAGTCCCTGTCAAATAAAACGCCAAAGAGCTCACACACATCTGTGTAAGCACAGATCCGTTTTGATAGGCAAGAAGTGAGTTTTTCGATAATTACACGTTTCAACTTTGAATCTTAGATTGCTATTAGTAAAGACGACATCCTCATCGTCGTCACTCGTCAGCAAATCTTTCTTTTTCTCCTATGTGAAATGTCATACTGATAGTCCTGTGTAGCACTGACAGATCGTCCTGATTCTTCCAGATCTACAAACTGGTCTTGTAACGTGCCAACATAGGAGAGCAGTAACTGTAAAAGCTGTATAGCAGTTTCTAAATCTATGTCACTTGTTTGAAGTTTGTCACTGGTTGCTTTAAATTTTCCCAATATTCTGTCCCACAAAATGGTCATCATTGCACTCTCAAGTGTATCAACTTTAGCAACCAGCGCAGAGACCTCGCGTTTGGTTTGGTTCTTTTCATCACAGTCCGAGGCTATTTTGGCCAATGAATCTCTAATTGCTCTATAATTTCTGCATAGAGCTTTCGTTGAGTCCACCTGGTACCGCAGATGGATTTTAACGTATGGCTAATGTCATAGTCGCTGTTTTTGAAAACTATATTCCAGAGATGGGTTGAAGCACTGCAAAATGTATACAGCTACTGTAGAAGTTGGAAAAAAAGAGATGACATCTGCACAGCAGTCTTCCATAGTAGTAATGCCCACAAGATTTAACGAGTGGGCGGCACACGGTGTATAGTGGATCAGTGGGTTTTCTTTTTTAACTGAGCTTGGAGTCCGTTGTACTTGCTAGCATTATCATAACTTTGCCCACGACAGTTCGCCAAGTCCAGTCCAAGGAATTGCACCATGCTAATCACGGATTCAGCTAAACTAAGGCCTGTGTGGCTGTAGATGGGCTCAAATTAACCTTTCAACCACTTTTCCACTTGCATTAACGAATCGGAATACAAATGTCACCTGATCCACATGCGCAGGATCTGGTGTGGAATCGACAATAACAGAGAAATATTTTCCCTGCTTAATTTCATCTGCAATGACTTGCTTTGTTTTGTCACCCTTTAATGTAATAAACTCATCACACACAGTGGAGGAGAGGTTTGAGGGCTTACCTTTCCCCTGGTTGCCATGCTTCACAAGGTGGTCCTTTAAAAATGGATCGAAATGTGCAATAAGCTCCAATATCCCCAGATAATTCCCACTATGCATTGAGTCCAACAGTTAGTTGTCCCCTCTGAAAGCTGCCCCCCTAGCTCCCAAATACTTGATCACAGTAACCACACGCCTGAGTACCTCTGCCCAGTACCATTGTTCTGCCTCACATTGTCGGACAAGTGCAGCATCCACTCTACAAACTACTTGGGATCTCTGCATTAAAGACATATTCTGTCTGTGTTCCAAACTTGTTTCATGATCCCCGAACCTTTCAGAGTGTTTCCAATCGCTAAATCCACTGATGAAGGCATGTTGTCGGCTTTGGGGTGACAGGAGTTTGCAGGCATGGCAATAAACAGAGCCAGTAGATGGTGGATAAAGCAGCCA
The DNA here is from genome assembly GCF_051911475.1 of Siphateles boraxobius. Taxonomy (NCBI): domain Eukaryota; kingdom Metazoa; phylum Chordata; class Actinopteri; order Cypriniformes; family Leuciscidae; genus Siphateles; species Siphateles boraxobius. The sequence continues at coordinate 4,315,676 of NW_027508997.1, read as the reverse complement.
TTCCCTTGGTACGACTTTGTTGTTTTGAAGACGGCAATTCAGTAGGTCATTTGTGAGGGAGTGGGTTCGACACCGAAGCCCAAACTCCCTCACTGATGCTGGGTACCTGGTACCCCGGTTATTGAAGACAGCTGGCCCTCTGTGGACCACTGATTCGAAGTAAAAAAAAATTGGATTTTTGGATTGTTTCAATTTGTCGACTAATTTCGATTCCTTTTCTCTTTTTAATTTTCTTTTAGCGCTCCCGCTTAACTGCTTCTCCATCTTCCTACCGATTTCAAATTCCAGAGCGTCAAGTCAAGTGAGTCGACGTGACAGCTCGCCCGCGCTCGCTGTGTAGGAAGCTACAGACACTGTTTTTGATGTGATTTTACATTATATTTTGATCGAACAGTTTGCAAAAATCTGCATATATAATTAGGAAAGTGAGGACTGCGTTTATAACGTGATCTAACATAATATTGGTGCCCTGGTCCCCTTAGATGTCCTGTGCCCCTTGGCAAGAGACCAGTTGCCCCAATGGTTAATCTGGCCCTGTATGGTGGTTACGGCCCTGTGATGTAAGCCGAAGTCTATTTAAGCCTATATGTCCTACTTCAACTTCTGTTTCGGTGGTATTTATGCCAACAAGGGACAGAAAATTGTATTAAACTTATTTCATGGTCTTTAATGCTGTTTTGCTGTTTTCTCTCTCTATCTCTCTCTCTCTCTCTCTCTCTCTCTCTCTCTCTCTCTCTCTCTCTCTCTCTCTCTCTCTCTCTCTCTCTCTCTCTCTCTCTCTCTCTCTCTCTCTCTCTCTCTCTCTCTCTCTCTCTCTCTCTCTCTCTCTCTCTGTTGAATTATTAGAAAATAATGCACACCTTAGGTGGTAATGTGGCCATGACGCAAAACAGAGTGTGCATTATTTTCTAATAATTCAACGGACAGGATTCAATTTTTCTGCTAATACTACGGCTACCACATCTTAAGCCATTGTTCAGAAGTTGTATTTCAACACATTTGTCCGGTTTTTGTCCTTTAAATGCTCTTGTGTGCAGGAATTATTTTATATGCATCTCATCCCATTCCTTCGTTGTTAATTTCAAAACGTAATTTTAGAGCTAGTAACAGAGACTTGAGCAAATGAATGCAGTCATTAATGCAGTTATTAGAGAGAGAGAGGGAGAAAAAAACCCTGGGACAAAACCCCAGTTGAATTTTTTAACTTTGAATTCTGCAAGAACATCCAGGGAACTCACAGAAATGCTCCAAGTCTGGGTTGCCGGGCAGAATTAGGCAGATTTCCTCTCCTATCTGACATCTAAAAGAGAGATGTAAAGTTCTGGTTCCATCTATAAGACGCGCCGACAACAATGCAGTTCAGAGACTTAAAAGTAAAAGAAATAGGGAAACTGTAATGCGGTCAAAAACTGCCTGGAATTACTTTAGCCATGCATTTTTCTGAAAATAATTGCACTCCTTAGAATGTTTGTCAACCAATCAGATTCAAGCATTCAGGAGACCTGTAGTATAAGAACCAATAATCTCAGCACAGATGATTTGGTAAATGCATAGCAGTTTTGCTCTTAAGAAACGAGTAGTTAACTTTTAATGCAGCAATTATTAGTTAATTAATTATTGTTAATATAATATTAGTAATAATCAACAACCATGTTTCTGTCACATCAGCAGTCTGAACGTTTATACTCTGAACTTTCAAATTTTCAGAAAATTATACTATGCAAATGTCTTGGAATTGACCAGCGTTGAGTTTATATATCATTCATTGCACTTACAGTTTCTCAAATTATTACACTTTGTTGTACTCAAATGATACCTGAGATCATTTGTTTTAGAAGAGATTTATTGTTACTTTTCAAAGGGACCACTATCCTAGCAACTCCTCTGAACACCCTAACAACATAATTACAATGCTCTGGCAACCAGCTAGAAGCAATGTGGTTCCAAATTTTGCACAGGCAAGAGCCACTCACAATTTCTTTAAACAATACGATCTTTTTTTTTTACTATAATGCTATCCTGTCAGTCAGAGTCACTCTTTCTCCTTTTGCCCCAGATGGCTTAATATTCAAAGATTTGAGTAATTTTAAATGTATTAACTGGTCTAAATTTTGTTTCTTATGTTGTATTATCTTTTATGCTTCCACAACCCAACTGTTTGATTTTGAAAAAAGTGCAAAATAATTTACATTGGGCACTTTTTGTCTAGACTGGTCATTAAACTTTTTTGGCAAAGTTGTCACTTTCAGGGGAATTTTTTTCCTCAAGCCTTGCTTAATTTGTGACGCTGGTACAGATGCTGTTTATTTTAGCTCCTTAATCTCCATAGCTGAACCATGATCACATCCTTTTACCGTAAGGCTTTGAGGAACTATGCCAGTTCTGGGAATATCCAAAGAATTTGATTGTGCCATTAAGGCCATTCAAACATTAACTGGCAGGAAGTGCAGAGTAGAGAGATGAAAACAGAAAGACAATGATGGTGGTGATGTTGTAGCAGTGCGGTCTCATTTGCGGTCTGTTCCCCCTGACTGCCGTTGTTGCGTTGAGCTGTCTGCTGAGGCAATGAGACATGGAGATGGGGAATCTTAGAGATAGAGTAAGAGAGCAGCCAGCTGAGGAAGTGTAGATGGCCATCTGTCACAGGTCTCCACTCACTCAGTGCTGATAACAACCTCTGCTCACCCAGTAGAATAATTCAATCTTCTCCATGAGCCAGTCACGGCCATCACTCTCTCCTCGGAGAGGGCCTAAATACCAGAATCTTTCAACAAAGTTTTACCAAAGTTTGACTGTGCAAATCATGATGTCACATTGCTGAGGTATTGATGTGCATTCCACAACTGAGACTTGGTCACAAAAAAAAATTGGTCTCATTTGAATATTGGGGGAGACTTGTTCCTCTCAAGTTAAGGGGATGATTCACGGGGCAACTTTGAGCAATGTTGCCGTCAACAGGCAACCAGGTGTGACACAGGGCCCACTACCGATCTAAATTATCCGGATAGAAATTTGTTGCCCATTCTCAATGGGAAAGTGCCCAAGCAACATCGCTTAGCAACATTGTTCAAAAAGTTGCCCCGTGTATCATCACCTTTAGTCTCGCTTAGCCAGACCTTCAGACTGATGACAAAAGGTCGGGACTCCATAGCAGCTTTCATTGGCCAATGACCGCAAGAGTGACATGTAAAGAAACCTATCATAGTTAATTTTGCTCCGCATCATTGTTTACGGGTGTGAAGACGTAAAGTCGTTAAAGTCAATTATTATAACGTACTCCTACTACATTAACAGATTGCATGCAATTCATTCAAGAATGTAGTGCAAGTTAACTGCAACCATGGTGCTGTGAGCTTCACATACTTTTGAAAATCCAGCGTTTAGCTGATCCTGATAACTTCTCATTGTCACAGTTGTAAACGTAACGGCTTTCTTGTTCAGTAAGGGGTTTGACGTCATGACTGCTTTGTTTCCAGGCGGACCGTAAAAGAGTGCAACACACACGTTTCCCGGAAATCCTGGAGAAATCAACCAATCAGATGACGACTTCGTTGATGATGTCTGAGGCTGAGGCTACCCTAAAGTTGATGTCTATGGTAGTTAATGTATAACTCTGGTTGAAAAAACTTCTGATTGGCTGTGTTTGTGTAGCTCTACAAAGCATATTTGTGTTTGATGTAGACAGATCGATTACATGTTGCTTGAAACTTCTGGGGTGTGTTTCCTGTACAGCGACATAACTCGCTGCTGAACTGCCATAGTATGATGCATTGTTGAAGAAATCAACTAGCTTGTCACGACCGTTTCACGAAACCTTACTGTCTCAAATTTGACGTTCAACCACGTTGGTTAATGATGTCACGCAGATGGAGTAATAAATAATTCTAATGAATCCGTTTGAGATGTTATTAATGCTAGATGTTTTGCTATAAATTACGGACATGGCATCTGAGGACTAATTCAAATTTTTTTCGCACTCTTCAAAATCAGCACTTTAAATCTCTTGACAAACTAAAAGAAGTAAATGACATTTGTATACAGTATATTCGAAATAAAAGATATTGCGCTGAATGTCAGCTTGCTTATTTGTCTCAAGATAAGGATTTATTAAGTCCACTTGTCATGCAGTCTAGAAACTATGCTTCTAACCACAGGTCGAGAGCTGTTGTTCCAACCACACAAGTTAGTGATTCTGTTGGCGAATGTTCGTTGGAACGATGGTTTCGGGAAACACCGACTCGTTGTACCATGCTGATAACGACTGAACTTACGACCATAGTTGGCTAACAATGCTTTCGGGAATCGCACCCCTGGTTAGGACACAATGATAGTCGTGTATAACGGAGTCAGGTAAATTTCCCAAACAACTATATTCAGGACTGTTATTAGCAGTGTAACCTCAGACAGTACACCCACTAAACGCCCACAGATAGTTCAAGGACTATTTGATGCACACTACACTCCAAAACTGCAAGAGTAACCTGAAATCACCCGTTCCAGTAGATCTGAGGTTTTCAAACTTTTTGATGGCAATATGAGGATATCCTTTTGAGGAGTCCCTTACCTAAAATATAAAGTATTTTGTATTTTCATAAATGTATTTTCATCATAAGCAGTATGAAAAAAATCTTAATGTTAAGTGTCATTATTTAAAGTGTTATTATCCTTCATTTATTATCCTAAATTAATGTAATATAGTACATTGTACTAAAACCAAAATTAATTAAAATAGTATGCCTATCTTTCAAATAAAAAAATAAAAAAATATTTGTTAGTAATCTCAAAAAAATAAGTTGCACTCGCATACGAGTCACATAATGGAAGAAAAGATCTGTTGCTACTTCCATTTCATCAAAACTTTTATTTAAAGACAAGCATTTTAATCCCTTGTCTTATTTTTGTAGCTTTTTTGTGCGTTTCCTATTCTGTTTCAATGAAGTGAGCAGAGCTAGTGGAACTCAAGTGGATTAGCTCAAGTTTCCAAGGTTCTTGCCATTTGAGTCTGAAAAGCATATTTAAGACTTTAGTTTGAGACATTTATTAGAAAATAAACAAGATATAATTGACCACACCTGTATATTCTGCTTTATTTAAAATTAGTCCCAGACTAAAATGCATTGTGCTGTTTTAGCTCTAAGCAACTTGCACCGATCTTAAAATATGTCAGTGCCATTGTTTTGTCTCAAGATGCATACCAGTATTGCTTTTTTTCTATGGCACATTTATAAAATCTACTTAAATGTCATAATTGAACTAAGGCCTAATCCTGGCTTATTTAAAGCCCTATCTGTGAAACCAGTTGGTCAGATGGTCTCTTCCAGTCTAAGTGGGTGGTTGTGAAGTGACCTATAAGAAGCGTTTTCCAATATGACAGATATAAATGTGTTAGTGTTCACTGCAATACTCTATCCATGGTTATACCTAGCAGTTCCTCAGGTTTCTGTGGATCATATGCCACAAGAGTGAGACTAAATGGGGCAGGATGCCTAATTCAATGTGAGACCAGAAAGACACCTCACACGCTGATAGGAAAAGACAGAAGCCACAGAGACTGCTGCCATGTTCACTGTACCCTTTAAAAGCTTGACAGTGTTATCAGAGGCTTATGTTAACATGCGCTCCCTGAGATGGTGGAGGGATGCATTATTTGAACACACTGAGTGATTTGTACATACCTCAAACTTCACTATGCTGTTTTCTCCTCTAATCGTCCCTGTCAAATTATATTCAAGCACCAGGCATGCATTTGTCATCTCATTATATTATCTGTGCACTCATGGCAACCTTGGAGTCTGGCTCATTATTCTGGATCTGCCCACACACTTGATGAAGCCTGTGCAGATCCATAACAACAATGTATTAGCGCTTGATTTCAGCTGTTGCTGTTTACACAGCCACACACCTGAAGTGCATATAAACATCCAGCAACATATAATGCATTTTATGAATATTTTCTTGTTAGTTTCTTGTTGTTTTTGTTAATTATTATTTTTTAAAATCATGTGCTGCCATGTCCTATTGTGTATGGGGAAACGCCAAAAGCAGGACGAATCATTACAAATCGATTAACAGAATGGACAGTGCAGAGCGTGATGTGAGCACCTCGAGCATGTGTGTTCTTGTGTGGCTCAATGGATTGTGCCGCTCGGAACATTCTGAACACCGCTGTGCGAACCAGTTTGCAGTGCTGTGACCCATTTCAATTCAGCACGATCTCTGTTATGAAAGCCTATGGGAACCTCAATTTACTTTACTTGTTGAAACCACATCAAGCGTGTCGATGAGGAAAACGGTTAAATTTACACTACCATTCTTAGGTTTGGGACCAGTAAGATTTCTTTAATAAATCATTTTATAATATTTCAAAAGATTTCCATTTTAAATTTTGTTCTTTTGAACTATCCATTAATCAAAGAAAAAATATTATGGTTTCCACAAATTAATCAAGCAGCCACAGTTTTCAACATTGATAATAAGAAATGTTTCTTGAGCACCAGATCAGCACATTGTAATGATTTCTAAAGAATCATGTGACACTGGAGACTGTAAAAATTCAGTTTTGCCATTACAGGGATAAATGACTTTTTAAATTTATTTTTTAACAATTATTACTGTTTTTACTGTATTTTATTAAATAACTGAAGCCTTGATGAGACTATGAAACTTATTTTTTAAAAACATAATGGAATAGTGTATGTAGTTCTATTTAGTTTAAAAAAAGCTATTTAGTATATTTAATTTCTGAATGAGATGGGCTTTATTTTTTATAACAAACCATGATTTGTTTTATAATTCTATTTTACCATGTTTATATGGTCTCATGAAGCATCCTGTCAAATATGGGTTTCTTTGAGACAATTAATTAGCAATTGCAGTTGGGGGATTTATATTAGTAATCAGTACTATTATTGGTTTTAGTACACATACATACACAAACTGTAGGGCTCTCGTCTCTCTCCAGTGTTCTGTCTCAACAACTGATACTGATTCATCTCAAAATTTCTTATTTCCACCATTTTAGAAGAATATCCTGATTGCACATTTATAAAAAACGTGAATGTGAATGGGTGCTACTGAGCTCCAAACTGACACTAAAAAATATCATAAAAGTGGTCCATCTGATTCGTGTGCTTTAGTCCCATGTTTTCTGAAGCCAATCAACATTAATGCACCAGATTGAAATTTAACGTATACATAAAGGCTCTCATATCATTAGATGTTCATCAGTTTCATCAGGTTTGACATCCGTGACATCAAACAGAAGTTCTCAACCTTCACTGACATTAAAGTATTCCTTTAAAATTAACTTCACATCCAGTCATTTTCTAATAAAATATATTGTGTGTATGATGCATAAAATCCCGTAACCTTTAATTATAATGCCTTTCAAGTGCATTTAAAATGCATAATGCAAAACATTTTAATACAATAAAAACCTGGTTACCCATAATAATTAAGACATGTTTAGTTTGAAAGTAAACAAAAGAGGGAAACACGAAACATAAAAATAAACGAGGAAAATCCACACACTGTTTGACTATAAACAATTAGACATGTTGCGATCAATAAAGATCTTCGTCATAAGATAAAAAAAAAAAATAGATGATGAAAGATGGTTGATAATTTCAGTGTGGTTTTAAACTTTTGGTCTGTTGTTTTTTTGTCATGTGAGAAATGTTGTTGTTTGATGTCTAGAATGGCTGATATTCTACTTAATAACAGAAAGACAGTAACCAGTAGGGATTTAGCTCTCGGTCTCTTCCTCTGCCGTCTCCATGGTAACAGCACAGGGCTGGAGACATGAGTAAAAAGCACAGGAATGATTAAAGATAAAGAGCATGTCCTTCTGTTTCTGCACATGCTCTCACACATATTGGGTCCTCACCATTACAGTTCAGTTCAGAGGAAAAACAATGAGCTCTCACACACGCACCCACTCGCTAATCATGGCACATTGTGCCAAAGGGCTCTTTGTTGCCGAGCTTTTCTCTGCCAAGCACTGATTTAGCACCATTTCTGCCTCATAATTCACACAGGACTGGAAATGCTAAACGAGCATGTGCTAGCTTTCTTTTGTTCTAAGTGTAATGCTGCTGGTTGTTTTGATGTGGGTTTTTTTTGTGTGCTATAAATGATGCAAGTCTAAAATAAGATTGGTTGACTCTCATGAACCCTCTCAAGAACATGACTGAATCATAAAAGAAATTATATTTGTATATAGGCCTGTAAACTTCCATTCAAAAGTTTGTGGGCAGTTTATTTTATATTCCAGATGAATTAAATTGGTTAAAAAATTACATTAAAACATTTGACTTTATGTTCATCAAAGTACTATAGGAAATTGGATTAGAACAATATGTTCCATCAAAAATGTTAATATGATATTGATTCTTGTAAGTGATTTTCTGTGTAGGCATGCATTTAGTCAGCCTGTCTGTTTCCATGAGCCCCCTTTTCTAGTTTTACAATATAGAGCTTAGTCTATTTTTAACTTGGTATGATTTAAAACAAAAAAAAAGAGTAAATATGACAAAGACTGAAAACAATGACAATCTGTACATGAATAGACTTCATTAGGTGTCATGAAAGAGGAAAGGGTGGGTTTGCTTAGGGTTTCTCTTTTGAAGTTATTTGAGTCTAACCACAATTTAGCCACATAAATTTCAGTAGAAATACAAAGGCCTACTTAACTTGAGGCCAAATTATGTTTTATTTATTTTTATTTATTGCTGAAATCTAGAGAGAATGTTTGCTGATGTATAATAGTGAATACAAATTTAGTGATGGCAAAAAAATAAAACCTGAAATGACCTGAAGTTTAGAGTATTGTAACTTTCCCTGCCAGCGTTTTTTGATAATTTTCACAATTTCATGGCCCCCAGAATATTTTGTTGTATGAACATCTGGACATGCAATGTATCAAAAGAACAGAGAACTGTTTATACTCTGCTTTAAAAAAAAAATGCATTCTTCATGCATTCTTTTTTATCAACACTTAAATGTGGGTAAATTTTTGTTAAAAAAGCAACATTTTGAGCAAGAATATTTGAGCAAGCAACATTTTGAGCGAAAAGTTCACGTACAATGTGCATAAGCAATGATTTCATCACTTGTTTCTGGGTTTTTTTTCTTGTTTTTTTTTCTGTGATTTGGTCCGGAGATTCAGTACTCTTTCAGAAGTTGTGCAATAGCGTCCACCTACGTATAACAGTGAAACCGGAAAATTTCCTCAATGGCGGGGAAGCGTCGTTTCATAAATAATGGAAACATTCCGTCAGTGGCGGGGGGAAAGAGTTAACCAAAACCGAATTGTTTACTATTCATTGACAAGGCTGTTGAGAAACTGTTGCAGATGAACAACATCTTCTGTTATTCAAATAAGTCTCCCAAAATGTTGAACGATCAGCCATTTAATCAGCCTATCGCTATTACAAGCCTTTCTTTTCCCTTCTTAAAGCACTGGTGCAGTAAACCGAGCACCACAACACACTTGTAGCCAATCAGCAGTAGGGGGCGTGTCCACTCATGATGGGGGAGGAGAGAGTGAGCAAGAGTGAGATGTAAAGGAAAAACTGTAGAAAGAGAGATGGCTGAGGCTGAAAGACATTGCAAAATAGAAAAGGTCAGAGGAATATCACTGGTAAAAGAAGGGTTTTGAGTTTTAGGATCCATGCTAATATTAGCGCAGGATGGACCAGGCCTGAAAACGGCCGCTGAGGTTGTGTTGTTTCTGCTCCATATGAGTAACATTGGTTTTGCTATGTTTCACAGAATCAAGATATGCTGTTGCTCCAATGTTGGCTATAGTAACAGGACAGTTTTGAGTGCTATTGTTTGTCTGGAGCTGGAGCGCTGCTGGCGACTAACAACCAACTCTTGCTTGTATGTGTATTGTATGTTAATTTTTGTTCTTCCTTGTTATTCGTTTGTCATATATTTTTTTTCGCAAAGCAGTATTTTCCTTTGCTTCAACTTTGATAGAGACATTTCCTCTTGCATTGTGTGTTTGTGCATTTTGGGGGCGGAGCAAAGAAGAGAATCATGTGTTTGTTTGGGTTGATTTCAAATAACAGTGTTTCTCAGAAATCGCTTAGTGAACCTTTTAATATTCACTATTTCATACACTATTTCATTATATTGCAGTTGAACAAATCAGTTTCTCAGAGAACAGCTGTTGTAATATAGCAACCCTCTTACATTACAGTCCCAACTGACCTATAAATAATATAACACAGCAGGAAAAAGACATCTCTTCTCAATGCTTAAGGGTGGAATTAACCAGCTGAGAAATATTTAGCACAAAGACCATTAATTAACGCAGTCATATAGTTAAATGACACAAAATGTATTTCCTTTCTGTGTAGGTGTATTTCATCCTTTTAAAGATTCTGAAATTTGCAGTGTTATTAAAAAACCTTTTTAGCAGCAGTTCCAGGAGACTTTGTACTTGTTCTCATAGTTTCTTCTGAAAGAAATGCTAAGCACTGTTCTCAAACTTTTTCTTTCTTCCACAGAATGAGAAAACGCTTGGTCATTCTGCAAGCAGGTCCAGCAACATTTCAAAGGTATGAAAATCCATATCCTTCTCCTCTTCTACGGAGACTGAGCGAGTGGCTAAGCTTTCTAGGGGGTCTGCACCTGCTATCTAAAAATACTTTTTTCATTTTCCTCAAACTTTGTTCTCTCAGGATTTCTAAGCATTTCAAACAGAAATATATTTATTTTCCTGATGCAAAGGAGATAGGAAGGACATTTTGTCTGACCTAGAAGCAAGAAAAAAGTGCAGCAGACAATAACAAAATCTCAAGAGCTCATTTTATGCTTATGTAGACTTTCAATGTGGTTATTTTTCAGGTCAAGGAAGCTTTGTACTTTATTATCCAATCTTGAATTCCCATTTTCACCTGTTTATCTGTCTGATATTTAATGAATACCATGTGCCGTAAGCTTAAAATATTCTATGCAACTATTCAAATGAGACCTGAATGCTTACAAGTCCTCATTCCCACTGTATATTTTAATATGAGTTCTTGTGATAGTGTTTTTGAAAAAAACCTCTGTACTAAATGGGGCAGTAGTTGCCCTTAAATGTCTGTGCCACTTAACTGGATGTGGTGTTATGTAGTTAGCCAAGTATAAACATGTTGAACGTTTAACTAGCTCCCACTTGCTCAGCCAGATTCTCAAATTTTTGCCCAATTAAATGACAGTAGTTAATCTGAAATGGAAGACTACTTACTGTAATGCACTACAATGGCCTTTGCACCCATGTTGAGAATAAAGTACGTACTTGCATTGTCACATTTCAGAAAGCATCATTAGGTATTTAGAAGTCCCTGCACTTATATACTTGTGTAGAGTGTTTCCACTCTAATAAAAATACAATAACACTTTTGGTCTTATTTCTTAGATTATATATAAAAATTTGCCTTCTTAAAAGTTTTTGCGTTGCATAATGAACTGCATTTGGACACATTTTAAAATAAATTGTGTAATCCAGTTTATATTCCTAGCATTCATGTATTTGTGTATTTTTATCTAGTTATGTAACAGTGTTCATTTTTGGCGTTTATTTCTTTTAATATAAAATAACTTTGGAGTTGGATTCCGACAAAAAACGCAAACAGATTTGCGCTCACCCTATTCAAATAAACCCTACCCCACATTGGTATTGATTTGACTATTTAAAGACAGGACTCACTATGTTTGCGAGTGAGTTCATGTTAGAATCATAGCTGTAAGGCATTTTCACTCTAACATGGTTCTCTTCCTCTTAGTGGAGATTTACTGCACTTCTGCGTAACATTGAGCCTCTTAACAGATAAACCCTTCACATGAACTAATAGATGTCAGGGTCACCTGTTCTGAAAAACGCTCCACTGGTGTAGCATAAGACATTCAGCTACTGAGGACTTTGGGTTCACGCTCAAGCCTTGAGCGCTTATAGGCTGTTTTCACATTTGGTTTGAATGCATGGTTCAAACTTACGAAACCGATATTCTCTCAGCAAAGTTATTTTTCATTCTTTGCTTAGGAGTAAAAAGACGTTTGAAATACCTTTTCAGCAGAATATCAGTTAGCAAACATACCGACGCCACCCACACTGCTTGGACTTTTTTCCTCAGAATAAAATAAATAAATAAAAAACACAACAAAAATGACAGTGGTGAGAAAACATTAGTTAAGAAAGCATCCAGTTATAGCGATGTGGACAGATTTGCACCAGCCAGTCAAGTCATGTCACGTTTACAGTATTTATATACTACTGCATATAAAATATTGTTTTAAAGTAAGTATCTTTTATAATATACATGAAAAAAATGTCAGTGTGTATTTTATTTAGAATTAAATCTTCAATTAATACTATAACAGGGCTCTCAAGTGTCACGCATTGAGCTTGACAGTCACTCATTTCGGTATTTTGTCACGCACTCCCGCCACACATTGTATTTCTCACGCGGAAAAACTATTTATAATATATTTAATATGCCGCAGCGACCAAAATTTCTCTGGCTGCGGCGCTCTCACTATGGAACCAGCTGGAATCAAGCGTGTCTCCCCTGGAGTTCTTAGCCCGACACTTATCAGCCAATCAAAAACAATTGTTAGCTTAAGTTAGTTGTTTCAAACTTCCAAAACAAACTTTGTTTTGGCCTGATTTTGTTCGAAATGACGTCCCACCAGTTAGTTCTTTGATTTCACTTGAAGTATACTGTATCGCCTTTATTTTGCACATTGTAAATATGGAAGACACCAGAATACCAACTACCTTAGGCCACCTTTTGAAGTGTTCGTGAACCATATTCGAGTTTAGACTGACTCCGTACTGTGAATTCCCTAAATGTTTGTTCTCATAACTTGGTGCAAAACAGTCCATTGAACATGTGCTACAGTACATGAGGCTTAAAAGTAAATGAAGACAAACTTTTCACTCAACTCCTAAAAGCACCAAGGAGCATCAGGATGATCTGCATTCATCCCCTGCGGAAAGAAACGTTTCATCATTCCAGAGCTCATTTATTTCCGACAGGATTAATAACATAAGAGGTCCCATTACAGTTGTTATCATTTCAGTGTCCGACACGCACTCATGCTGCATGACAAGGTTTTGACTGCTGAGAAACCCAAAGCGTCCAAATAGAGGTCCATGGGGTGTTCCTGTCAGCTCTGTCATTTCAGCCGCACATTAAGCAATCAAACAAAACAACACACTCAACTGATCCATGTCAGTGTTGTTATTATCCAGAATCAGAATCCTGGTTGGGGTAATCTCCCCAGCCTTAAAGGGATAATTCATCCAAATATGAAATGACTTTTTTATTATTCATGTTGTTCCAATCCCATATGAATGATGAAAAAAATTATCTTTTTTTTAAATGCATTTTTTGCAAGTCAATGGGGTTCAATCATGTTACTTAGACACTACAGTTAAAATATATTTTGTGGTTTAAAACACAGAATCAAATGGGATTGGAACAACATGAGGGTGACTAAAGGTCTAGTTAAACTAAAAATGAAAATTTCATTTAAAGTGATTTTTTTCCCCCAATGTTAAAATACTTGAAATGCAGAGAACTTGACACTGTTAAAAATATATATGATTGATAGGTTATGACAAATGTTTAACATTACTTTAAAATTGCTTTAAAACTTTAAGCATTTTTTAATTTTTTTAAAAAGTTGTACAACATTCAACTTTGATGTAATTTAAGTGGAAATAACATAAACATCCAAGTTTATTGTACTTAAATTTAAGGCAGCATCGGTGTGGGTTTGGGGCAGGAATATCTGTCTGTCTGACATATAGCAGGCAGGAGGACTGTGTAGGTCAAATACCGTAAAACTTCTAATAGCCCGGGCTTTTATTTTCCCAAATCGTCGAACTGCACCGGCTTGTATTTGAGACAGGCGTCTATATGAGACAGGCCTTTATAATTTAGTATTTAGATGTTGTTCCTAGAGTCTCTAATCTCTAAAAATCTCCAAATGCTCCACGTGAAACTGCGGTCTTCCGACCTTTTACTATCGTGACAATTGATTTTGATTAATATGCGCGAGGGATAGAGCGCACTCGTGTTGTTTGAAGACGTGAGAGTGCGCGCGCGCGGCCGGGGCGCTCTCTCTGCTCGTTTGCGTTGTCAAGCGCAGCAGTCATTATATTACATTTCTCACCGATCAAAAAAGACTTTGGCGGGACACAATTTTGCTTTGGCGGCCGCCAAAAAGCGGACGATCTGCCGGGTTTTAGAAGATTACGTTAAATACAACCCGAAACTAAAAAACAGACCCGGACTCTATTTGAGACCGGCCTTTATTTACCCAAACCTGTCGCCACACCAGGCGTGTAAAAGAGACAGGCATCTATTTGGGACTCGGCTATTATTTGAAGTTTTACGGTATACCTGGTTTAAGTATGTTTTTAAAGGAGGGTAGAACATCTGTTGTGAATCCCTGTTGTGAATCCCTCTGCTTAGTCACATCAAGTGTCACATGTAAGTGATTGACAGACCTTTATTATGCCAGCATCTGCGCTAATTTCCATAATCATTCTGTAGACATACGCCTCAAATTGTGCAGATGATAATGTTCAAACAACTAGCTGCAGAGTTGCTTCCAGAAAATTGGTTCGGGTTGAACAGTCTGGAAACAAAACCTTGCTTATTTAAAGGCTTTTGTATTTAGTGCTGATTATCAATCTGTTTCAGTACGAACTTGTCCTAATTTCCTTTTGATTGCTCTTTAGGTTCAATCTAAAAGATCACAAGAAACTCAAATTCACCTCATTATGAAACATTCTTACTAACTGTCACACGTTTTTTTTTTATCATTTATGCAATAATGCTGTCAACAAAAATCCTAGAGTGTGTAATCATTTATTTCCTCATTCACATTAACAGTCCATGAACTGACCTTTATTGCCAGAGTTACTGTACTGAGTTCTCAAGTTAATAATATAATCTTCCGATTCACAAGTAAATTCACTACATTTTATACCAGTGGTTCTCAACCAGGAGGCCTTTATTCTTATTCAGATAATCTGGAACAACTGGAAGAGTAATTGGATTTTCGAATGTTGCGGAAAAAAAGGGGGACACTGGAGTCTAAAAGGTTGAGAATCACTGTTTTACATCACGTCTTTTTCAAAAGACTGATAATGACTCTTAGGCATCTACTGTAGGTGTATAATGGGAAACAGTAGGTGCTCAGTATATGTAATATATAAGTGAGCGATTTAGTGATGTCTTACGGCTAAGGGCCAGGAGACCATGAAAATGGGCTGAAATCTATTTTGTACATTGACATTTTCACATTTGGCTGATACAATTTAACAGTATGAATATTTTGTGGGGTTTTTTTGTAATTAAACTATTCAGTTTGTGTATTATTCTTAGTTGTCTGGCCCTTTGCACACTTGTGCTTATGTTGTGGGCTTATGTTGGAGCATGTAATCTTTGCCCGAGTTGCTAGGTCACTGTGCTCTGTGTGTGTGATGAATGGAGCCATGGAGAGAGAACAACTCCCAGAATAACACTCATCACTGGGAGCTATTTAGACCTCCAGAGGCGGATGGCACACAGACTTTGCAGTAGCTTTGTGGAGAGAAAGAGATTGGAAGGTCTTATGGAGAGAGAAAGAGATCGTAAGGTCTTATGAAGGCATGGGCTTTACTCTCCCTCTCTTGTTATGTATTCCACATGTTCATTCTTTCTCCTGTTTCTCTCTGTTTTCTGATAACAGAATTGAAGTCACAAACATTTACTTGAAGTTTGGGTGTCTCAGGTGATGGTCCTTTCCTTTTTTCCTTTTTTTTTTCAAAAATACACTAGTTAAAGTTTTGGGTCTGTCAGAGTTTGTAAATGTTTTTTTTATGAGAAGTCTCTTATGCTCATTAAGGCTGCATTAATTTGATTAAAAAGTAAAAACCGTAATATTGTGAAATATTATTGCTATATGCTTTCTATTTGAATATATTATAGTGGCGAGGGGGGCGTGGTTCAGCGAAGTCTGCAGTGAGAGAGCGAGGAGGGAGCCGAGCGGTAAGTAGGTCAAGTGCAAAATGACGAACACCTGTGTCTGATTGCAGTGATTGGCGTGGGGAGACCGGATATAAGCTGGCTGGTACGAAAGAATGGGAGAGAGAGAAGTACTGGGGACTCGTACGGACAACTGTGACAGGAGAGCTGGAAACTGTCAAATGGACTGAGTGCTTTCATAGCGGAAAGAGTTTTGAGTGTTCGTGGAACGTTGCTGTAGTACTTACTACGGTGAAGGCGCATGTGGCGCAACTGTTGTTTTTGTGTGTCTTTGAGAATAAATAAAACCGTACAAGACCCAGTCACGCCGACCCTTGTCGTCTTCTGAACTGAACTACACTGGTGCCGAAACCCGGGATGGAAGAGAAAGCTGCCGCCATGCAGTCCCCGTCCGGTGTGCCATTTGCGGACATCATCCACACGCTCGCGCGATTACATCAAGAGCAGCATCAAGCCCTGCTGGCCGTGAAGGAGGAGCAGGAGCGCCGCTTCAAGATGCTCCTCCAAGCCCAGCAGGAGGACCGCGAGCTGTTCCGGAGCTGGTTGGACCGGTAGGTTCGGGCCACACCATCATCGCCAGCCGCGGCCTCGGCCCCGCCCGTGCCTCTCAACAAGATGGGTCCATCGGACGACCCAGAGGCTTTCTTGGACCTCTTTGAGAGGTCGGCCGAGGCTTGGGGCTGGCAGCCAATGACTGGCCAATGCGGTTGATACCTTTGCTCTCTGGAGAGGCTCAGGTTGCCGCACACCAACTGCCAGTCCAGAACCTCCTGGTCTATAAACACCTGAGACGTGCCATTCTACCCCGGGGATGGCCGGAACCCAGAGCAAAGCAGACAGCGGTTCTGGTCACTGGAGCTCTGGGAATCTGGTCGACCCTTCGTCTTCACGCAACAGCTCCGTGCGTGCCGCAAATGGTTGATGGCCGACGATCGTGACGTTGAGGGTATCATCGATCAAGTGGTACTGGAGCAGTTCGTGGCGCGACTTCCTCGGAAGACCGCGCAGTGGGTCCAGTGCCACCGCCCGACGTTGCTGGTACAGGCCATCCAACTGGCGGAGGACCTAATGGTGGCGTGCCCAGGGGTCGGCGAACCCTTGCCAGCTGCTTCTCTCTCTCTCCCATTCTCTCGTACCAGCCAGCTTATATCCGGTCTCCCCACGCCAATCACTGCAATCAGACACAGGTGTTCGTCATTTTGCACTTGACCTACTTACTTACCCCTCGGCTCTCTCCTCGCTCTCTCACTGCAGACTTCGCGGAACCACGCCCCCCTCGCCACAATTATAAAATGTAATTTATTCCTATGATGGTAAAGCTGAATTTTCAGCATCATTACCCCAGTGTCACACGATCCTTCAGAAATCATTCGAATGTTTTTTTGCTGCTCAAGAAACATTTCTTACTATTATCAATGTTGAAAACAGCTATGCTGTTATTTTTGTGGAAACCATGTTTTTTTTTCTGTATTCTTTGATAAATGCAAAAAAGTTAGAATTAAAATATTTTTAACAACGTTTTAACCATCACTTTTTTTCAATTTAATGCATCCTTGCCGAATAAAACTAATTTCTTGAAAACTTAAAAACAAAACAAAACAAGACCCCAAGCCTTTGAACAGTATTATACTTTCTCTTATTTCAGCTTAATGTGCATTAAGTATTTTACAAATTCAAAGTAAGCCAATCGTAGGATGATTCCTATGAAAATTGTAAACATTGTGCACTGTTGGTGCTATCAAAACATTGCTCTGTTTGTTTTGAGTATCCCAACTAGTCCAACATAATAACATTGGCATTGCAAAATTGCTCTCAGCATCTGAAGGCTAGAACACATTATATACATATAATGTTCTCTCTAAACTGCATCTGAGCACTTCTGATGTTTTTCCTGTGCTGACCAGGAAAAAAAAACACATTCAAGTCTCAAAAATAAATTGAGCTCTAACATGAGTGACACCGTCTGTTGGCGATGCTGTGTGGGCATGTATAGAAACTCAAAAGTTGAGTTCAACTTTATTCAAATATGCAGCAACTTGAAGGGACGGCCATCTACCAATGGGAGTGAAGTCAGTGGAAATTATGTAATTCATCTCCTGTGGGACAATCAAGTGGAGTAAAGGGATAAGTTAGACTGAGAAATGAATGTTATTGTGGGTGATTTCACTGTTCAGTTTGTTAAAAATGAAGCAGGGAAAACCATATCAGAAATTCAGTTCTCTCAATGTTTAATTCATCCATTGATAATCGTTCATCTTGTTAATGATATGATCCATTTTGCTTTGCTGCAGTTTATATACAAACACTTTCCCCTGCATCTTGATATTTTGAGGAAGTCAAAAACTTGTCAAAATAGAATGAATTTTTTTTTCTTTTTCTTTTTTTTAACTGCCAAAACATTTAATTTAAAACATTTAAATCTTATTGCATCCAGCATCAGGAATGCCTGCTGTCGATCTGCCCGCTTCCAGTGATAAAACTGATGCTATCTGTGTGAGCTGGGCATTAAAACATGCTGTCAACATCTTAACTAAAACCACATGCAGTGATGGGTCTTGGTTATAAAATGTTTGTTCTGGTTTCAGTAGCACTTGTCTCGCAGGTCTGAGCTAATGTCAGTTCGATGTTCGCAATAGAGAATAAATGATTTTCCATTATCTCTGAATAACTCCCATAGTGTGACAAGCTGTTGGCCTCCACTAACAAGTATTTTTTGAATGTTCACAAATGAACACATTTTAAAGTATAGATTCAATCTGTGAGTAAGAGGCAAATTCCATAACTGCAGGACTATTTTTCATTACTAGCATTTTTGCTTATGTGTCGATGTGTGAAAGACTCTCCCTAATCTTTCCAATTTTCAGCAGTCGCTATGTGGTTTTGTCAAGGTTTTTTTTTTTTTACACTCACATGACTGTGTGAAGAGAAGATTCTTCCTGAGATGTGATATACACAAACACACACTATGTCAAGCTTGAAAATACACCTTATCTTGCTGACTGGGGCTGCATGGAGCCGGAGTTACTCAGTTAATCACATTCACACTGTCATCACAACTTGACTGTGCAATATAGACATAAACACATTTGCCACTTTCCACTATTCTTAAGAATACATCCAATTTTTTAACTTTTTTATTTTTAATTATTTTTAATTTGTAAAACTTTTTAATTGTCTATTTAATATTTAATTTAGATTTTTAAATATGGCTTTAAAATGTACACACATTTTAAACGCATTAAACAGCACATCTGTCAGAGCTTCTGACGGGGCAAACCGCTTTAAACGTTACTGGTGAACTATATCTTACTAGTAAAGTCCTTAATGTAATGCATGTCTTATATTTAGGACAAATTGAATTATACACTTTCCGCGCAGCAGTTCACTTTGTGTCCTCCGCGATTTTTCAGGTGCACTCGTAATGCCAACTACTGAATATTGATATAAACAATATTGCTTCGATAGCTGCCATTTATTAAAAAAAAATGTTATCAATGTATCATACAAACACGATATACTGCCAAACTCTAGGCTCTATTGTGTAGCCTACCTCATTTGTGGAAAGTACCATTAAATGCTTGAAAATGTTCTCATCTTCATTTCCTTCATAAACAGAAAGGGTGTGTATGTTTGTGAATGTGAACTATATGAAATCATGGTTAAGTTTTAATAGAAGTGCTAATGTAAAGCGCCATTTACTCAGTACTTCCACGTTTGTTGTGCCTGAACACAATATTATTTCCTAGTGTCTTTAAACATTATTCATCAAAGATGTGAATTTGTGTGACTCTGTCTGTGTGTGTCAGCTAATGTGTTAGTGTAGAGGGCAGTTCCGGACACTCTATCCTGTATTGATCTCTGTCAGGCTTAGGGCTATAAATTCTGTTCGTTATAGATAGAATCGATATTTAATTAGTCTGGGACATAAATGATGGGATCAAGCATTGTGCATGCGATCCATGCTGCTTTGATTCGAACGGTCAGGTAATATTAGTTTGTTGGTGTGTAGAGAAATTTTCAAAAGTTATTTATCTTTAATGTAAACCTTTTTTTTTTCACTTTCTTTTTCAAATCTTCCGTTGACGTAGATAATGTTCAACATTTTAAAAAATAATTTACCTCAATGACGTCATCTTTCTTCGATCTGTTTATATACTGAATCACGATTGGTCTTATCTTCCTTGCATATATTTAACCATACATTCATCGCCCTGAAGTTTTTTTTGGTCCCACTTTATATTAAGTGGCTTTAAGTACTATGTACTTACATTGAAAAATAAGTACAATGTACTTATTGTGTTCAGGTTGTATTGTAAAATACGTTTGCTGCTATTGAGGTGTGATATGGGTAAGGTTAGGGACAGATGTGGTGGTATGGGTCGGTTTAAGGGTAGGTTAAGGTGTAAGGGCTGGGTCAACTGTGTAATTACAAATGTAATTACATAAATTAATTACAGCTGTAATTACATGCAGGTATTTTCAAAATAAAAGTACAATGTAAAAACATGTATGTACACAATAAGTCCATTGTATCAAATTATTACTTACAATGTAAGTACATAGTACTTAAAGCCACTTAATATAAAGTGGGACCTTTTTTTTAAATAATTCTTTCACTCTTACCAAGGCTGCCTTTTTTATACAGTAAAAACGGCAATATTGTGGAACATTATTACTATTTAAAATAACTGTTTTCTATTTTAATATATTTTAAAATGTAACTTATTTTTGTGGTGGCAAAGCTGAATTGTCAGCATCATTACTCCAGTCTTCAGTGTCACATGATCCTTCAGAAATTATTCTGATATGTTGATTTGGAGTTGAAGAAACTTTTCTTCTTATCACAGTTAAAAACCCTTAATATTTAGTGGAAACCATGATGCACTTTTATTGATAGAAAGTACAAAACAGCCTTTATTGAA
The DNA here is from genome assembly GCF_051911475.1 of Siphateles boraxobius. Taxonomy (NCBI): domain Eukaryota; kingdom Metazoa; phylum Chordata; class Actinopteri; order Cypriniformes; family Leuciscidae; genus Siphateles; species Siphateles boraxobius. The sequence continues at coordinate 4,294,720 of NW_027508997.1, read as the reverse complement.
ATAGAAATCATATGTTTATAAATTATAAATGTACTGTAACTTTTGATCAATTTAATGTATCCTTGGTGAATAAAATTAATTTCTTTCAAAGAAAAATCTTACTGAGCTTTAGCATTTATTTTAAAAGATGTGCTATATGTTGTGACAATGGCAAAAAGCCATTAACATAAACAAAAAGCTAATTAAAACATTTTGATGCCTTGAAAGGACTGGGATTTTCATCAAGAAGTGCTGATTTAGTTAAAGTTTCTAATTTGCTGCTATGGTCTCTGTTTTGGATACAGGCAGGAAGTCCGACCTCTGTGAACGCTCCCTACAGCTTCCCCAGGACTTCAGTGACGCCCTCGAACCAGGATATATGCAGGTAGGTTTGCTCTCTCTCAATCCTGAAGCCTCTTTATGCTCCTGCAGTCTGATCATGTACTGAAAGAGAGAAAAATACTGAACTGTCAGAGCATCAGTGGGCAAACATTGCCATCCATCTTGATTCTGCCATTTTGTTTTCTAACCTTCCTCTTGGTTCCTCTCACCTGTCTTTTTGTAATATTTCTCCATTTGTTCTCTAATGCATGTTGCATGTATCTTTATGTCGGTTTTCTCTCTTCCCATCTCTGTTTCTGCACCTCTCTTTCTGTCCCGTCCCTCTCCTCTCGAATGCAGTTCTAATGACCTCGCTCAGGACCTGGGCTCACAGAGGCCCTTACAGGCCACTGTAGTGCTTTTGAACTCTAATGGTAAAAGCTCAGCATCTCAGTGTGTCACCATGACCACGCTCTGCCTGGACTCTCCCACCAAACCAAAAAATAGGACCTTGTTTGGCACAGAATGGCTCTCTCTACTCAAACCATCAGTAAACTTGAAACCAGGAGGAGGCAGTCTGAAGTTCTCAAAGTCTCTGAATGACGTGGGACAAAAGATGGACAGCCTATGCAGCGGTCTTCACTTTATAGACCGCACTTGTTCGGACGGGGAGCTGGGAGTGGAGAAGGAACAACTCAAGCAAGATGGCCACATCAAAGCCCTCAATGGTCAAGCCAACTCTCCCCCTCTGTTTGCTTCTCAGCCTCCGTCCTTCCTCAACAACTACAAATACATCTCCAACCCAAGGCCTGAGAACTGCCTGGCTCCTCCTGCTCCTCCACATTCAGACCTTCAAAGAAGCTCCAAATTCCTGCGCCTCATCTTTCCGCTCACCCGCTCCTTCACCGCCGGAAGTCTGCAGGCGTCTGAGATGGGAAGCTACTCTTCAAGGCTCCACATCGCCAAGTCATCCAGTGCCATGCTGGACGTCGGTGAGTCTTGCTGTATGGAGGAGATGGGAGACGACGAAGTGTTCGAGGACAATTCGTCTCGGTGGAAGCTGAAGACAGAGGGGTTAGAGGCTCCTCTTTGCTCTCTCGAGGAGGACAGCGACTTGGATCAATACTCCTCTCCGTTGTCGGAAAAAAACGGGCCGCTGTCGCCCTACTCCCTGTCGGGGGACTGCTGCAGGTTGGTGGGACTTACTCACTCCCGCCCAGCTCCTCTTACCCTTGGGCTTCACCTCTAGGGTGATTCATCCTTGTAGTCCCTCTACAGCCCTCATCTGGATATTTACTTCCTACCAGTCCCTGTTTATGCTTCTTGTTAGAGCCAGAGTGCTGTGATCGGTTTGCAAATGGCAATCGATGATAAGGCTCGTATATGGGTGGAGTTGTGAGTGTTAAAGATCCACGGTATGGAAGAGGAAGTGTCTAGCCTGCTGTGCGGGATACATATTGTCACACAGCACTGTCATTGATAATCCAAGCAGATTTCCTCTGAGAGATCCAATCGATACTTATGGTATTTTCTCGAATGATGAAGTTTAGGTTGAATGGAGATTGAGATCTGATTGCAGTTTTGGTCGTGTCTCTCTGGCTTTGGTATTTGAGGTGAAATAACTGTGATTTTATCAGTATTCATCTACTACAGGGCCTCATGGACGCTTTAGGAAACAATTAGTACGCAACTTGTGAAGGAGTAAATGGCTCTGCCGATGACTAACTAAAACCAAAAATACCTTAGAAGTCTAAGTACTTATGAATATGACTTGGTTTTCACAAATACTTTTTGACATCTCAGATTTCAGGAAGTAATTTTTAAGTGAACTCCTCTGTGGCTTATAGAGAAAAATTATGTTGCTGCGTACAAAATTGGTAGGTACTGAATACATTCGTCACATTGTCATTGTGATGTGATTTACCAGTGTCAGTTACATCGCTTCATAAACGTTCACAACTCCTCTACTGTGGCTTCATGGGATAGTAAAGAGTTTATCAGATTCACATCTCGTCAGAAGTAGTATGTCATCCTGGCACTTTTCACCTGCTGTTTAATAAATACTGTGAATTCAGACATAGTATTCTTTTCACACACTATTTTTCACCTAATAAATAGTAGGGAAGTATGAATATTTGGATTCAGCCTATCGTTGTTTAGAAAGTGGCTACATCCAACAAGGTTTTTGAGAAGATGATCTTATGGAAGTTAAAGCTAAAAGTTATTGCATGCACTTTACTAGACGTCTTATGTTATATCAATTGTGTACATCTTTCTTAAGGGGGAGGTGAGGTTTCTTCCCACATGTATTACCACTCTCACGCGGTGCTGTGAAAACACATGTGCTCTTAAAATAGCTGACATTTAGAGATCATCCAGCAAGACTTATTGGTTTAAACCAACCAGAGCTGACATACCCAGGCTTGGAGATCTGCCACAAAGTATGCTCAGGTGTCTTGAGGTGTGACCTATGGCAAGCACACATTTTATGTGGGAGGAACATCCCATGTACTGGTGCATTTCTATATTTTAGCAGCATCTGATTTTTTTATTTTTTGAGGGATATAGTCATGGAATTATATAGGAATTGTATTCATGTCTGATCTTTCTTTTGTGTTAAGTTCACATCTGCAGTTATATATATATAGTGAGTGAGACTCTTGTCCGGTTCCTCACGCGGTCAGTTTCTCATTTTCTTTTCCTTGACTCTTTCGACCGCGTTTTCTTTGTCGACTCTGCCAAGATTCAATTCTGAAATGCGTCCTTTGTTGATGTATGTGACGTCGTGTCGTAAAGCAAGTCGTGATTCTCGCGAGATTTGTCCTCTCAAACTTACATAGCTGGTTTTTCCAGCAGCATCCTCCCCAAGCTTTACTACCAGGATGATTCGCCCTACTATGAGTTTGTTTACCACCGAAATTACTTTGAAGCTGTTATATAAAGGTACAGTTGCTCCACAGTGTGCCTTTAATAAACAAGTGTTTTCTTTGCCAACTAAGATGAAGTTGACGATGCTGACTCGCGATCTTCAGTAGTGAAAGCGCCAGAGAGAAATGCACATTTTATACGGATTACATAAGCAGAGAGCAGTCAGTAGTCTGTTTTCTTTCGTTTTGAATTGTTCTGTTTAAAAGTAGACATGTCTGTGAGGCAAGTAGGTTACCTTATACGCTGGGTTTCGGTTCATTTATGAGACGAGCTCCAGTTCACGCGCCGAAGCCTCCGTTTCGTGATTATCTATCGTCTGCTAAATTTACTTCTTATTTATTAAATCCAGGCAATTGGTTGATGAAACATTGATTAAAATTAAGATACAATTAATTCAAAACGAAATTCAATTTAAAGAAAGTTTTTGTGCTTTCTGTTTTATGTCTCTGTGAAAGTTTTAAAGCATCTTTTAGTGCCGCTTTCAAAGCGCTCAGGTCCTTAACAGACAACTGTCGCACCCGTAACATTGTTTTTCCTCATAAATGCGAACATGAAAAAAAAAATAATATAAAATGAATATTTTATGTTCTGTGGAGACTGAGAGCCAACCCTTCTTCATCCGGTGGGTAGTAGTATCACTTTGGTTTGCGCAGTGTAATTCACAGAATTACTAAAAAATATGTTGCCACCTAAAAGTTAAATATTGTTTTGTGTCACGCATGTTTCCCTCATATTAAATTTAAAACCCATGTGTAGACAAATATTTTTCTAATGTCTGGACTCCTTTATTAAGGGATTATGGATATAAACAGACGTTTCAATATAGCCTATTGGTATTAAATGCATTTTCTGAGAATTTATATTTCAGGTTTTGACTGTAAATGTCACGTTTATAACGGAATTGGCCAATTGTAAAGAATTTATCTTCAACTAGTTTTGTGGTGTAGGTCTATGTATTTTATAATGTTAACTTCAAATAATACTAATAGTAATTTGAAGATGTGGTAGCATTGGACCTGGACGGGAAGACCCAGGAAGATCGTCCCTTCTCTTTCTTTAATGTGAAATGCTATTTGAATTTCCAAGATAGAAACGTATTCTTGCCCTGGATCTGTTGTTACGGCTCCATCTACCTCTAGCTCCTGCTGCTCCTCTTCCGACTCCATTGTGACTTCACTGATCACGCAAACCGTGCATTTTTTTCGTTTTCATATTGGGGCTTCTGGGAAATGCATGGAGTTGCTTTAATTTATTTAGAGAGTGAATAAACTCTCTAGAAGTATCGTCATGAAGTATCGTCATGTAATCCATTGATTTCAAAAATGTAACTGTATTCTAAATACCAACTATTTAAATTGTAACTGTAACGGAATACAGTTACTAATTGTTACTAACAGTTACTAATTTGTATTCTGAATACGTAACGCCGGTACATGTAATCCGTTTCTCCCCAACACTGGGTATATATATATATATATATATATATATATATATATATATATATATATAATATTATTATTATTATTATATTTTTTTCAATCAATCGTTTGCACCCAAAAACATTTTTCATGTTTTAAAATTTAGTAAAAATAAACAGTATGTTGAAAATGTATTGATAATATTGGTGCATATAAATGACAAATAATTAATAAAAATTTTCCATGTTCATTTAGTGAAAACTACATGGAAAATATATATATATAAAAAAAAACATTACTTGTATGAAACATTTTAGCCATGTCCCTGCAAATACATATCATGTACCATACATATCAAATATCATAAAAAGGATTAAAAATGGATATAGAATGAATCATATAGGATAATATCTGCCAGTGTATCTACTTTAATACAGTGCTATAGAGAGTGAATGTTTGTCTAATGCAGTAATTTGACTATTCCAGAACATCAGGTCAGTGAACTCATGGGCCAAACCTTGTGAAAAGGCTGGATAGAATGTCTTAAATGTGGTAATTGGATTGATTCTTTCTGTCCGAATTTAATCTAATCTAGCTCTACGTGATGGATTTAATACAATCTGCTTAAAATAGGAAGTGAGGGAGGGAAATTAATCTAGCCTTTATAGTAAAAAAAATACGAGCGATCATAAACAAAAGGAGCCCATTAAAGCGATGTGCCTTCAGCCCTCTTGGAAGTTATTACACACTGTGCTCAGATGGGCTGTAAAGCCACGTAAAAGATGATGATGTGACAGGCTTCGTTTTTCTCTTTGTCTGTGCTGTTTACTAATCTTGTAGAGCCTTGACTGGATCAGGTATGTCTGAAAATAGTTATTATCCTGGTCATTCAGTCTGAAAAGCCTCCTCTGGACACTGACACGGAAGCAGTCTTCCCTCTCATTTGTGCCCGCGGCAGCTAGTTAACATTTAGAGGGCCAGTATCGCGAAGGATATGATTGTTACATCATTACAGTGGCTAAACCGTGTGCTATGCCCATAATGTCATTTATTGTATGTTGTTCTGTCAGTAAGTATAAACATCAGGGATTAAATTTATGGTTGTCTAGTATATCCTCTGGAAAGTACTGCTGCTTCGAATGTTTAATGAAATCAGCCAACTCTCTTATGTCTGTAGACTTTATTTTGCACATTTAGCAGACTGTTTTATTTAAAGTGACTTACAGAATTGAAAGTCTGCATTTTATCACGTTTCCTGGGAAGCAAACCCATGACACTGGCATTGTACTTTGAAATCTGCTTTCACTGAAATGTAGTTCCCCCCTTGTGTTTGTTTCAGATCTGCCAGCATTCATTTCAATGAACAATTTACAAAATATGAGTAAATCTTCTCAAAATATATTCATTTTATTTCCACAATTTAGATCCTTTCTCATTACATCTCAGTTGGAACTATCATAAGTTGTAGTAGTGTTAATTCAGGTAAAATTATTTTTATTTTATATAATATTGTATATATTTTTTTGTCATCTGTCCATTTATCTATCCATGTTTTCTCAAATTGTATTGTATTTATATATATATATATATATATATATATATATATATATATATATATATATATATATATATATATATATATATATATATATATAATTCATAGTGTTGTTAATTCAGGTAAAATTAGTCTTCACTTTATTTATTTATTATAATCTAATTCATAGTGTTGTTAATTCAGATAAAATTAGTCTTCACTTTATTTATTTAATTATTTTCCCATCCGTCATTTTTTTATTATTCATAGTGTTAATTCAGGTCAAATTAATATTTACTTTTATTTATTCTTATTTATTTTATTTTAAATTTATTGATCATCTGTTTATTTATCTATCCATGTATTCTCCAAAATGGTATTATTATTTTTATTATTCATTTTGCCATTAAAATATCAGTTAGTCTCTATTTTAAAATGATTACCAGTCATGTGTGGCGTCATCTGAAGAGCACCAGTGAGATGTGAACTCATCTGTGATTCACTTTGAACTGCCGCTTGCATCAGCGGGACAATGGTGCTGACATCCTCGAAATATGAATCTTGACATTTGGCACACAATTGTTTGTACATGTTGCTTTCCCAGATGACCTCTAAGCTTATTAAACATTGTCTGAGTCAGAAATTAAATTCATATGCATAAATGCCCATGAGTGATAGAAAAAGCACAGCAGCCCATAGGGAAAAAAAAAATCTAATCTCAATACATCTCATTTGTTTCTCAGCAATGAGATTACATGGAGAATAAATTGAGCCTTCGGCTTAGATCTTGCTCTGCCTCTGGACACTCTCCACAAATCCAGCCTTCCTTCCCACTAACAAACAGCTTTTGCTTTTCCTTTTCCCCCTGCTTATTTGATTTAAAGTTGAATGGTTGTACGCTTCGATTGGTTCTGTTGATGTATTTGTTGAGAATTACTTTCCATGCATCATTTAGGAAAGATACATTTTAGATTTATGTGTGCAGTGTGGCACTGACATGGTAAATAAAACCGAAACAAGAGTCTTTCATTCCCAGCCACTGACCTCTGTGTTAGTGGTATGTTTATCCTGCAACAGCTTTGGTCCTGTGTCCACTACATAGTCAGTCACTTTATTTTTTTTTTGAGAACAGAGTTATTGTTTTATTCAAGACTTGAACATCTGCACAAATATTAAAATCAGTTGCTGTTGCAGATGCATTACAAGACAACCAGTATTATAGGATTCCGGTGTGTGTGTGTGTGTGTGTGTGTGTGTGTGTGTGTGTGTGTGTGTGTGTGTGTGTGTGTGTGTGGTTGCTCATGTTGCTTTGCAGTGGTTTTAGGAGGATGACTGAGTGTTTCTCCCTCTCTCTCTCTGTAAATAAACTGTAGGATTTGTCACTGTGAGGGAGATGATGAGAGTCCACTGATAACCCCCTGTCACTGCACTGGGAGTTTGCGGTTTGTCCATCAGAGCTGCCTGCAGCAGTGGATCAAGAGCTCAGACACACGCTGCTGCGAGCTCTGCAAGTATGACTTCATCATGGAGACCAAGCTCAAGCCACTCCGCAAGGTAATGTCACAGACATTTACATATATATATATGCAAAAATGTATGGATTATGCACCTGCTCATACTGAACATACACAACATTACAGACTCTACCAACTGACAAACATGCTATGAAACGCCTTTATATGGGGTAACACTTTACAATAAGGTCGCATTAGTTAATCTCAAACCTCCGGGGAATCACCTGTTTCAAAAACAAAAAAAAGCTGAACAGAGGAGAGTCAGCTGGCAAAAAGAGAATGCGACAGAGCTTGTGATAAAACAAGAATCAACATTGGCTTGCCTTTAAAAATCAGTTATATCAGAATTGCAGCTTTTGACCATATCAGTGTTTCCAGTTAGTCAAAACAACAGCATATAATATTGCACTTACATGCTCAGATGACACCATAGATTTTCATGTGTAACAGGTGCAGGTAACAATATACATGCAGTTTTGTATTTTACTGCTGGTTACCTTTAATGTGTGTTATCATTAGTTCATTAAAAATAGAACTGCAAATTTTTAGTTCAGATGGATGGATGGATGGACTATATTTTAGATAGACTGAACTATCTATTGAATAATTCAGTTGAATTCCTATGGAGAAAATGATAGGAACAAAAATAATTTGGAAACTGCAGTCACTGTGTAGCCCCTTTCACATAGCGCGTTGATCCCAGGAAATTGCCAGAACGCCTTCTGTGTGAACGCAAACACGACCCGGGATTGATGCCGGGATCGATCCCGGGTTGGGGACCTAGTAACATTGCCGGGATCAGTCCCGGAACGCGAGCTGTGTGAACAAAAGCCGTAATCAATGCCGTGTCTTAATGATGACGCTGAAGTGAAGTGAAAACAGGCTAGTGAAGCGGTCCGTAATGCGCTAGTGTAGCAATGTCCGGGGAAGAAGGAGGCGGGAACCGGCAAACAATCAAAATATACTTTATTTAAAATAAAACAAACAAACCAAAATACCGCCAGCAGCCCCTCGTGGACGACTGCTGGCTAAAATAAAATACAAAAACAAAACACAACTAAAATACAGGCCTGTTCCTCTCTCGATCATCAACGTCGTCGCTCCTCCTTTATGCGTCCGCTCCTCCGTGAGAGATGCGAGACCGGTGTGCTTCACAGGTGCTGCTCATTAGCAATCCCACCTCGCGCCGTTCTCTCACGTCCCTCGGCCGTCCTGTTCGCCACAGCTAGTTTATGATCGAATCAGAGAAAAAAATGCACAAGCGTGGTTCCTCCAGAGAGAAATCGCAGCTCATAAGCAAACTATAGACGCTGCTGAGAGATTACGTCACATCGATGTCACGTGTCTTTACGGGATTTTTACGGGTTGTGTGTGAACCGGTGATTCCGGAAAATCACTGGCAGTGTGAATGAACCAAAATCAAACGAAACCGGGTCAAATCCCGGGTCACTTTATCCGTGTATTTTCCGGAATCTCTGCGTGAAAGGGGCTATTGTGAATGATGCTGTTGCTGCTTGTCAACCGTAAATAGCCTGAAGATAGGTTAATATAGGTGCTTGATGTAAGGAGTGTTCATTCTGGGTATTAAAAGTGTTATCTTTGATCACATTGTTGCATAAAAACAGTAACACCACTCAAAGCCATGCATTACGAAGTAATGAGCCACAAGTGACTTTAATTTTTACCGCAAGTGTTATAAACCCTATTAGGTCTAGGGGAACTGGGTTGCAACATTTGACACAATTAAAACGCTGTACATGTACTGGGAGGCAATCAAGCAACAAGAATTTAACTAAGGTATTTTAAGGGTACTCTTGTAGGTACCCTTTAAGGATTATTGTTTATGCAGATACAATAGCTCTTCAGTGTAGATGAGAACCAACCTGTCCTTTGAGATAATTGAAAACAAGTAAGTCTGAAACCTGCAGGAGGTTTTTATACTTAATTGTTATAATGAATAGTTTTTGAGTGGCATGACCTTGATGAAAGTCCAGCCACTTCAGTGTTCAGTCTTTGTCCATTGCTTCCTCTTTTAATTAAATTTCTGATGCTGTGTGTCTCAAATGGGGCTTAAAATAGGACATCTGTAGGACAGCCTTTGTGTCACCATAGAGATTGTGCTTAAGCAGACATACGAGAGAGAGAGAGAGAGAGAGAGAGAGAGAGAGAGAGAGAGAGAGAGAGAGAGAGAGAGAGAGAGACGCAAACCCAGCTGACCATTAACCAGCACATTCTGCTGGTTGGATTCATTTCACTGTTTGTTTTTTATCACTGACTGTCAATTGACATTTGAGCCATTGTTCTGTTCAATAGATTATGAATGTGATTATGTTGGCAGGTGTTATTGTTGACAAATGAACAGAGCATATCAACGTCAGCATCCTTCCAGAAGAAATCTCAATTAGAATTAAATGTGAATGATCACAACCATAGACACTGAGGGAGAAACATCCCCCAAGTATTCAGATTATTAATTTACTGATGTGGGGCTTTTACAATGGTTGATTTGTTAAATAAGTACTTTTGGTACAACTTAATCCTCAGTACTTGGTTAAATCGTTGCTCGTGTCCCATTTAGTTGTTCCTGGGTCTGTGCATCAGGTGCAGTGTTGTAGACGAAATAAGAAATGTTGAACATTCCATCCGTTCTCTGTTTGAAAAACTCCCAAGGTATGTCAACATTGTAAACATGCTGTCTGCTCTTTTAATAGAGTCTCCTGTTTTATAACATAATTTTATGAAATGTTTTATGGCTGTGTAAACAAAAACTGACATGCTTATATAACCATACAAAAACTGACAAGCTTATATAATCATTTGCCATTGACTAGAACATGGCCAAAAGTGTATGCACAGCAAAGCACCACATCCATATGTGCTTGAAAGCATTTCATTTCAAAACCATAGTATGTTATTAAAATGTTTCTATTAAAAACAACAGCAAAATAAATTTATACTGTGGCACAGATGTATTATTTTTTTCAGCAATCACAAACAATACAGTCAAGATTATTATACAGTTATTACTACAGTTCATCGCTGAGGTTTGCTCGCAGATTTGTCACAGCAAACAGCGCAAACGGCCGTGTGAAAGAAATCAAACTGGCTATATAACACTTCCTATTGAGCAAAATATTACAGTGATCACTAAAATTTCACAGAGATCACCAAACTCCAGCATACATGATTTCCGGTGTTTTCAGGTTATCAGCAGAGAGAATGCGTGCACATGGTTGGGAAGATAAAGTAAAGCACTGGACAGAAAATGTATCCATTTAAGATTAAAGCTCTGTTTGAGGGATTTAAACACTTGACATCTGGCAACCAGGCTTGTTAAAAATACAGGATATCACAAATGTCAAATCAAATTAAAACAGGATAAATAACCAGCGGGCAAATATCGCAGACAATTATGCTTAATTGAGAGAAGCAGAAATCGTGATCACTATTAAAATATGATTTATCATGCAGCCCTAACTGTGTAGTATATTTGGCTTTTTAATTGGATTAAATGTGTACTACAGATTAAATAAACACAAATGAATTGATTATTCTTTGTTAATATAATGCTTTTCTGGTAAATGTGGAGATTTGAAATGGATTCTGGCTCATAGCTTGACATGGAGACCTTCACTGAGTGGCTAAAATGGAGTCCAGAGATCACTCTCACTAACACACATGAAATATTTACTGAGCAGAAAGGCCAGGTCACTGATTTTGTTTGTACTGCACTCTGAAGAATATAGACTATTATATTGATTATAGTCATCAAAGTCCTTCTTTTACAACAACAATTAAAGATTAAATGTCTTTTTATTTTCTCTGTCTGCAGTGGGAGAAGCTTCAGATGACCGCCAGCGAGAGGAGGAAGATCATGTGCTCGGTCACTTTTCACGTCATCGCCATCACATGTGTCGTCTGGTCGCTCTACGTCCTCATTGACCGCACGGCAGAGGAAATCAAACTAGGTTAGCCACGCCCACCCTTCACCAGCCAATTAAACGCTACTGTACCTCCCACTTCCTCATCCAGCACCGTCTGCCTGCTTCCCCCCTCCGTACCATACAGCTGTCCTCTCGTTCCCCCCGGATTGTTCTGTTGCTTATGGAACAATCACATTCCTCTGACTGACAGCTACTTGTACTCAGTGATGCATATCTTGATGTATTCATTACCTATATGCAGATGGCTTATCCGTTCTTTGAGATACGGGTAACTTAATATGGGTGTCTCGTTTTTAATTATGTGTGAGCTGGTGCGCTCATAGTCTCATTCTCAGATGGCACATTTACAGCTAGAGCACAATTCTTTTACTGATCGTCTAATACAGCGTTTCCCTGGGGTGCCTTCTGGCGAGAGCAGGGGTGCCGTGTAAAAACTCCATTAAACATTTTTAAATTGCTAAAATGTGTAAAAAAATAATAATAAATGTATCATCAATCTCGCATCGTCGGAAGCGTCTAATAACAACAAATAATGCACACAAATTTATAATAAAAAATGCAAATCATAAGTTTTCTGCGTTCGTTGAATTGCGGGGTTCCGCATGATTTCATTCTCGTGCTTCATTCCCAGCGTCCACACATAAAGCTGCCTCTTTTTCATGGCTTGTTGCGCTTACGGTCAAATACACACGAAACATTGTCACAACGTCCGTCTTGCCGCATATTCATAAAACACATCGGTTATGTCCGTGCTGCTGTCAACGGTAACGCGTGCGATTAATGTTTTTCAGTTTTACGTGTTAAAAAATATTTAAACACAATTAACGCAGCATCCGTTTTTTTCTGTCATCCTTTGGCTAGCCTTACATTATATAATTACATTCTTATTCATGCAAATGCTTTTAAACCATGCAACCGCGAAAAGACAAAAGAGAACTCGCTGTCTGTGAATGTCCTGCTGACACAGGACGACGCGCATCGCGTGCCAGAATCGACTTCTCTTTCGTGCTTGAACGAATAATAACACACAGTTATGCCAAAATGTCCGTTTTGTTGAGTATCCTCATGAGAGCAGTCTTAAATTAGTTAAAATCTTAAATTAGAGTTGTGAGAAGATGGGATGCGTGTGAGATAAACAAGTGCAGCAGTGACAACAGAATCAAAGAACAGGTAACAGAGAAAATTACTCACTGCTCTTGACTAAAGAACGCTTGTAGCTTTAATAAGGATTCATCTATATTTAATTTATTATTTATGCAGTGAAGACTGTAAAGTGTTTGATAACTTTATTCAATTTCTGTGTATTTCCTGACATCAGTAGCAGTATTGGTATCAGTGATACTGGGCTTCATTCATAAAAAAGATGCCATTAAACAATTATTTAAAATATACTGTCTTTATGTTGTTTATAGATTAATTTGGAGATTAACTGTGAAATTATTACATTATAAAATATATTAAAAACAAGCTATCTTGTGCAATTATAACAAAATTATCCCAATATAAAAACACAAATAGGCCTACACTGAGTGAGCAAACATTTAGGTGAGATTTGCAATGGTTATTGAGCAATGTTTTGCCGAATTATGAATAAAAGCCTTATTAAATATGTCATCATGTAAAGTGATCTCTGGAGAAGAAATTAATGATTTCCTAGACTTTATATGGATGGACCAAAAAAATTGATAATATTAAAAAATATCTATATGACAGTAGGCCTATATACGGCAGTTATTCCCTGTGGTATTGAAAATCAATACATTTCAAGGTATAGTATCAAAGTAGTATCGTGACAACACTAGTGTAGGGTGCCACAAATTTTTTTACATTTTCAAAGGGTGCCTCGACTGAAAAAAGTTTGGGAAACACTGGTCTAATACATATTAGGGGCTGCTTACACGACACAGTTTTCAACTAAAAATGGAAAAAAAATTATGCGTTTTGGCCATTCATTTACACGACAACAGCGTTTTGGGGGCCTGAAAACGCAAACTTTTGAAAACGGGTTTTAAAGTGCAAGTTTTTGAAAATGATACCGTTATTATCTCTGTGTAAACTACAAAAACGTGAATTTGTCAAAGTGACATCACTGGCCTGGCAGCAGAATACAGCGCTTTTAATCGTTTTCACGTATCCGTGTGAATGGGGATAGTTTTGACAACGTTGTCGTCTGTATGCGAAAAAATGCAAAGGAAAAACTTTTCTGTTTTTAATACATTGATGTCATGTAAACATACCCTCAGACACACAACTGGAAAACTCTAATCTGATTGGCTGATTTTACGAAACTTCCGATCTATACTTCCCCACTATATAGTATTTTAAGAGCAATACATTAAATACATCTGAATATGCAGTTGATGAACAATACACAGATAATCTACACTTTACTATCAAATTAGACTACAGAAAAGTTACAAATAAAGGTACAAAATTAAAAGCACAACTTTTTTTCAAGTTTAAGTGCTAAACGTACCAAGAAAGTTGTTCTTTGTAGTTAACAAAACTGGTTATACATCGTAGGTTAAAGAACACACAGTAAGGGTCAAAGGATAAAGCCAATATGGTAGATGTAGTTTGTTCGGGTAGAATTTTATACTCTATACCTACATAATAAAAAACGTACTTCTTCAGAAGTTCTAATACAGTGTATATTATTTTAGTAATTGGTCTTTTATTTTGATACAGTCTCAGATTTAACTGCTGCTAAAGGACCAGACACCAAACCGACATCAAAGACGTATCGGTGATAAAAGTCGACTTTGGTGTCGTTTGCGTTTGGGCCAAAAAGTTGCGCTTGAACACATTGCACAGACTACAGCAAATGAGCAACTAGCATGTGCATTATGCGGCTGTGTGAGAGGAAAATACTCTTCATACCAGCAGATGGCAGTAGTCCGTATTCTGCATTCTAAAATTTAGAGAAATTTAGAAGAGCTAGGACTGCGGATATTTAAAACAAAACCTGAACAGCCAGTCAACATGATCAATCAGCCAAAATGGTGATGATAGGGGTTGTTTTTCAATTGTAAAGATAACTTTAATGAGATAACTATATTAGCTTTCACACCAATGGGTAATAATGTTCTGTATTTTATAAGTACGTGCGGCAATTATGTTGTTTGCCACTTGAAATGCTTGAGATCTTTAAAGTTTGGCTGTGAATGTTTTTAGCATTCTCCAGCTGGAAAAAAAAAACTTTCTGAAACTGATTACAGATATTCTATCTCGATGTTGTTATAGTTGTGGCATAGACTTACCTATTCTCATAGAATTAGAATGATTATTAAAACTTTATATTTATAATTATAATTCTTGATGCGAACTGGCCTTAAGCTACATGGGAGACTAGTACACTAATAATAGAGTAGATTTACTCCCACGTCATCTCTCAAACTCCACTGAATCGATACCATTAGGGAGCTGTGGAGCGCAGGGACCGGATGTCTTCGGAGAATATGACTGCAATTGATTTTATTTCCATATTGAATTTGAGCTGGGATGCAAGTGTATGATTGACTAATCCTTTTACCGCACTCAGGGTGAGTTTTGACTCTGACCTCGACCCGTACGATGATGGGTGTCTGCCAGCGGGCACTTTACTGATTTGCTCCCAACATTAAGAGCCCATTCACACGCGCCTCATTGTACAAGAACTGTAGCTTCAAGGGGATCTTTGATCACTGTTACCATGGTTACACCATTGACTTTTCTTCATCATGCATGGTAAGGCTTGAGCAGAGTCAAGAGGCAGCGCATGCGCACACCTGAATGTTTCCACATTTCATTCCTCATCTCTTTTACCATTCGAAACCACCAGTTATCTTAAGATATGATTCCCACCCGCCTCCACCCCTGACCCTCCACCCTCTATCAGTGGCTTCACCTTTTGCCAATAGTGAAATAGTAACAAACTCTTTTTAACCATGCAGCGGGGAGAATACCAGGTAAACGCTTTTACATTTACCATTCTTTCCTCCTAACCCTTTCCTCTAACTGTAATTATTTCTTTGAAGGTTCCTCTCTCCCTCCCCCAGCTACATCAGCCATCTCTAGCACGAATGCTAGTCGCAGCCTGAATGAAGGCAATAATGCTTCACAGCGAGAACGCGCTCCGAACGCAGTGTGCACGGCTGCCTCAAACTGTCAGTTGCGAATATGCTGGACAAAGGCAATTTCAGGCTTCATGACCACTTATCACAGCCTGACCTCTTTTTTTTCTTAAATCTATTTTCTGGATAATATTCAGGCACAGAGAAATTAGAGAAAGCAATTGCGCATGACTTTGGAGGTAATGCGTCGAATAAAGAGGCGAGCGCTGCATTTGGATGGACTGTGGCGTATTTTTATCGAATTCGAAACTGACATAAATCTCTATCGATCTACTCTCCTCTGATATTGCTCAGGCAAATGTGTAGTTGTCAGTGTAATGAATGTGATGGACCAATCAAACTGGTCCTTTCTATATAATTAGGTTTTTTAATACACAAGATGTTGATTTTGAAAAGGCCACTTCTATATCAGTAGAAAAGCGAGCAGGTTGGCAGAAATGCTAAAGACTGTCCCGTAATGGCGGCACTAACCTCATCTTTTTCCCCCTTTGCCTTTGATAATCATGTCAGGTGGACTAAAGCTGCACCCCGGCCTGACTTACGGAGCCTCCGAAAGCAGTACAGTATTCCTTGTCCAAGGCCTTGTGCTTGAACAGACCGTAGCATTTAGTGATGTACTGTAGCACATGGCAATTCCCTCACACTTGATCTTTCCTGACATTTTAAATGAAACGCTTAATTCCAGAGAGGAAAGCAACTGTAAACAACTCAAAGGTTGGCGGAATTTATTTCCACTGAAGGTGGACTGAGAAACACCTGAAATGTCTTTGCTCCTCGTCTCACTTTCTCAGACATTTCTAATGATTTTGGTAAAGTGGTCAAGGGTGAAAATGCTGTATTTGCATTCTGAATCATAGCCCTGTGTCCATTTCTGGCTCTTTAGAAGCTTGGGTGGGATATCATGACTCCCAGCCGCCTGTCTTTGCATCCCTGCTCCTGTGTTTGCCCCAGTGTTGTGCTTGACGCATATTTTAGATCTTGTGTTGTAATCCAGAATCACTTCATATGCACATAGAGTTTATACAATATTGCTGTAGGGTAATGTATTACTGCAATCTTGCGTTAGGATTGCTGCATATGGGTCAATGACATGAGGATCTTTTTTTCTTTGTTTCTTTTTTTTTGTTTTTTTGTCCAGGACAGGTTTTTTAATTTATTCAGAAATACATTAAAAATGCAATTTATACATACAACCACCTGAATACACCTCTTCTATGATGTGGACTTTTTAAAAAAACATTTAAAAATGTTGAATGTTAAATGTTAACATTTTTGGGGGGAAATTTGAAAAAGGAACGTCCTGAAATATTGAAGTAATAGCCTCATTAAAAGAATTAAAGTCTTGAAAAGAAACATTAAAGTAAAATAAAGGTAGTTTGACAAAATAACTTTATTTATAGGAAAGAAAAAAGTTTCAACAAAACTGCTTATTAATATTTAAAAAAACCTTTTGTCAACCAAATCAAAGTCATCTGGTGTGACACAACAAAATGAATGTGGTGTAATTAACATGCAGAAAAAAAACATAAAACAGGAAATTATATTGTAGAGGAATGCGTCGAGGCAAGAAAGTTCCTTAAAATATCCGATAATATGATTTTTTTATGACAAGGCAAGGTTTTAAAAAAATCTGGTGTGGCTCTTAACGACAAAAAACTGAATGATATTTATGATTAATTCATAATATTTGTAAATATATACTTTAATATTTATTGAAAACATTAGAAAAACAAGGTTTAAGATGTAAACATTCAGATGTATTCGATGGATTGATGGATAAATCCAGATGGATAGATACTAAAAATAAAATGTAATTAAATGTATTCCTGAATTTGTTTTTGTATTACTTTTCTCTGCATTTATTTTAAACGTATTTATTTTTATGTGTTAATTTTTATTTTATTTGTATTTATGCATAGAATTATATACATTTTTAATTTTTACTTGACAGATACACCAAATGTCTTTTAATAATTAAAACATTATAAGCTTTTTAAAAATAACATGAAATCAACATAAGCACATAAAGTGCACATTTCTAAGAATTGAAATAAAAGAAATGTTCTTAGTTATCATGGACCCTCTTATTTGTCATTGACCCATATGTTTGATCCTCGTAATGTAAACGGATATTCATGTCACAATGGAAAATAAGCATTGTAATGTGTGCGACATACTTACAGCGATTTACTTTGATTGTTTCTCCCTTTCGTTTATCGTACAGGACTATTGGAATGGCCTTTTTGGACCAAGCTGGTGGTGGTGGCCATTGGCTTCACTGGCGGACTGGTGTTCATGTATGTGCAATGCAAGGTCTACATTCAGTTGTGGAAGAGACTCAAGGCCTACAACAGAGTAATATATGTGCAGAACCGCCCAGAGACCTGTAAAAAGAATGTTTTTGATAAGCCCTCTCTTCTGGAGCCCAACTTGGAGAATAAAGAGGCGCTCGGGCCGGCGCAGTCGGACACAAACTCTTCCCAGTACACAGAGACAGAGGACTACAGTATGGAGATCCTGCACGTGTGATCGCTCTTGGCCCACATATACCCTCCCCAACCTCCCTAGAGGACCGGCTGGGGCGTCGCATGCCCCGGGACACGTGGATGCCACACAGCACTGGGCAAGAGGACTGAGACTGGACTTGTTTTGTCGTTTAGATGTTATTTTCTCTTCGTACGTTTGTCCGATCTGTTCCTGTAAGTTGTTGGCTAACCATAATGAATCAGTGTGCGCTAGATCTCGGATCATTCCAACCACTGCCATTGTACTGCTGTCGTACAAGAGGTGAAATCCACCGTTCGAGCTGTGTGTGTGTGGACGTGTCTCCGCTGGTTCTGATGGAGTCGATGCATATAAGCACTTTTTATTTCCCTGTCCTAAAGACCCCTGTTTTAATAATATATTCAGTTACTTTCTACCTGGATAAGACATTAAAACAAACTTGAAGTTTTGTGGGCGACATCTCACATTTTATAGGTGCATTTGTATCTCCACAGACCCCCTCGGATGGAACAAAAAAAGGAATCTGAGGGAACATTTATGTACTGTTATGTATCTTCTTTAGAAAACTGTTTCAACATTCTGAATTTAGTCTTTGTGAAATGTACATTGTGACATAGGCTTTATTTTATATCAGCTGATAACTAAATAATCTGGATCATCTAATTACAATATTTATCCGATCAAGGGCTAGATTTACTAAAGTGTGATGCTACGGTTCTTAGCATGTGCAAAAATGATACCATACGGTGACTAGTCACTGGCTATGCTGCTGTTTTTTGCATTTGCTGAAGACGAGTACATTAGTGAAAGACTTTAGTAAATCAGGCCTTAAAGTGTTACAAGTTAAATAAATCCAAGTTTTCCGATTATTTAATTTCTCTTTTCTTTCACCAAAAGGATTAACAAAGATCTGTCCGCTTCTGGCATTCCTGCACCTCTTCTGAGTTTATTTTTAACTATAACTTGAATAACAGAAATGGTGTTTTAGCAATGACGACATGAACTACTTAGCAGGACTATTAAAACCTTCTGCTTGTTTTGGTTTTAAAAACAATCATAGCAAATTTCCCATAGATGTAATTTCAGGTTATATTTATTCTGAATATTGTATAGCTTTTCAATGGCTTTAAATGTTGGAAAATAGCCATGTTAGTTTTGGCCTTCATTCTAACATAATATAACATATAACATTTTTTTAACGACCTGAACACACGACTTTGATTGACGTCCCTGGCAGTGATCATGTACATGGGCTATGCTTCTTATAAACTCTATTGGGAATGAATAATTTCATGATCTGATATGTTCAGAAGGTATAGGATACTTCTGCCATCTAGAGCTACTGCACAGACAATGCACATCGTTTTTTTTTTTACCTGTTCTGACTGGCTTTGTGCCGTTTGACCAATAAAATATGCTCAATGTTCACAGTGCTCATTGCATAGCTTTTGCATTCCTTATCAAGTCTATCTTTTTGTGAAGCTTGTCTTCTTAAGTCGGGTCTGTATGTGTGCGACCAAGCATAATGTCACAATGTATGCACTACAACAATGAATTAATCCAACTCTGTCAGCTCTCATTTTGTTGGAGATATGTGAAAATACATGGAATAAAACTACTGTCGTTGGGCTCGGCACTTCAATGGTTTGCCAGGCCTCATATAAATCCTTACCATCTCGAATTAAATCCCCATGGCTGCAGAGATATTTGACATTTTCTCAAGATTCAGTGAAAACAAGTTTTGATTCTTTGATAGCATATTTGTAAAACAATGGGAGCTGGCTCCTTTTACTAGCTAGGTGTTACTAGGTCTTTTTAGCACTGCACTGCATCATATTTTGATGGACTTGTTTTAAGGCGCAGTCATTTTTCGTTTTGTTTCATGGTTCTTCATAGAAGTGTTAAGTGCATCAAACTGCAGTGCATTACTACTGAATTGGCTTGAACATGAAAAACATGACTGTTTCTTGCATCTCCTTGTAATTTTTCTCTAGTAGTAAATAGTTTCTCTAAGCATTTTTAAGGATAAAAAAATAAAATAAAAACCAAATAAAGGAAATGTAGAATTTTTCACCAGCCTTGTGTTGTATAAGATGTTTTTTGTTTTTTTTGTTTTGTTTTTTAAATGACTGTAATAACAGTGATTAAAGGTCTGAAAACTGCCTGGATATGTTGAAAATTATTTCCCATAGGAAAATTCAATGAAATTCTCATTTATACGTGTCGTCAAGGCCTTTTATAAACACTGTGTCAAATAGATAACATCAGTGGATTTGATCAATTTCACTTTGTGGCTTTCTCAGTGGATAAATACTGGTTTTGTGAAACTGTAAAGGCTTTAAATGATTTACATGTATAGTTTTGTATTTTACATGGATGTTTCTCTTTTTTTCTCCTCAGTATTATCATCTTTATTCGGATGATTTTAGTTCCTTCGCTGAGATATGAGGGACTACATTTGCAGTGTTTTTAAGGGAGACTGAGTGGAGCAATAAAAGAAATCTTAAATTAGCCAGTGTCAAACTACACAGTTTATTTGTCACTGACTCGTGCGTTTTGTTTTCTCTGCTGTGAGATCTCAAGTTCTTACCTAATTTTATAATTACATTGACATATGCTAATTTAAGTTAATTGTCATAACAGGGCCAAAGTCCTTTTTTTTGCCAGCAATTTAAGAAATTGAATATGAAGCATTAAATTATCATTCACTGTGCATGAGTCATATAAAGAAAGAAACCGAAATTATTGAGTGGATATAAGCCCAGAGGTCATAAGGTCATGGAGTTCAATCAGCTTACATATATAATCCTAGCTCCATGTGTTTGTCTTTAGCTCCCCTTTTGGCAGGACACCGAAAACTGTCAATTTAAGTCACATACACAGTGACTAAGACATTTTCAAATAAAGTTTGGTGTGAGATATCTATATAAACATAATGTGCCTTACCGTAAAACTTTCAAATGGTCCTTCAACATTTTCAAAAGCGCATGAAGAGAATAAAATTCAATTCATAAAATTGCCACTGAAAACTGACCTTACATCCAACCTCTCCAGCATTAATCTAAAAGCATCTGGACTCTAATATCATTATTATACACTCAAATTAAAATATTTACGCCTATATTTGAATTGCATAACAAATTTGCACCTATTTGTATTGTAGATACACCGCCCTCACGCAGAGTCACACATCATCAGAGAAGAGATGTCATTGCATGAATGAGGGGAACTTATTTTGATTAAAGATTTTGAGGGCACATGAATTTAAAAAAAAAAGAATGCATGGATATATCATTTTAAAAAATCCATTTTGATTTAATGGTGACTTTAAGATCTCTTTTTTGAGAAAGACTGGCCAAAATGGGAATAACCACTAGAACACAAAATATATTATCAGGACATTGGCTTTAAAACACATTTGATTGAACATAAACGTGTTACAAGATATGAAGGCAATAACCCGTTTAGAGCCTAACGAAGATGTACCATTAATATTTTTTTATCTATCTTCATGTAGATTTTAAAAAAAAATGTGGGGGATGCCTTCCTCAGAAGCATATGCTGTCATGCGTTGCACTTCTCGAATTGATGCGTTTGACCTCAGCTCAAGAGGACACAGTAGAAACGGCAGCTCTCAAGGTCATAGCAGGGATGTGTGTCCTTTCTGCTGTCCTCAGTGTCTTCACAGAATCATCTGCAATTCAAAATGAGCCTGCCTATAGCAGCACTAAGTACTGTTAATTACTGGTATGAACAGGATGCTCAATGCTTTAATGAGTCCAATCTGCCTCTTCTACATTAGCATAACTAATGCAAAGCTGCACTATAGCAAATAAATTAAAGGTCATTTATTGTTTAACTCTATGTTGAGCATGAAGGACCACCTTTCAAATGAAGGTTTACAAAAACACAGTTACAGTGATAAATCTGGCAGTCATCGGGGATCAAGCACTCATGCTGTCTTTTCAAACATAAAGTGTTGTTTTACAGCACAGTCCATACGGAATCAAATGGTTTAGTTGGTGTCAAAAGAGACAGCCAAATTCCAATTGAAATCCATCTGTTGTGTGGATTAATGTTAAAATACTTAGATTTAGGTGAATTGCATGTCATATTTTAAATTAGGGCAGTTATCATTTGCAGCTCAAAATGTTGTAAGGCCCTTTATTGTGATTTTATTTAATTATATAATAAATGCATGTGGCCTTCTAAACTTTAAAACTTTAATGTGCAATGCTTAACCAATTTAATAGGTAATTTACCAGTGAGGAATAGCATTTTAACCAAAACTTTTCTTCAATTACGAGGTTTATTATTCCTGTTTATTATACTGCTAAAGCAGTTTATTATACTGCTAAAGAGAGTGAAGGGTACACAAAAAAACTCTACCTAAAATTTACAAATCACTCTGAAGCCAACAATTAAATTTTGTTTTTTGTTTTGGGTAGGCGAGGTGAAAAATTCAGGTGCTGTGTCTACTAATAAAAAATATTGTTTTATGAATCCACAAAGTAGCCTACTTTTAATGTGAATATTCCAAATCTCATTCTACGAGTGGTATAAGCAAATCATTTCAGATAAAAGTATTTTTAGATAAATTAAGATCCGTCTTGTTTACTTTTTTTATTAAAGGTGCAGTGTGTGACTGTTAGCGACATCTAGCGGTTTGGTTGCAAGTTTACACTAAGGGCTCAGCCCACTGCTCACCCCTCCCTTTCGAAGAAGCTACGGTGGCTAAAACGGGACAAACATCGTCGTCTGAGACGGAAGAGAATAGCCAGAGTAAACCAAGTTTCTGTACCACAGTGCACCTCTATCTTTCTGCTGCTTCTCTTTCAAGGTAATGACGAAACGCGCTCTGTAGCGCTGTGTGTTCGCTGTCGGCTACGGTAGAAACATGACGTCACAATATGTCGACCTTCATAGAAGGGGATTCCCGCGCCTATAGATATAAATGCCTCATTCTAAGGTAATAAAAACATTAAGGTTTATTAAATAAGTTCTTTATACCCAACTGAACACATAGTTATGGATGTCATATTGCATTTCTGTTAATAGATACTCAAAATTTTTACACATTGCACCTTTAACCAGAGAAATTTAGAAGTTGCCTATAAAGCAGAACATTATGATCCGTCTACTTCCATTCTCCACTCATTACACAACCCTTTTCAAAATAGTATTCCCAATTTACGCATTAATACCTATTTTTTACAGTCTTTGATTAATACCTATGATTAATACCCGATTAATAGGCCTACGACAAAATACAATAGCATTTTAGCGCTTTCAGGTATTATGTATCATTTTATTAATAACTAGATGCAGCAAAAACGTGTAAAACTTCACAACATAGAGAACAAACTAGCTTAAAGTAGTGCACCCCCGCCTTTTTTATTTTTTTATTTTTTATTTTTACATGAACCACCTTGGAGATGCTTTAGCAGCCCCAATAGGCCAGTGAATGTATTGCTCGTGCTCGTGCAACTTAATTGAAAGTGAAATGAAAAACACTCAAACTCTCTGGAAACACAAAGAAAACCCTATGATTTTAGCAGAGTAAATGGCAACATGTCAACTATTTAAAATAGCTAATTATGTTAAGCTAAATGGCAATGTTTATAGCTTCAGGATTCAGGAATCAGCATTGTAACGCAAGTTCAACAATCATTTCCACAAACGAAGCACACTTTCGTTTTTTACCTTCATTGAAATGAAAGCCAGAAAGCAGTGCTGCTATCACTGACTAAAAATATTTAATTAAGTAAATTGATTAAAATAAAGCTGAAACAAAGTATAAATATTAGATATTATAAAATTACATTTTATTTATTTAGATATAAGCCTACGTGTTATTACATTTAACAAAATGTTGTGTTAACAATTAGGGTAACATGGGGGAAGATGCCCCCCTTAAGAACAACGTGCATTTACTTTTAAAATGTGTAGCCTATTTAGATGTTTAGCACGTGCATTATGATGATGATGATGAAACATTTCCTAATTTAGCTGTAATAGAACAAAATGAAAAACGATTCAAAGATGCCATCTTACCCCACTACTGAGGTTTTACCCCATCCACCCTAACTGAAATAAGTTTAAGTATTAAAGAACTAGAATTGCTAAAACTGAAATAAAAATAAAACCTATTAATTTTTTTTATAATATTGGTTCGCTTATGTGATCAAAAAAGTGATGTTCAGTACACATTCTCATGGACTTTATTCTACTGAATAATAACAACAACAACAAATGTTTAATGGTCATTTTATTTATTTATTTTATTTCAAACAAGCAATGCGCAATAAAAAAAATGTGTACAGTGCAAGGCACATCTGTTCTTGGCTGTTGACATTTACCGTCAGGCACCGATGGGACAGCCTGGGGTCCTTTAAGCAGGAGGCTATCGGCACGGGTGTGTTACATTACAGTCTCCTTCATTTCGCCCTCCAACTGGCCAGACCTTCCACATTGGCTCAGCGTTGGGAATAACTTCAGCAGGCGTACTTGAATAACTCCACTCCACTCATTTTGACAGGTATGTCAGTGTGAGAAGCATGGTTCATATATTACGGACATATCAGCTTCGGAGTTGTTAATTTGCTTGCTTTCTACTTAGTGCTAGCGCATTAGCTCGCGTTAGCCGAATCACTCAGAGCTCGGACTATCGGCCTGTTCTAATGTCACACCGCCAGAGAGACGCAGCAGCACACAGCCTGAGATCTGCCATAGCGTGACACGAGCTCGAGTCAGCAGCTTTACAGCCTCATCTACAGTGTAGCTTTAATTGATCAGTGTGTGAGCTTCCGCAGACTGCCATGCCTTCATTCTCAGTCACAGTACTAGAGCCGCTTGACCTGGCTCAAACAGATCCTTTTTGCTGATATTGTGTCTATGTTTTGCTTAAGATTTAACCATAGTTCGTGCTAAGTTACCTTTGTCTGGTTTGACCAACATATGGGTTTCCTGCGGCTAGTTAAAATCGGGAAGGAGATCCGCAAATAGCCTTGCCCTTACTTTGCCCTTTATAATAAAGCAGTTCTCAAAACCCCGCTGAATTTATTATTAATCGATAAGATTCCCGCACGTACATGTCTTCCCCCCTAGGCTTTCCGTTTTTACGTTAGAAGGACTATTATGGAATTGTTTCTATGCTGGAAGAATATTTCATCTGCAGCTGTAATTTACTACTTCCTGAAACGAAAGGCATAGAAACGCCTGTCATGTCTACAGGATCAGGCATTCCTACTACATTACTTGTATGATAAAGTTCACAGTGATGAATTACATTATGACATGAGAAATATTGAGCTCTTTTTGGAAATATAATTTGAGTCTATTTCCTAATCTGGTTTTCTCTGCATTATTTACAGTACTTGCCAGGCATAATTGCACTGCTATTCCCCACCATTCTGGTTAGATGTTTTTTCCCATGCGGATAAAGGGAAGTGTTAAAGCCTGGGAGACTAGATTAGACCAGATTGGCCAGTCAGGGGAAATTGACGCCATGAAATTAAAAATGAACAATTCTTTTTTTAATGGAATATTGTATATTTATTATAAATGATTTATCTGTGCACACCATTATTATTATTATTTGTAAATTCACGTGACCTTGTGGTCTTTAAACTAACCTCTCCCTCTTGCAGCACATCTCTTCTCTGATGATGCGTTTACTGGCGCGAGGGCCGGACAACCTGTCACTCACATGACATCACAGCAATAGCAAACCACTACTTTTCCCCCTTTTTATGTCAAATATGGCTTTGTAGGAAGATACATAATGGATAATTGGTCAAAAGAGAAAAATGTTAAATCTGATTCTGTTGCATAGAGCTAAATGAAGAATAATATATTTAATATTAATTTAATACATTAATTAAAACATTTTTTTTTTTTTTACTTTTTAAAGTATTTTGGGTTTCGGTTTTCTAGCCAAGTGCATCCAGAAGTTTCGGTTTCAGCCCAGAATTCTCATTTCGGTGCATCCCTACATATTTCTAATGTGAGCACAGCTTTACAGGGGTAGAAATGAAAAAAATCATGTAATCAATGTCTACATAATTTTGCATGCTGACTGAGTTCTGATCTTTTATTTTTATTTTTTTACATATATTTGCATACTGCATTGAGTGGTCTCTTAATTGGAATTCCGTGATGAAATGAATTGATCTCTTTGCATATATTCAAACATTTCGACCAGTGGTGTCCAATCCTGCTCCTGAAGAGCCACTGTCCTGAATTTAGCTTCAACTTTCCTCAACACGACTGCCTGAAAGATTCCAGTATGCTTAGTAAGACCTTGATTAGCTGATTCAGGTGTGTTTAATTGGGATTGGAGCTGTGCAGGACAGTGGCCATCCAGGAGCAAAATTGGACACTCCTGATTTAGGCACAGCCTTTACACTGCACAGTTTCTGTGTGTTGTTCCTCATCATACACAGCCAACAGAAAACATGCATTTGAACATTTGTTTTATGCAGTCCATATACCAAAGACTAAAGCCCAAGCTTGCTGTTTTTAAGGTGTCTCCAACAATCACCTCCATTTACATAACGCACACTTGTAGGTCAGTGAGTGCGTCACTTCCTGACTCGGTGACTCAGTTAGGTGTGGCCTCCTGTCAGTTCAGATTAGCTTGAGCAGAGCAGCTGCATTCAGGCTGGGGCATTTATCAAACTGATATGACACGGTCTCACTACGATTAACCATGGATAGCTAGAGATACCGTAGACCACCCAAAACGTCCTAAAACGATTGAGTGGCTCAGCTCAATTGTTACCATTTAAATGTGTTGGGTCTGCTTCCGCTGTATTCTGAACAGGTGTATTAATGTTATGATGTTCTCCTGACCCACTAATTATTCCTACATGTTTGTTTTTACAGATAAAATGGCTGTTCCCCCAACATATGCTGATCTTGGCAAGTCTGCCAAAGATATCTTCAACAAAGGATATGGTAACGTTTTTAAATCTCCACTGCTTCATGTGAAAAATTACCATTAGTTTTCTCTGTAATCATTTCCTTTGGTTTATTTTCTGAAAGGTTTCGGTATGGTGAAGCTCGATGTCAAGACAAAATCAAACAGTGGAGTGGTGAGACTTTTATTTTCATTAAATATGTAATAACTACTTTTGTCACTTCCTGGGTGTTTAATTCAAAACACATTAGTTAATTCCATATACGTCATGTAGCCTATTCCTTATGTTGGCATTCAACATATTTAACACAAAACCACTATGAATTATGTGATAAAACAAAACGCCTGCTCCCTGAATATGATCTGAAATATTTCTCTTTCCTGTCTCTATAGGAATTTAAGACCTCTGGTTCCTCCAACACTGACACCAGCAAAGTGGTGGGCAGCCTGGAAACCAAATACAAGAGGTCTGAGTATGGTCTGACCTTCACAGAGAAGTGGAATACTGACAACACCCTTGGCACAGAGATCACCATTGAAGACCAGGTCTGAATGCGGTTTTATTAATTGAATGGTCACCAATCATGTTTTTTTCTTTTAGTGTGGATAATAATTTGGTTTGTCATTTTTTCCAGATTGCAAAGGGACTGAAGCTGACCTTTGACACAACCTTCTCACCAAACACAGGGTAAATAATTCCTTTTCTCCACTGGCTCCAAAGCTTCAGATTTGGATGGAAACACTGATTTCTCTGTGCACGTGTGTAGTTGAGTCATGGGAGATGATATATTGTCTCTCACGGTGGACTATAACTCAATACTGTATTGAGGAATTCAAGTTCCGCCATGTGACAAAGTTAGCTGTTTTGTTGTGCATTGATGCATATCTCAAGGTTACTTTCACTCAAGCTGGACATCGCAGCCCTGCAGAATCGTTCCTGAGAGTGGCACCTGTCTGGTGTCATTAGGGTCTGTGCTCTCAGATGACAGTTGTGCTGACATGGCCTTCGCTGATGTATAGGCTCATGTAGCTCACGATAGGGGCTTTGTATCGGGTAGCAGAGGAGTGAAGAGCAGTGTGTGTCTGAGCAAGATTAGATGATTTGTTCACCGTTATACATTGTTCAAAAGCTTGGGGTTGGTAAAATTATTAATACATTTTTTTTTTTAAATTGGGAAATATTATTACAGTTGTAAACATCACTGGAAATAGAAGGGTTCTGATCAGGTACGAGTTTTAGGATCCATGTTAATATCAGAACAGTTTTCTAGTATCCAGCACTGGAGAGACCTAAGCTGGAAGGCCTGAAAACCGATGCTAAGGTTGTGTATTTCTGCTCCATTTGTGTGTAACATTTGCTATGTTTCACAGAACCCAGATTTGTTGCTATGTTAGCTATAGTAACAGGACAGTTTTAAATGCTATTGTTTGTCTGGGGCTGGAGTGCTGCTGGCGACTAACCAACTCTTGCTTGAACATCCATTTTTTCACTGCATGTTCATGCATTTTTGGGGGCGAAGCAATGAAAGGAAGTGTGTTTGTTTGGGTAGATTTCAAATATCAATTGTTTCTCAGAAATTGCTTGCTGCACCTTTTAATTTTTTAATTTTTTTTGTGGAAACCTTGATAGTTTTTTCAGGATTCTTTGATGAATATAAGTTCAAAAGAACAGTTTTCTTTGTAGTAGAAATATTTTGTAACATTATAAATGTCTTTACTGTATTTTTTTTAAATCAAATTGTATGCATATCAATTTAATGAATACAAAAAAAAAACATGAAACCACTTTTTTGAATGGTAGTGTATTTCACCAGCACTGCTGTTTGCTCTGTTTTATTGTGCAGACAATGCAAAATGGTCTGGTTTTTGCTAGCATCAGTATAAGCTGTGACTTAAGCTTTAAGTTGTTTATAAATGGTGCAGTGAATGAAATAGCATGACCAAGGCATGACTTTATGTCCTTCACTACAGTATCTGAATCTGCATTTGGGTTGTCTTGAAATCAGATGTTTTTTTGGATCATAATGGAAGCAAATTACTATTTTTCATTGTTGGCCTAAATTAATGATTTTTGGGGCAGTCCCAAATAGTATTTGAAATTAATAATTATGAACAGGTATGAATAATAAAATATCACAACATGTGGCTTTTATTTTTAAACAAGATCACGTTAGCACACTTTTCAAGCTAAATATTCACAAAAGTTTGATAGGTTTAAAAAAAAATAAAACGGTTAAAATGCAAAATTAAGACAAAGTGTTGTAACTCTTTCTGGTTGTCCAATGTTAGTGGATCATATTCATAGAAAATGTGATGAACTACACTGACTTTATACATTAAAATCATCTAGCTATCAGCTGATTTAAAAATGACGTAGAAAATTCTGAGAAATAGTGTTTTCATTAATTGAAATTAAGCTGAAAGAAAATAACAATATAAATATTAGAAGAAATTTTGCTTTGGCAGCTAACTGAATTAAAATACGTTAAGATACTAAAATAAAAAGCTAAAGAGAAAAACAAAACAAAAAGATAAAAGCATAAAACAGAAGTTAAAATGAAAAATAAATGGAAATATAAACATAAAAGCAAATTCAAAATATAAATACTGTAATAGTATATAAATATTACTAAAATAGGTGGTCTAGAATTTATTTATTTGCTGCTTGACTTGGTTTGTAAAGCAGGGAAATTTATATTTTTTGTATGGTTTTATCCAAATGCTTTCCAAGAAAACTGCTTGATTATTTAATGTTATTTGTTACACAAATGTATCACTTGTTTGAAGGGAGGGAACATTAACAATCTAAACAGTTTATATTTCTGCAGATCGGAATTTTGGTTTATGGCTAGTCAAAAGGCAAATAATCCATATGTTTAAAAACATCTTGTAAACAAATGTAATTCCACTATTGAGGATGCTAAATTATTTATTTTCCTTCATGAACAGAAAAAAGAGCGGAAAAGTCAAGACTGCATACAAGCGCGAGTACGTCAACCTGGGCTGTGATGTTGACTTCGACTTTGCCGGCCCGACCATTCACGGCGCTGCAGTGGTGGGCTATGAGGGATGGCTGGCTGGTTACCAGATGTCCTTCGACACTGCCAAGTCCAAGATGATCCAGAACAACTTTGCTGTAGGCTACAAAACGGGAGACTTCCAGCTGCATACTAATGTGTAAGTCCTGAAGCGTCACTACATCATTCTAAGTGCATGTGACTCGGACCTGGTTTATTTTAGTGGAGGTATGTGTTGATATTATGAGACATTATGTGCACAGAGCTGGCTGAAACGTCAGGAATTTTACTATGTTTTCCCTGGAATGATGCATTGAGTTTCTATAAATATGCCAGGCCATTGACAACCTGGACATATGAAATGATTTTTTTTTTAATTATGTATAATTATGAAATATTGAGAATTAATATTATTAAAGTCATAGGAACTTCTAGAGTTAAGATACACATTTTTAGATTGTTCTCATCTCTAAAATATTTTGTGTCTAGTAAATGTTCTTTGTGAGTGCAATCTCTATAAAATCTGAATGTTAAGAAAAACTCTTTGTAGGATTATCCTGAGTTAGTGTGCATTTATAATTATTAATTTATTGCAATTTAAAGGTGCAGTGTGTAACTTTTGGCCGTTGGTTAAACTAAACTGCATTAATTTTGTCTATTGCTCCAGTAATGATGGGTCAGAGTTTGGTGGCTCCATCTACCAGAAAGTGAGTGATAAACTGGAGACAGCGGTGAATCTGGCCTGGACAGCAGGAAACAACAGCACTCGCTTCGGCATTGCTGCCAAGTATCAGCTGGACAAAGACGCCTCCATCTGTGTGAGTAAACTCTTATAGCTTTTACAGAAATCACAAGTTAGGGCTCCTGTTTGTTTCTGCATCTGAACCCATAAAACATTTCTAAGGGGCCGTTTACACTACACCATTTTCAACTTAAAATGGAATATGTTTTATGCATTTTTGCTGTTCATTTACACGACAACAGCGTTTGGGGGCCTGAAAACAAAAATATGTCGATAGGCATGTTGTTTCTTTACAAAGTCACATCGCCAGCTACTGGCCTGGCAGCAGAATACAGCATTTTTTGTCGTTTTCACATATCCGTGTGAACGGGGATCGTTTTGACAATGTTGTTGTCTGTTTGTGAAAAATGCAAAGGAAAACCTTTTCCATTTTTAGTACATCGTTGTTGTGTAAATGTATCCTAAACGCACTTTTCTCCATAAATAGAAAAGGTTGTAGGAAACATTGATTTACTAATGCATTCAGTTGGTTTCTCCAAATTATTATTTTTCATTATTAATGGATTATTATTAATCTTCACTGTCCTTTATGCCATGAAAATGTGCATTTGCACTGCAAATAAATGCATACAGGAACCTTTGGATAAATTTCACAGCCAAGGCCAAAAAGGCAGAGCTTTATTTTATAGCATCTAACAAAACAAACAAGCAGTGTTTTTCGTCATGGCCTCTATATTTAGAGGAAAAATGGGTGTTTACAGTAAGAGGATTCAATGTATCCCACACTCAATTGTTGAGCAATAGTTCTCATTCACAGCATGTGATGTGTGCTGATTGACCATGACAAAGTTTAATGCCGCTGTGATGCAAAAAAAGAAAGCCCCAGAGCCACCTATGATTTCCTTTGGCCATCAGAGCAGACATATTTTAGTACAGCTTTTATATCGATTTCTTACACAGAATTTGGCATCGACCCATTGCCAAAGATCTGTGCCCGTGCTATTGAGGATCAGAGGAAAACTCTGTGAACCGAAGTACAATTCATGAGGCGCTACTAAAAGTACAGCTTTTGTTTAAGAGACTAGAACTAAGGTTCCTCCTGAATATATTTGTGATTTGAATGTTACATTTGGCTTTGCATGTTCACACTGTCCTCAGAAACGAGTCAACGTTTTCTCTCATTTCAACAGGCTAAAGTGAATAACACCAGCCTGGTCGGTGTTGGTTATACTCAGACTCTGAGACCAGGTACAGTCTTGCATTTCCTCTTTTATTGTTCACACAAGAATTTCTGTTAAAGGCATTGTTTTGTTTTTTTATTCCTCCCAATAGTTTATGGTTGGAATGTGTTCACAAAATATGCTTGACCTTAGTTTTGGAGATTGATAACACAAGCTGTTTTGGAAATATATGAAACATCACTCTTTTAATAATTTAGTTTTTATGTAGACTTCTACATTTATGTAGTTAGGATGCTGTAAAACAGGGTTCCTCAAATCCTGCAGAGTTTAGCTCTAACCCTGATCAAATCGATTTCCTAGTAACTCTGAAAACTGTGATTGGCTTGTCCAGGTGTGTTCGATTAGGGCTGGAACTAAACTCTGCAGATCAGGAACCCTGCTGTAAAAGCTCCAGTGATTAAATCTGTGGTGGTTTTTCAGGAATCAAGTTGACCCTGTCGGCCCTGGTTGATGGAAAGAGCATCAATTCCGGTGGCCACAAGCTGGGCTTGGGCTTGGAGCTGGAGGCCTAAACCTACTCCTGCTTAACATCAGTGACAAGGGAATATCAGAGAAATCTGGCCTTAAATCTAACTCCAACAGCAACCAGCAGTGGGATTCAGGATGGGATGGGATGGGATGGGATGTGTGCAAAGGCTCATCAAAAGCGATCATGTCATGGTGTTTCTTTTTGTCCCCTTCTGGTCCAAATGCCCTTGTTTGTATCTGTTTGTAGTTGTTCTCTTATAGACATTCAGCTACAAATCAAGTTCTTCATCTGTCTCCAGCACTGCCGCAGTAATTCAGTACTCTCTGGGACGGAGGGCATCTGTGGCATCCTGTTGTTCTTTTCTCAGTTAGACGGTGGTGGGTTTGTGACAAAACTGTCCCTGATTTCATCATTTGTATTGTATCTGATATTCCTTAGTCGTCTGAATGCGATTCATGCAACTACTTAACTCTATATTAAAGGTTATACCTGCTATTATTTAAATACTGTTATACCGTTTTCTTCTTTCCACGCATGCAACGACGAGCTTAAGCAGTTTACTTTTCCTTCGGCAGTCATCCAGAGTAATCGTTGTACATGAAGTCTGCCCTTGAACTGAGCAGTTTTTGGGTAGGTTAATGGGGAGATGAACGCTGGTGCTCCTGAGCTGGCATGGCTGGCCTTTTGTTTTCATTTGCAGCACAGACGACTATCGCAGCTCACCATGAAGGTGGAACAGGTGGTTTGAGTTCAGTACCTTTTGCTCCCGGTGTTGCATTATGACCCTGGTTCCGTGAGGCCAAGCTTTCTCAATACCTCAGAGGTCCTTGTGTATGTTTGAACTTTTCAATAAACTATTTAAACTCATTTATGATACAGTTCTTCTTGATAACAAAGCAAATGTGTTTTTTTCATATATAAACACTAGCTCAGAAATGTGTTAGCAACCCAAAAATGGGCCTGCAGGTCTGTTCTAACAGGACTGTGGACATGCAGTAGAGCAGTGGTTCTCAATTCCAGTCCTCGGGACCCACTGCTCTGCACATTTTGTATGTCTCTCTTATCTGACAGACTCAGTTCAGTTCATGGAGTCTATCCTAACGAGCTGATGATCTGAATCAGGTGTGTTAAATAAGGGAGACATACACAATATGCAGAGCAGTGGGTCCCGAGGACTGGAGTTGAGAACCAATGCAGTAGAGGAAAAAGGGTGCTAAATGTTCACTACCATATTGGAAGCAAATTTAATGGGCTTATTCACTTGTGAAAGGTAGAATAAGAGCTTCACGTATCTTTTGCAGTTCAGTCAAAATATTCAGTATTTGGGCAGAAATTAATGTCACTTGGTTGTTTTCTTCAGTTTTCACATCTGATATTCTCCACCCATTTGTATTGACCTATTGAACATAACTTGATTAAAATTGATGTTTTATATTCCTGTGTAATTAGGCGAGCAAGGACAGGTTAAGTAGCTTAAAAAACAACAACCCAGACTTTATTTAATGTGGGTTTACTATTACTGGGTAAGAGCATTTGAAAAAGCACTTTTTCAAAATTTCAGTTTTCCTTCTCATTTTATGTAATCTGCATAAATGTCTGTTTTGAGTTTATACAATTCATGGTAATAATATTTTTTTTCATTTTGAAGAAGGTTTACTTTAATACATTAAAAATAATACTGTCTTTGGTCCCCATCTTATACTATTAATTTTTTTAAAATGTTTTTGAAAGTGTTATTCTCACCAAGGCTGCATTTATTTGATAAAAAAACAACAAAAAATACAATTGTGAAATTATATTAGTTTAAAATTGCCATTTTCTGTTTTGATATTTTTTAAAGTGAAAGTGATGGTAAAGCTGAATTTTTAGCATCATTACTTCAGTGTCACATGATCCTTCAGAAATCATTCTCATATGCTGATTTGCTGCCTAAGATTACAACATTTCTGTATTTCAAATGTTGAAAACAGCTGTGCTGCTTAATTTTTGTGGAATCTGATACATTTTTATCAGAACTCTTTTATGAATAGAAAGTTTTAATGGAAATCTTTTGTAACATTACAAAAATCTTGACCGTCACTTTTGATCAATTTAATACTGACCGCCAACTTTTG
The DNA here is from genome assembly GCF_051911475.1 of Siphateles boraxobius. Lineage (NCBI taxonomy): Eukaryota > Metazoa > Chordata > Actinopteri > Cypriniformes > Leuciscidae > Siphateles > Siphateles boraxobius. Next base: position 4,259,962 of record NW_027508997.1, on the reverse strand, counting down.
AACAGTGTTTATGTGGGACTTTGAAACCTGAAGCAAAACCACTTGAGAGCCATTGCTCTGTAGACCTAATGTGAAACTCCTAGTTTCCAGCACTGAGACAGGCTTTGGTAATCCGGATGTCATTTTGTAGCCCTTCAGATTAAGATGATATATTAAAGTAAACTACAACAAAGTACATTTACATTTATCTGACGCTTTTATCCAAAGCGACTTACAATTGCTATATATGTCAGAGGTTGCACGCCTCCGGAGCAACTAGGGGTTAAGTGTCTTGCTCAGGGACACATTGGTGTCTCACAGTGGATTCAAACCCGGGTCTCTTACACCATAGGCATGTGTCTTATCCACTGCGCCATCACCACCCCTGATGTCTAAGTAGAGACATCTTAAAATATTAAGCCGTCTTATAGGGATTTTCTGGGTAAGTCTTAAGTGAGTTCTTAGGTAAACACATACACTTATTAAATGCCTTATGATCCTTTATAAATGAATAGCTGCTATGTTAACTAAAGAGAATATGTAAGTGCTGGTTGACAAGTGTTGGAACCAAGGATAAGAAGTGGAGCATCAGACACCCCAATAAACAATTTTTCAAAACTCAGAAGCCCTATTGTAGTTTTATGTCTTATGTAGGAAAATCGCTTGCATTAATACACTAGGAAACACTGATATGCTGGAATATTTATTAAGTTAATATAGCACTATTTTGATACATACATATGGCTGATCACATGTAGCAAAATAAAATCTTATACATTCGTCAAGATTCACACATTCATAATGTACACGTAGATCACAGTGTACGCATGCATCTGCATCGGAAACATCAGACTTCCAGAAAGCAATTTCTAAATTTCATGCTCAACTGAGATCATCTGTCACGCGGGTGTGAGTAATTTATATTGCATTCATCGAGGAAGCTTATTTAATCAGTTTTCACATTCTCTTTTCTCAAGCCATTATTTCTTAGGGGTTTTATTTTTTGACCACTATTTTCTGCTGTTATTCTACACTACATTAGTGGCTTTAGTTGTTTCTTTTGGACCTTTGGTGTCCACGCTGTCCTTCTTGCTGCTCTCTTTGACCTGCTCTGTCTTCTCCAGAGCTTTAGCTTCTGTTTTGGTTAACGCCTTCACTTCATGTTCACCACTGTCTGATTCTTTGTCTTTTGGGACAGTTTCTTCACTTTTAACATCTTTGCTGGTTCCACTGCCATTGGTCGTCACACTATCCTCTTCTTCAGCTTTCTCAAATGTCTTCACTTTGTTTTCTTTAGTATCCTTTTGTTCAGGCTTTGCATCAGATTTTGTTTCCTTGGCTTTGGGGGATTGATTACTCAGTGTTTCATCAACCTGTTTCTCTGTGACTTTAACTTCCCCTCCGCTTGTCACACTTTCCACACTGCTGTCACTTTTGCTATCCTCCTGTTTCTTTGACTTTTCAGGTTGTAATTTTTCTTCTGCAACTTTTGAAAGGTCCCCTTGTGTCTTTTCTGTTTCCTTAGCAAGTTCAACCTCTTCTGTTTTGACGCTGTCTACACTCTCGCCTTTTCTGTCCTCCTGTATCTGTGACTTTTCAGGTTGTGATTTTTCTTCCGTAATTTTATCCGAAATGTGCTCTTCTGTTTCTTTAGGCTTAGCAAGTTCAACCTTTTCTGTTTTGACGCTGTCTACACTGTCGCTTTTTCTGTCCTCCTGTATCTGTGACTTTTCAGGTTGAGATTTTTCTTCCGTAACTTCTTTGGAAATGTGCTCTTGTGCCTCTTCTGTTTCTTTAGGCTTAGCAAGTTTAACCTCTTTTGTTTTGACGCTGTCTACACTGTCACTTTTTCTTTCCTCCTGTATCTGTGACTTTTCAGGTTGTGATTTTTCTTCCGTAATTTTATCCGAAATGTGCTCTTCCGTTTCTTTAGGCTTAGCAAGTTCAAACTTTTCTGTTTTGACGCTGTCTACACTGTCACTTTTTCTGTCCTCCTGTATCTGTGACTTTTCAGGTTGTGATTTTTTTTCCGTAATTTTATCCGAAATGTGCTCTTCCGTTTCTTTAGGCTTAGCAAGTTCAAACTTTTCTGTTTTGACGCTGTCTACACTGTCGCTTTTTCTGTCCTCCTGTATCTGTGACTTTCCAGGTTGTGATTTTTCTTCCGTAACTTTTTTTGAAAGGTCCTCTTGTATCTTTTCTGTTTCTTTAGGCTTAGCAAGTTCAACCTTTTCTGTTTTGAAACTGTCTACACTGTCGCTTTTTCTGTCCTCCTGTATCTGTGACTTTTCAGGTTGTGATTTTTCTTCCGTAACTTTTTTCGAAATGTCCTCTTGTGTCTTTTCTGTATCTTTAGGCTTAGCAAGTTCAACCTTTTCTGTTTTGACACTGTCTACACTGTTGCTTTTCCGGTCCTCCTGTATCTGTGATTTTCCAGGTTGTGATTTTTCTTTTGTAACTTTTGAAAGGTCCTCTTGTGTCTCTTCTGTTTCTTTAGGCTTAGTAAGTTCAACCTTTTCTGTTTTGACACTGTCTACACTGTCGCTTTTGCGGTCCTCCTGTATCTGTGACTTTTCAGGTTGTGATTTTTCTTCTGTAACTTTTGAAAGTTCCCCTTGTGTCTCTTTTGTTTCTTTAGGCTTAGCAAGTTCAACCTTTTCAGTTTTGATGGTGTCTACACTGTCACTTTTACTGTCCTCCTGTATCTGTGACTTTTCAGGTTGTGATTTTTCTTCTGCAGCTTTGGAAAGGGTTTCTTGTGTCTTTTCTGTTTCTTTTAGCTTGGCATTTTTACCCTCTTCCATTGTCACACTCTCTAGACTGCTATCACTTTTGCTGTCCTCCTGTTGCTTTGACTTTTCAGGATGTGATTGTTTTTCTGCAACCTTTGAAAGCTCTTTTTGTGTCTTTTCTGTTTCTTTGGGCTTGACACTTTCACCTTTTTCTGTTTTCACATTGTCTACCAGATCAGCAACTTTGCTATCTTTTACAGACTCCTCAGGTTTTTGTTCCTTTTCCTCTTTCTTTGATTGAGCCACTTGCTTCTTCTCCAAAGGTTTCTCTGTTAATTTGTTGCTATCCTCTTGGTCTTTTTCCAAAGGCTCAGATTGTTTTGTTTCTTCTTTTACAGTCTCAGAGTTGTCTTTTTTTGCAGAGGTCTCCTCCTCTGTGTCCTCTCCAGCAGTCTGTTTTCCACTCTCAGCGTGTTCAGCAGCTGCTGGTTTATCTGGTTTTGGAGAATCTTCCTCTACAGGTTGAACCAGAGTTGTTTCTTTCTCCTTCTCTGCTAATTTTTTAGATTCTTGAGGTGAGATTTTGGAATCTTTGTGTTTATCATCTTCAGTTCTTGGAGAAGTTACCTCCACAGTTTGTCCACTGGGCTTAGCATTTACTTCAGTTGTTGCTTCAGGACTTTGTGGCTCCTGAGATGGTTTGTCTTTTGGTCCAGTTTCTGATTTCTCTGGCATTTGTTGCTTTTCTAACATATCTGGTTTGGGGACATCTTTCTCTATCTCTTTAGCTGGTTTAGCTGTCTTTTTCCCACGTTCTTCTTCAGGTCCATCAACTTTTCTATTCATGTCATCCTTCAGGTCTTTCTGCTCTGTGTCTTTTGTGTCTGTTTCCTTACATTTATCTTGTTCATCAATGGCCTTTTCTGTAGAGCCTTGAGTTGGTTCAGAGTCAGCATCTTTTTGTACCTCAGAATCAACTGGAGTAATTTCAACTGGTTCATCCTCTTTTTCATCACTTGGTTTGACTTCATTTTCCTCTGTCTCTATCTCAGGACTGTGTTCATCGCCATTCTCAACAGCTGGGTCATCAACGTCTTCAGCTTTTTGTGGAGTTTCAGTTTTCTCACTGCTCTCCTCATCTGGTTTGTCACCCTCTCTCCCCTCCCCACTCTTCTCAGAGCCAGAGTCCGATATCTCCACATCTTCTCTAGTTGTCTCTGTAATAATCTCTTCAACAAATTTGTACTGAGGCTCTGCTTTTCGAGTTGCTCCCCCCTGCCTTTTGACACAAGGGAGAGTATAGATGGGTGACTGTCTGTAAATGTATGGTACTGAAATATGTGCATCTGAGATTGTAGAGTACCTTGACTCTTCACCCTCCAAAAGTTTCCTTGAAAAAAGGAAACAAAACATTTCAGAATAATACTCAGATTCATTATGCTCATCTAGTGACATCCCGTAGCCTGGTTAAAACCAGACCCTTCTCAGTCGTAACTGAGTTAGGGTCTGGGGAAGGTTCATTGACCGCTCAAATTCCAAAGGGGCGTCACCAACGGACGTCTCTCAAATGCCTCTGGGCGCTTTTGGATAGACCTAAAACCAATCAGAGCGATCGTCATCTTGTAAAGCCTGCCTCAACGTATGTGATTGGTGCCTCGATTTGGAAAGATTGGAAATGAGCTTGAATGGGCTCTACGTCAGACTAACTTGCAGAGCAAATCTAAATTTGCCGGAAGTTCGTCTGGGTTTTCCCAGGCTAGATAACCTGTGCATTTTACATCTAAGCATTAAGAAACTATAAATCGGACATTTTTTTGACAACATTCATTACAGTCCCCTCGCAGACCCTGATTTCACCAAGTACAACATGTTCCAGAATCAACATCTTTGTTGATTCTGGAACAACATTCCAATAACCAATCATATTTGAGGGACATGTTTAGAGTTTATGTCAAGTTTAGGTTCATAAACTGGGTTTGATGCTTCTACATCAGTGTTATTCACATATAATTTCCCTCTTATTTTAGGGGAAATTTAATGGTAGGGTTAGATTTAGGAATAAGGTTATTATTACATTTTTGGACATGAATGTTGTTTCAGGATCAACAAAATAAGTTGACCCAGGAACGCATCTAACACGGCAAAATTTGTACATGCAGTGCTGTTACAGACAGATTATAATATTGCTATTATATGGCAGTTACGGCACTGCAATGAATGTTATAAAAAAAAAGCTGGTTTCCATGATAACTGTTGCAGAGTTCTGTATTTCTTACAAGGGCTCATTAAAGTAAAACCCCAGCCAGATCCTCTCTCAGTATCTCCTCTGTCATGGGATCAGTGACATGGATGTGGAGATGCTTGACATGTGAACCCTGACACCCTGCCAGTACTTATCGGACATTTCTAGTAATACTATAATTTGGTTCTGATGGCACTGTAATGAATCTTGTCAAAAATGTGTCCTATTTATTGTTTCCTAATGCATAGGCTAAGTCTCACAAGCATACGCATAAACAGACAAGGAAGCCGCCAACAAAATCATGAAATGACACCTAATTCTGCTGAAACTTAAACTCACTGTAATCAAACAACAAATTAACTGAAAACTGGAATAAAAAGCACTAAGTAATGATTATTTGAAATACAAATTAGCATTCCTGTTTAATAAACCTTTCAGTTATGTAGAACATTCAGGTGAAACTCAAAAAAATTTAATATCGTGCAAAAGTTTGTGTATTTCAGTAATTCAAATAAAAAGGTGAAACTAATATATTTAGTATATAACTATATACATATGCATGATTATACTTTTCAGAGGGCTGACATTTCTGTATTTAAAATACTTTTTTTATTGATTTCATGTCATATTCTAATTTTCTGAGATTTTGAATTTAGAGTTTTCATAAGCCGTAAGCCATAATCCTCAAAATGATAACTTTTGCACGATATTCTAATTTTTCGACTTTCACCTGTATCTCGCTTTGCTCACTCTCTAATTCTGTATGTCACATAATAAGTGATTATGCTGCAAGAAGGTTTCTGCAATGACATATAGTATCAAGACTAAACCTTCCAGGTACAAAAAAAATGCACTGTAAAGGAATTGAAAAGATATATATTTTAATTGGATAAACAATAGTAATCTAAAAATACATGAGTAAATAATGATAAATGAGATAAATGAATTTTGTATAATTTTTTTCAGACCTGTTATGAAGACTTCATAACTGAGAGTTTGCTATGAGGTCAACAGTAAAATGGTTTATACAGTATAATCAAAATATTGTTATCAAAGAAGTACCTGTAGGAATAAATTTCAGCATCCAGTGCCACTTTGACATTGAGAAGGTCCTGGTACTCCCTCACATGACTGCTCATGTCATATTTAGCATTTTTCAGCTCGTATTCCAACTCTCTGATTGTGTCCTGCACCATGGACAAAAGAAGTAAACACAATGGAAGTGCATTAGAGAGAGAGAAAACACGTGACATGGTATACTGAATTTTAGATTATGTAGATTATGTATGTATGTTGGTGTATAGTGCTCAGTGTTGGGATAGCGCATTACAAATAACATGAGTTAGGTAATCAGATTACTTTTTTCAAGTAACTAGTAAAGTAACATTACTTTTAAATTTAAAACAAAATGTCTGAGTTACTTTTTCAAATAAGTAATGCAAGTTGTGTCCGTTGCGCAAACATGATGGTTATTGTAGTTCTAGACTAGGCAAGTTCACTTGCACAAAAACAGATTATGTATTCCACAAAATGAATAAAAACAGTGAGATGCAAACTCAGAATATTACGCAAAGGTGAGAAAAAGTAACGAAAATGTAACGTAACACATTTCTTTACATAAAAAGTAACTAAGTAATGTGATTACTTTTTTTCAGGGAGTAACACAATATTGTAATGCATTACTTTTAAAAGTACCTTTCCCCAACACTGATAGTGCTCAACTTAATGTTTCTTGATTTAAACAGAATTGCTCTTATTTCAGATTTCCACACACTAAATGATTAAATGCGAACATTGCATCACATTATATAATCCTACCTGGAAGTGATGGATTTCAGCATTGTGCCGTTGCTCGAGGTCATACAGCTGCCTCTCTAGTGCTTCCCTCACACCTTTCACAGAGTCCAGCTCACTGTTCTTGGACTGCAGCTGTCTCCGATGTTCATTAATCTCTGCTTTAGTGGCCATGAGAGCTTCTCGGTTGACCTCAGCAGCTTTGGTCAGTTTGACGATCTGTGCTCGAAAGCGTTCCTCAGCATATCGGATGTCAGAGTCGGTGTGACCTTCAAGTTGCATCCTGATGTCCCTCAGAGCTGCAGTGACATCACTTCTACTAAAATCACTTATTTCTGCTGTCAAATTACCCTCCTGGACTTGGCCCATCATTTCTGCAACCTCGCTTTCGTGGTTTTTCTTCAAGAATCCGATCTCCTCTTCGAGAGATTTGGCTTTTCTGTCCATGTCTTGCTTGGTTAAGTATGCATCATTAATGCATTTCTTCAATACTGAAATGCTGTCTTCAGCATCAACTCGACCACGAGTCTCTCTTTCATACTTCTCTCTCAAAGTGTCAAACTCGTCCTCCAGATTCTGACGGTTTATTTCAATCTGACACTTTTGAAGGCCAATCTCATGAACTTGCTGCCTCAGACCATTAAGTTCTGATTCATACTCTTTGGACAGAGAGGAAGATGATTTTGCTCTGAGTCGAATGGCCTCGATTTCTCTCTCTAGTGCTCTGTTTTGATTTTCCAGGTGATGAACCTTCTCGATGAATCCAGCGAATCGGTCATTGAGCCCCTGCAGTAATTCTTTCTCACTAATTTTCCTCAGATTCATTCCACTTGCATATTTGTTTGAAAAATCTAAGCTATCAGCCGGGTTTGCGGCGAATTCGGTAAGGGTTTCATTACCTCTCAGTGGTGCTGTGGACCCAAGGCTAAAGGCAGACCTTGAAACTAGTTTCGACGAAGGACGCGGCGTTTGGTACCGGTACTCTTCCCGTGTCCGGCCAGGTGACTGAAGAAAACGTTCCATTGTGAGGCTGGTGCGTTTTCCTTCGCAGTGTTTAGTGAAAATGCTTTCCTTTTTATACTGCAGTAGATGCTAGGTTAGCGGAATAGAGCTGTCCATAGTACAGGTTAAATGCTCAGAATCAGCTGTTCAGCTCAGCATCCTGCGCATTCACTCACTCCTCCACTGATCTCCAGGGAACTGATGTGACGTCACACGAACCCCACTCGTCCGCAGATTCACAACTCATATTATATCTAATATTTTGTTTAAGTTACCGAAAATGGAATATGTATACAATATGTTGTAAAAAGTAGCCTACAGCCTTAATATCATATTTCAAAATCAGAAATTCGAGAAAAAAGAGGTCTATTATTTTTGTCTGAGAATAATATATGGCTGTTAAACTAAATAGCGGATGACAGGCTCATTCCACATTATAGCCTATATATATAAGATTCAGATACAAACAACAAACATTTTAACAGTTTTTTCGAAGATTCCAGTAAACACAAATTAGTGAGAGTAGGCTACGCTAAAGAAAAAAAGAAAACAATAGATGGGCGCGAATTGAGTATAGGCTTAGAATTGCATTATAATCAGTAGGCTAAAACTCCTGTAATTATTAAATATTTAATTATTATTACTTTATATCATACAGTAATATTATGAAATTATTTGTTGTTGATTAATCTTTTCAGAAGCAAATGTTTGCTCCATAGAGTAAACTTTCCCTTATTACAATGATGTAGGATTCAATTACATAAAAATGTCATAATGGCATAATCATCCTTTCAGGACTTTAACTCTTCAAGCAAGTAACTGCCAGTGCCTCATGTATGCATTTATTTATTTATTTATTTTTTAATCACATTATCAGGGCTGATCTGTAAGTCAACCCTGTTCCCATTATGCCTACAAAAATATCAGCATTACATTCTCCTTTTATTAAAGACTTTATGTAGAGTCATGACCTTCAGCACAAAGTTAGTTATGGCTATAAAGTGTAAAACCCCGTTTTAAAAGGCGTGTAATCTTAATGGCTATGCTATTTTTATGATTTAAAATAAAAACATTCATATTACTCAAATTTCTACATTCAGCACACACTCTTTGATTTTCATCAGAACTGTGACAACTTTATTATATGTTGGTGTTATTTAACATTTCCTCTTATTGTAAGATTTACATATATTTTACTGCAGTGACAACATTCCTCAAGCTAGAAAAGTACATGTTTGTGCAACAGAAAAGCACAAGTCAGCTCTCCACTTTCAGTCATGCTGAGCGGTCACTGTGAGCTGGACTGAATCCAACAGCGTAGCTTCCAATAATAAAAACACCCTTCTGCCTTCTTATCTGAATACATTTTACTTTTAACACTTTATTTTTATTGTCTGATATCACTAGTGCTTGTTTCTATTTAGCATATTTTTCATTTTGGTATGTCACCCATTTGCTTTATGACAGCGGCATAAACTGGAATAGAAACAGAAAGAAGGCCCTGCTCAATGATGGGTGCAAACATATCCTGATATATCAATAGTAACCCTTTCTTTTCTATAGAGAAAATTATAAGAAATATTCAATAGTAATGGACTTTAAAGTAAGTAAAGCACACTCCATTTATTTTTTTGTTTTTTATTAGCCTATTAAATAAAAGCAATTCAGCAAACTATATAATCTACATGTCTGCAGACTTTACATATTTTAAATAAAGATTTAAAGATGTGTTTTCATGTTTTATGGGCACTTTCCATAGACATAATGATAGCTCATTGCATTATTGAAGCCTATGAGTTCAACTTGTTCTCTCTCAATCGTTTTTGTTCTCCGTTCCAAAGGAAGCAAGGAACATCCGGATCTCGTATGTGTCCCGTCTGTCACGCTGAAGGACTTTTCTCATTCTGTTTCTGCAACTAAACCATTCGGTGGACACTCGTCCCATCCTCATGCCTTGTTTGTAATGCTCGACCGCAGCTCTCTCGGAGCCCAGCCTGTATAGTTTGAAATCCCCATACATGCGATGCCAGGCTTGACGGTCAGATGGCTTTAGGTCGGGAAGGGCAAACAGCTCAGTGAACTTCTGCTCTGCTTTAGCCGTCTGCTTTAGTTCTGCATACCTCTGTGCCAACTCCAGCTGTGGGTATATGTGACCTGGGTTTAAACTGGCACCCTTCTCTAAATGGTGAACACAAAGGCCCAACAACTTTGGATTGTGTATGTCTTCAATCTGCATGGCTTTCCAGCGGTAATTGTTAGCAATCTCGTGATGTAAGCGTGACGAGTCTGGCGCTTTCTTCAGCATTTTAATCAACACCTCCAGGGCCGTGTCATAACGCTGCTCTTTCTTCATGAACTTTGCAACACGCAAAACAACGCTGAGGTTATCCGGAGCCATTGTGATGGCTTGAGTCATGTACTGCCATGCCTCTGCATTCTTTTCATTCTTGTAGCACTTGAACCCCAGATACACGTGAATCATTGCATTGTTCGGGTCCAGTTTCAGAGCTTTCTTTAACCGGAGCACAGCTGGAGACTCTTCAAAACGCACACGCTTGTACTGGCCAATCTTCAGTCCCTCCAGACGGAACAGAGAAAAGGCAAAGCCTGTATTCCATTCCTTGTCATCCGGCTCTTTCTGTAAAGCTTCAAGGAAACTCTCCTTTGCCCTGACGTAGGACTTTCTAGAAAACTTGAGAAGCGACCAGGCTTTTTCACTCTGAACTTCTCTGTGAAGCTCTGTTGGAGATGAGGTGGGGAAAGCCTTAAGGATTTCATTTACTTTCTCTGCGTACTTCTCAGACTCAGTCGCATTGCCCATGAGACTGTGCACCCAGGCCAGGTTTCCATACATCACTATCACATTCCTGTCATCGTCCGGATGTTCCTCCTCTGCTAGTTGCAGGCTCTTAAGCGCCTCGTCGTTAAAACCTTGCAAATGTTTAACGAAGGCCAAAAAATTTAAATCTCTTTGTTTCAAGTTTCCTACATACTCGCCGTTTACAGAAAGTTTTTCACGAACTTTCACTTCGAGAAAGTTAAGATCAGCATCCTCCTTTAGCAAGCCCCATGTAAAGTGGCAGGACAACAGTTTAAGATCGTCCTCAGACATTTCCTTATTGTTTAAATCACAAATGGATGCAAATGTGGCCAATGTACATGTTTCCTTTGAATCCTTACCTACTTTGTTTACAGTAGCCTATATCTGACTGACCACTTGTTTTCAATTGGATCTGAAAAACAAAATTAAATGATCAATCAAATATAATTTGCATATTCATTTTAAATTAAATCTTATTTAAAAGTTTTTTTTAGATCAAAAGTAATCACTGATAGAATTTTATTTTTTTTCAAAAGTTGTAGCAATATAGTTTCTATTATTGATGTAAAGCAGCTTATTTTATTTGTAGAATACGTATTAATGCACATTATGACAACAGATTTAAAGTCTTACCTTCTACAAATCTTTGAGCTCATCTGCTGTTCATCGAAACAACATTCTTGGTTTTATATGGTATCGTTAGGTAACAGATCATTGCAATAACGAGTTACGTTTCACTTTCCACATATTGCTCTGATTAAAGATAAACGAAACTTGAGTCCGTATGGTCAACAACACGTCAAAATGTAACATGCATGAGTAAACTTCCTTTAAGAAGGAAAGCATGAGTAAAGCATGAGATGAGCATGAGTGATCATGAGTAAACTACCTTTACTTATGCTAACGAACAATTCTTGAGTAGGTAAGGGAAATGTAAAATTGCTATAAACAACAGAAAGAAATGTTTAAAATGTATAGCCTATCATAGATCAAGATTCAGATATACGTTTATTTAATATGGATTACATCAGTTGTCACTTTAAATATAAATTAAAGATAGTACAGTACAAAAAATAATTACGTTGCACACAATTAAATAAGTAGGCTACTATTGTTTTATCAAAGGAGAACTAATTTGAAAGGGAAGAGTAATGACGCCATCTAGTGGCCAAACCTTATGACGCTGCAAGGCTTAGCAAAAAATGGTTTCAGCAGCTTTATAAAATGTATTAATAATTTTTATGGTTGCAGGCCATAGTTTTCATGAACACCAGACAATTCAGTTGACAATGTGATTATTTATTCAGTGAATAGTGTATTTAAAATAACAATAATAATTGATTGTCAACGCGTAAACCAGGGGTGCCCAATCCGTTTCCTGGAGATCTACCGGAGCTGGTCAAGTAGAACCAGTTACATATACCTACCTGCAAAATTGAGCTCCAACCCTGATAAAACACAACTGAATCAGCATCACTATAATTACAGACAGTTGTGTTGAGCATAGATAGGGAACAGGAACAGGATTGGGCACCCCGGTGTAAACGGTCTTTCTATAGATTATTTATTTATTGTTAACCAATGTGTGTTATCTTTTGACAGCCAATGTCAGGCCATCTCCAACAGTGAGCATACTGAGATCAATCCGCTCATCTTTGTGTAACTTCTTGTTAAGTTTGTCTATGGTCTGTGAAGAAAGGTCACCTTCAGCTGGGTTAATGACATTACCACCCCAGAGAACCTGAAGAGCAGAAAGACACCAGCTTACTCACAACCAAAGAGCAAAGGTAGGAAAATATTTGCTTTATTTATCTTAATATTTTTAGGATTACTTATCTAAATGAATCTGTAAAATGTAGCATACAGCATGTATTTACGTATGGGCTCATTTCAAAACTAAATAGCGTGCACTGCATACTTACATTATCGATAGCTACAATGCCACCCTTTCGAACAAGCTGGAGTGACTTTTCATAGTATGTGTCATAATTCTTCTTGTCAGCGTCAATGAACACAAAGTCATACGTTCCAGCTTCACCAGCACTTAGGAGTTCATCTGTAAAGACACAATGTTTTCTTTCTATATCTCCACTTGAAATAATAATAATAATAATGATAATGTATTTCATCTTTACCCAAGGTATCAACTGCAGGTTTAATGTGAATATCTATTTTATCCTCCACTCCAGCCTAAAACAAAGATAGTTTGAAGTTATTTATTTGTTCTAATTTTACTTTGTAAATTCATAGTGAATAACAAAACATCCCTTATTCCCTTATCAGTTATCTTTGCTTTTCCAGACATGTAAGTTTGCTTTATGATTGGGTGCTATTTTATGCCATTATAAAACTATAGAATAAATAGAGGAAATTGTAGATAAAGCACTTTGCTGATTGGCTTTGTGCAGATATCAGCACTCAGATGTACAATCACATCGGTCTCAATCAGCAATCAGTGTGAAGTCTGATGGACATTTCTGCATCTCTGCCGTTAATCGTTACTGGTCAGCTGGACTTTATTGTGATGACTGTGTTCTTGCATTGGCAGGCAGTAATCAGTATTGAAACTGATATGTGGAGGTGTATGTGGAGGAGCAACTTCACAGATACGGTTGTCTGAGGCCCATGACACACTGGCTGCGTGGCGTGAGCGTGACGTTTCTGTTGCGTGTCAGCTGCGTCGCGTTTTCTGTGTCTTTGTACACCAGAAACGTCTCTGACGCGGCGCTGCTGACACGGATCACCCTTGTTCGACATATGGAAGAGAGTTGTGGAGGCCCTATACTTCGTGTTAAGCATAAATATAAAGCCTACTGATAAAGACACTGTCAGCATTATTATTGACAGCAAAATAGACTACAGAATATTTCGTTCTGCATTGACAGTGCAATATTTGAAAATTGATAATTAGGCCGCCTATTTATTTATTTATTTTTAAATTAGGCTTATTTATATCTGAATTTGTGAAAACCTAGACTTTCAACCATCAAAATGTAATTTATTTATATGTAGCATATTCGTGTACAAAATAACATATAAACAGCTTTTCCTATTCTATTTTGCCTTGAAACGCTTCCAACACGTTTGCGTGTCGCGTGAAAAATAGGCGTCGGTTCTATTTCTAGAATGCACGCGTTTTCCTGAGACGCGCGTGTTACGCAGGCAGTCTGCAAACTCTAACCTGTTAACATGGGAGCCGAAATAAAAACGGACACGCCACGCAGCTGAGACGCTTACGCCACGCAGCCAGTGTGTCATGGGCCTAAATAGAACAGACGCCTATTTTTCACGCGACACGCAAGCGTGTTGGAAGCGTTTCTAGGCAAAATAGAATAGGAAAAGATGTTTATATGTTATTTTGTACACGAATACATATAAATAAATTACATTTTGATGGTTGAAAGTCTAGGTTTTGACAAATTCAGATATAAATATAGGCCTAATTTAAAAATAAATAAATAAATAGGCCTAATGATCAATTTTCAAATATTGCACCTGTCAATACAGAACGAAATATTCTGTAGTCTATTTTGCTGTCAATAGCCTACTGCTGACAGTGTCTTTATCAGTAGGCTTTAGGCTATATTTATGCTTAACACGAAGTATTGGGCTTCCACAACTCTCTCCCATATGTCGAACAAGGGTGATCCGTGTCAGCAGCGCCGCGTCAGACACGTTTCTGGTGTGCAAAGACACAGAAAACGCGACGCAGCTGACACGCAGCTGACACGCAACAGAAACGTTACGCTCACGCCACGCAGCCAGTGTGTCGTGGGCCTAAAGCAATGATATGTCCTACTAAAACAAATGACTTCAGCTGCATAGGCTGCATTAAAATGTAGCTACTATTCAGGGCTGCGTTTCCCAAAAGCATTTTGAGATAAGTTGATTGTTGAGAACATTGGTGGTAATGGCCTCCATGATCAACTTGGACTTACAATGCTTTTGGGTAACCCTGTCCTGAATAGTTTTGCAAACTTGGTGAATTGTGTTTTGCTTTGGTTTACCTCTATAAAATATGGCTTGCCTATTTTCACATATTCCTCACTAATTTCGCAGGCCACCACGCGTCCATTCTCAGGAATTACCAGAGCCAAATTTAAGGCGTTGTATCCTGTGTACATACCTAAGACAGATGCAAAATGTGTTTTATAGGTAAGCAGTAAATTACATAATTTTCATGAATTATATTACTTGTACGCACCAATCTCAATAGTTTTATTGGATTCTATTAGTTTTGCAAGATTAGCCATAAACTGAGCCTGTTCAGATGCCACCATCATCAGATTCTTGGAGTCCTCCATAGTTCTCTTAAATCAGAAATAGACAGATGAAAAAAGTCAGACATTTTTCCTTCTATTGACCTCTAGCTTTAGTGTGTGATACTACACATGAAGACTCCTATACAGTAGAGTTTAAAAGTCGCATGAAATTTAAATGTACATGTACATTGGAAATTAACTGAATTTTAGATTTCTGAAAAAAGGACATTTATTATATATAAATATCTATTTTTTTTTAAGATTCAAATTTAACAGATTTGTATCACTGCATTTGTGAACTCCTTTTTACAAATGGTCAGATGTTCTTGCTTCCATTGAAGCACAAGATGGAGCTCATGCCAGCTCAATTGTTTCTAAAGTAAAAGAGAGACTTCTAAATACAGAACATGTGTTTATATATATATATATACACAGACACACACACTCACCGGTAACTTACACCTGTTCAATTTCTCATTAATGCAAATGTCTATTCAGCCAATCACATGGCAGGAACTCAATCCATTTATACCTGGTACACATTGTACATTTTTTGGCTGTCCCAGACGAAAGGTGACCAATAGTGGTGATTTCTGTGGTTGTTGTACAGTAAGAGAGGTATAAAGACGGCCATTGGCACGGTCTTGCAACCAAAGATAGCCTGCGATCAATTTTTTGACAGTGTCAGAAATTTAGCATGATCATCTCACAGTATGTTTGCTGATACGACCTAGGTCTACCGACTAGCCAATAAAAATGCAACATTAAATGGCGTATATTTCAACGCAACATAGTGCTAAAACTACTTACCTCAAGCTCCATAAGCAAAATTGGCATGGCAAGTTAGCCTCTGTTCCCCAGCCATGATAACACATCAATTATTTGTTTATCACTAGCGCATGCTGATGACGTTTGATTCTTCTATACTAACTTGTATCGTGTCCTATACGATTCAATAGGTGTCAGCATCGTGCAGTCTACATGTCGAACCCAAGTTTATTATATTCATGTCATACAGTGTGATTTGTAATGATCTTATAGGATTGAAAATCGTACAGTCTGTAGCATGTAGACAGGTTCAAGACTGAATGTTCAAACTGAGGATCAGAATGGGGAAGAAAGGTGATTTAAGTGACTTTACAACATTGCATGGTTGTTGGTGCCAGATGGGCTGGTTCTGAGTATTTCAGAAACTGCTGATCTACTGGGATTTTCATGCACAATCATCTCTAGGGTTTACAGAGAACAGTCTAAAAAAGGAGAAAATATCCAGAGAGCGGAAGTTCTGTGAGCGAAAATGCTTTGTTGATGTCAGAGGTCATAGGAGAATGGCCAGACTGGTTCGAGCTGATAGAAAGTGACAACCGAGGTCTGCAGAGGAGCATCTCTGAACGTAAAACACGTTGAACCTTGAAGCAAATGGGCTACGGCAGCAGAAGACACACCTGTGCCACTCCTGTCAGCTAAGAACAGGAAACCGAGGCTACAATTCTCATGGACTCAACATTGGAAAAATGTTGCCTGTTCACATGAGTCTTGATTTCTGCTACGACATTCAGATAGGGTGAGAGTTTGGCATAAACAACATGGACACATGGATCCTGCCTTGTATCAACGGTTCAGGCTGCTGGTGGTGTAGTGGAGTGGGGGATGTTTTCTTGGCACACTTTGTGCCCCTTCGTACTAATTGAGCATTGTTTAAATTCCACAGCCTACCTGAATATTGTTGCTTACCGTTCATCCCTTTATGACCAAGTGTACCCTTCTTCTGATGGCTGTATAGCTTCCAGAAGGAAAATGACATGTCACAAAGCTCAAATCATATCATACTTGAACATGACAATGAGTTCACTATACTCAAATGACCTCCATAGTCACCATTCCAATAGAGCACTTTTAGGATGTGGTGGAACGGGAGATTTGATTTGTGGATATGCTGCTGACAAATCTACAGCAACTGCGTGATGCTGTCAGGTCAATATGGACCAAAATGAGGAATGTTTTCTGCACTTTTTACTTCACTGTTAAATTTATATATAAATAAAATGCATGAAATTAAAAGAGAATGCAAAACATAAGCATTTTCACAACTGGTTTCTAAGACTTTTGAATCCTGCCTTTACACATTTATTTACTTAAAGGGGTCATATAATGCCATTTTTATACACGTTATGATTCTTTAGGGTCTAAATGAAAAGTTTGTAATATACTTTAATTAAAAATTATCATTAGTATTGTAAGAAAACACTAATTTTACCTGGTCAAAAACAGCTATGTTTTCAGCATGCCATTTAAGTGCATGTGTCTTTAAATGATAATGAGCTTTCCTCACCCCGCCCCTGTGTTCTGTGTGGCGTTTTTACACAACAGTTGAGGGTATATTTTGGAAAAAGAATGGCAGCGTGTATCTCTGAGGACACATCTGTGCAATCGTATCAATTTGAACCAGAGTCGGACCAGGAACAAGATGTCGTTAGACAAGTAAGGCTCGAACAGGACGTTTCTGAATGGTTGGTTAACGTAATGTCACTTTGATCTATCTTTGTATGTACTGGCAGGGTAGAGTGGTGAGATAGGAACGCTATGTGTTTACTGATGTATATGTTAGTTCATTGACAGATTGATGTTACAGCTAATGGTCATGAAAAACTTTTTGTAGGCTTGTCAGTGATGTGTAACGTTATCTATCCAGTGTTAGGTACTGTCAGAAATGATTCACGCAAACGTTGATCGTGGGGAATATTCCCTTCGAAAACAAAACTCAGCCACTGCGTCTTCAGCGGTTCGTATTTAGGAACACCAAAATGACTGCTGTGTTCCTTATTACACCCAAGAACAGAACACCACAATCGCTTAGACGCCATTCTGCTCCAGCATATCAACAATGGCGGACTACGACGACAGCTCGCTCAAAGCGGGCAAAGAACGTATTTGGGGCGGGTCTGTGTTGAATTGCTGCTGTTAGTTATCAATCGTGGGAGGGGCGTCCGATCTAGTGACGTCACAAGATCGAACGGCTCAATTTGAGGCAGGGGAAAACATATTAGCAGATTAAAACAAAAACACTGGATGGATTTTTATCATGATGGTTGTGTACAGGCACTGCCAACACACATTTCAGTACAATCAATTTGTAAAAGTACATGTACCATTATATGACCCCTTTAAAGGATTAGTTCACTTCAAAATGAAAATCGTCTTTATTTACTCAAATCTGTATGAATTTCGTTCTTCTGATGAACACAAAGGAAGATATTTTAAAGAATGTCAGTAACCAAAAAGTTGATGGAAGTGAACTATTCCTTTAAGTTATTTTCTTCATTTCACAAAATGAATTTGCTTATTTTGTGGTACATGTGTGTCCTTAAGGTGCTTTTCTACCCACCAGTCGTAGTTTGGTCAGCACTGGATGTTCTCTCAGAGAGTTATTCACCACGTACTGCAGCAGAGGATCATCTCCTTTGTGACTCTTGCTGATTAGAGCCGACTGGCATAGTCCTACACATAAAGTGAACTAACATTAGTTAAATAGAATTAACCATTGCTGGGGAAATTAATGCACATAATTTCAGAATAGGAGAGCCTACAGTATTATGAAACAGCATTTGTAGAGTTTGTTTATTAGGTTGGCATTTACCCGCTGCAAAATTTCAGCTTATTAAAATGCTCATTATCATAACACGCACTAGGTGGCCTATAAAAAGATGTCTTAGCACAACTTCTAGGCACTCAAATTAACTTTAATCGATGAGAAGCAGTGTTACCTTCAGGCCAAAACACTCCAAAATGTCAAGTAACTGCATTTATCAAGCAAAATATTTCAATGCATTGTCAAATTTCCCATGTGAGCGTAAATAGTCATAATGTAAGGGGACATAAACATACCTGTTAATGCCAAGAGGAGGATAAAAGTACAAAGCATCTTAAAGTCAGGTGCCAGACTTAATCAACAGAAACAAAAAGAGAAAAATGAAATTGTGACTTGTGCAAGTGACGCACAAATGTAGACTAGCTGTAGTGGAAAGTCCAAGTTTTGTTTGTTTTGCCTCCTCAGATAAATAAGATACTGCTGTTTGCATGGTATTGATTTGATCAAAGTTTTGCTTACGAGTACTTTTGTTCAATGGCTATTGGATATAGAATGAGAATAACCTGAATAGAAAGCTTGATACAATCTAGGAAATATGGCGTATGACATAATTTGCAAGAGCTGTGATTTTGAGACATTTCAAGAGGCTTTCACAGGCTGGTTTAAATTCATTTTCAATGTCATCACAGATTGAATGGTGAAATGACACAATAAATCTCTATATTTGCCAAGAAGCCATTGATTATCATGAATTAATGATTTATCGTCGAGTTAATGAATATTTCATCAGAGTGGACATTCCAGCATGAGGACATTGCTTTACCACACATCTTATGATGTTGTAAAATCAGTAATCAATTTATGAGTAATAGCTTATGTTGACAGTATGACAATACAGACATCAATAGCCCTGGATATCACTGAACAACATATACTGTATCTGTAAAGTTGTATTATATTATATTATATTATATTATATTATATTATATTATATTATATTATATTATATTATATTATATTATATTATATTATATTTTATAATTATATTATAAACTAAGACCCAAAAGGGATTGTGTTAAGAATAAAAGCAGTGTTTTTTTTAGTATCATTGATAGTTTGTATAGTTGTATAGTTGTATAGTATTCTGTAAAACAGGTTGACATGGTAAACAATGGTAACAATTCTAAAATGGTAACAATGAAAACAACTATTTAGGTCATAGATACTGTTGTCAGTTCATACTGCAGATGTGATAAGATTTATTATATAAATTTTGTACATATTCTATAATTAATAAAAAAGAGGGGGGGGGGAAAAGAAGAAAAAATAGACCTGTTTTCTTGTCTGTTCATGTGACGTTCGACATATTTAATATATTAATTTTTTTCAATTTAATTTGAAAGTTTTAGCACTCTTGTACTTGGTTCTCCTCCTTTCATTGGTCTCATGGATACGGTCCACCCAGGGAGGGGACAATCTGTTGTTATCCTTCTGAGATCAGAACCATATCTGGCCAACTCCCAGTCCTGTGCTGGTGTAAGCAGGCCAGATGAGGTGGCAGCTGGTGTTACCCTCTCCCCAGCCCTGACAAAATGATGTCTTCTTCACAGGGCATATGGTGCTTGCAGTGGGTGATCCCGCTGGAGATGGCGTCTGCTATGGCCTTCAGGACTTTGTCATGATGATAACGCCCCTCACTCAGGCCTCTTGAAAAACTGCCTTCCCACAACAGAAAAAGTTGGATGGGCTCGGTAGTTCGTCATAGACTGCCTGGATTAAGTTTATTTGATGGGGCTCATTTTTTTTTAATTTTTATCATGAATATGTTTTGTTTTATGGCTAGATAAAAGTAAATGGAAGTGTTTTAGTACACATAGTGGATGACAGAATGTCTATGCAAACCTTCAACAAAGTGAGAGCATGAGAGGGTGTCTCTGGCTTGTTTTTGCCTGTGTAGTACAGAGCGTGTTCATTTCAATATTGCCCAACTTAATGAAATGCGTTTTAATTGTCAGTCTTTGCAGTAATGTGCATGCACGTTGCCAGCAGAACATTGCCTCCCACACACAGTAATGAACTGAAAGTGTAAGTGTGTCATATGGTAAAATTGTTTACTTCATCTCATTACTGGCATTTCGAACGGTACATTTGCCTGTGTGTGTGTTTCACAATGAGAGAACCAAAGCACAATGCTAAGAAGAACACATTCCCAGTATCAGAGACTGGGTGGTGGGGCGTTCTCAAAGGAGAGGCCTACTTCCTCTGTCGATTCGTTAATTAGGTATTCACGGATGCAAACAAATCTCCCTGCCCACACGTAAGTCATCAACAGTGAAATATGGGGCATGACTACTGCTGTCTTTGAGTCTTGCTCTTGCTGTGTTTAATGACAAGAAGAGATGCCTGTAAATAACAGTTCAAATCCACCCGCAGAAAATAAGATGGTGTGTTCTCGTATCCTCTCTCCACCATTGCTCCGGGAATCTTACGTGACGCTAATTGTTCCTGCTACTTGTGCCAAGTACCCACTGTTCTTCGACACAATCTACAGACAGGGCCCGGTCCCTCGGCTGCTCTCGTGTCTGTTTAAGGACTGAAAGGATGCGTCTTGCCATCTGTAGAGAGTGTTTCTCTTCCGTTTCCCGGCCCTGATTGTATTTGCTCTTCCTTTGACTGTCAGTGCACCATCTTGATATATGCTCACAAACCCTCTCGGAGGCTTTGAGTAAGGAATACATGAAAAAAAGCCCTCCGCTACCGAAAGAAGAAAGGAAAATACATACGAAACTGTTAATATGAAACAAAATAATTCAAGAGGTTGCTCCTTTGGTTTCTTCAAATGGAACAGATAAATAGAGTTGTATTTTGTAAAAATGCATTACTATTACACAGAAGCTGTTGCAACAACTTTTTTCTAATGTGCAATTAGAGCTGGCTGCCTAATTTAGACAAAGATACACATTTCCATACAGTTGCAGTAAAGTTTTTGTGTCTGTATTTAGAACATATTTCCGTTGTGTATCTATGTATATATGTGTGTGTATATATATATATATATATATATATACAAATATATGTATGTATATATGTATATATACATATTGTTTCATGTATATACACTTTTTAGTACATTGTTTCTGGAAGCAGAAAATGCGGTACTTGCTGTCTTGCAGCAAGTGGCACTGTTGTCTACACAATTTCACAGAAAGAAACAGCATAAAATAATAACTATAATATAGTGATCACAAAGACAGATAACACTAACAGAGAGTTTATATATCAGGAATTAGATTTTTATATACATTGTATATTTTTTTATTTAATAAATAATAATAATAATAATAATCATGAACACATGGATCATCGTCATCATCATTATTATTATTATTATTTTGTATTTAGTTTTAAACCCCAAAGGCACAGCAACATTACAAGGTCATGATTTTACTTTTTCATTTCATTTTAATTATGATCTTATAAAATAAATGTAATAGTGTTTTTGTTTACAAAAAGGTAACTAGAATAGGAGTAATGATATTAAGCAAGTATGCAAACAGTACAAGTACCAGTGTTAGATGAGGGCTTGTATATATCAGAAATAAGCTGGTACAATTGCTGTATTCTACCTTTGTATCTCTTCTGCATTGTAACAAAGTGCTGAACCTGTTCTGCATAAAATTACGGGTGAGTGGCAGGTGCAGTTGTTTGACTTTCAAATCACTTAGGCATCTTTTTTTTTATTAACCTTGCATGTAAATAAATACAGATTTCAATTTCTATGGAGTTGCACGTGGAAATGACAGTCCTCAAAACATCAAACAAACTGCTTCAGGGCAATCGCACCATCGCAAGCCCTCTAATGTGAAAGGCACTGACACCTGAAGCAAGGTGCAAAAAAGACAAATGTCATTTTTTCAGAAACAATTAGTGAGAGAGCCTTCAGATTTGAGGACAGCTTGTCTTTCCAGGCTGTCGGCTCTTCTCTATGGCAGTGCAAGGATGCTGTGGAGCTCAGGCTTATATCACTCGCTGCTGACATCTCCCTGTCTGAGCAAGGCAGGCCTCTATAGTGCTACATGTACACACACACACACACACACACACACACACACACACACACACACACACACACACACACACACACACACACACACACACACACACACACACACACACACACACACACACACACACACACACACACACACACACACACACACACCTTCACATACGGCAAGAAAACCTTCCTCACCTGAATATTAAACATTGCTGAGATCGCTGTTGCTTTTAAAATGATGTTGTTTCTGTGTTTTCTTCTTTAAAGGCAGCAGTATTCAGGACTACGCAAGAGACGTTGTATCTCTTATTATATTACTGACCTTTTCAGAACAACATCATGAGTCCATTCAGATTTAAATGCTTCAAAAATATATTTTGATATCCGTTTAAATGTTGACTCCATGGATTCATGTACAGGAAATAACCAGTTACAACTAATCAGGTATGCTCTGATGTCTCTTGATGGATCTAGCATTCAGTTATGTATGTAGATAGCATAATTTTCATACAGCTAAATGCATAAAGATTAGTTTTTATACTGTTTTTATATTACTTATATTACAAACCAGGGCAGCTAATAATAATACATAATTACAAATATTCTTGTCATTTCTGACACTTCTTTATAAAGTAGAAAATCTAAATAGTTTTAAAACCATTAACATAACCATTTGAAAGTTTAGGATATTGATCATGTATACTGTAAAAACAGTAATATTGTGAAATGTTCTTACAATTTGTATATACATATAATGTATATTCTAATATGCTGATTTGGTGCTTAACATTTCTTATTATCATAATTTTTTGTGTGAAAAATATGATACATTTATATGAAGCACTTATATGAAATAAACATCTTGTTGAAAAGTCTTCACTATCACAATATATAAATGCAGCCTTGCTGAATAAAAGTATTAATTTACTTAAAAATAAAAACTTACTGGCCCCAAACCTTTGAATGGTAGTATACAGTATGTCATATATAACTTCAACGGACATAAAAAGTAGATAAATTAGAAAATCCAAATTGAAAACCCCAAATGTAAAGTATATTTTGGATATAAATTGTCCCACCCACTTGTCTTTTACAGAAGCGCTTCCTTGCAAAAAGCCTCTAACATATGTGATAGGAAGCTTTAATTCCTTTATCTCCATACTGCTGACACCAGGGCTATTTACACCACCCAGTGAGTCTGAAATGAATGTCCTTTTGTACAAAGTCACTTCATTTTCCTTCCCCATTATTCTTGGTTCTGCCTGTGAATGTCCTGTAATTGCCATAGTTGAAGTGCTAATGATAATGTTATAACTTGGATCAATTTGCTGTGGCAATTGGACCTTTTTAATTGAGTCGATTATCAAGCCTGTGTGTGTTGAAGCTTACAGAGCCAGTGCCAGAGAGAGCGCACCCCAGGTCAAGCGTATGTGTGTATAATGTGGGGTTTAAGTGCCCCGGGCCGCAGATAAGTGTTTGGGGCAGAGATGGAGGAGAAGACGAGGAGACGAGGGCAGATCATAGAGCCTCCGCTGTAATATTCACTGACAATCACCACATATGAAGTTAATCCAATCATGAAGAGATGCCTTACTTTCATCAGCCTCAGACACACTAGCATGAGGTCAAGAGCAACTTGTATTAGCACAATGATGTCAGAGAGAAATGGTGTAGATAATTGACTTTCAGTTCCTTTCAGAAGAAACCCTGACAGCCAGTCGGCCTTATGCAAAACAAAAATGATTGCCAACTGTGTGCTTAACAACGTCCAAACTCTTGGGATGTCGGGTCCTATTCCTCAGTTGTTCTCCGTCTAGAGCAACGGATAGCCTTGTTGAGTAATCTCAAACGGAGCAGGAATGCCAACATGTCGCTATGGTGAAGTATGTCTGAAGACTCGCAGAAGACTCAGGAAGCATGACTGCAGGTCTGTGTCATATCATGCTTGCACTTGTCTGATGAGTTCCTGCTTCGGAGAGAGATTGCCCGATGATTTGATCTACTTGATTAGCAGCTAGAAACGGCTATTCACGATCATATCCATCAGCTTTATGTGCTTTTCTTAAAGCTGTTAATTCACCCAACAATGAAAATTATGTCATTCCAAATCCGTAAGATTTTTGTTCATCTTTGCAACACAAATAAAGATATTTTTGATGAAATCAGAGAGCTTTCTGTCCCTCCACTGGCAGACAACGCAACCACTTTTAAGCCTGAGAAAGGTAGTAAAGACATCATTAATGTAATCCATGTGACTCCAGCGGTTTAACCTCAATTTTATGAAGCAATGATAGTGCTTTGTTTGCGCAGTTATCTTACAGCTCTGTTTAGTGATGCTAGTGCTAGTGCTTGTATCATTTCTTCCCTATTTGAATGATGATATTAATGTAAGTAAAACTATAAACCATGAGAAAAGGCATTCAATGGCAGATTGATCTGTTACATTTGTTGCACACATACAGTGACGCAGGACTTGTGAAAGGCAGTGCTCTGAAATAAATGTTTTATGGCCTATTTAGAGCACATGAGTGAAAGTATTCTTCAAAGGGACACTTTCATGATTTTTTTTTCTATTCCGCCATTCACATCCGTAGCAAAGAGGCCTTTGTAAGGATACCGGATTCTGCCTAATGTTCCATGAAGACCATGGTGAATTTATATTGATGGGACTGTTGACTCTGAACTCCATCGGCATGATTTTTTCATAAGCCATGGGGAACAAGAAGTCAGTCAGCTGACAGGTGTTAACACTGAGAATAGCGCTGTGAATAAGAAATGGGACACGCATAAGAACGCGGCTGGATTTTCTCTCTCTGAACGCCCCTCAGAACTTGTGTTTTTCTGCACGCACTGTTAAGAGTATAGCTAGACTTTGTAAACACCACAATGCATGTCAAATGGGATGAGTCTTGATAGCTGTAAAACATAGGACCGTTCCTGGCTTATTATCTTTTAGTCAAGCTCAGGAGCGACGCGCGTATGCGTTCCTGCACAGCCGAGCTCGCTTGGGAGAGCATTGATTATTTTGCCATGAGCCGAGGAGAGAGAGAGAGAGAGAGAGAGAGAGAGAGAGAGGTGTGATTTTTCTTTTGTAGCCTACTCCTTGAAAAAATCAAGAAAAATAAATATTTGTGCTCGCATGTCAGAGGGGGGCAAATACAGTATGTGTTTATGAGGGTTAGTGTCACAGCAGCTCTCCTCTGAGGAACAGTCTGCCAACCCCAGGCTGAGCTGCATTCTCACTAGTCAACTTTACTGCCTTCATTTGGGCTGACGAATGGCTGGCTGACTTATCAGCTCCTCGGCCTGGCGGCTGTAGTGAGTCCCAGGAGCTCCAAAGGACCCGCCGCCTCTGGCCCGATACATCCGCCTCGCACTTGGTTTTCTCTGGCTGCAGCGACAGGAAAGGGGGAGGCCGGCGACTTCAAGAGCCGGGCTTCCTGCAGCTGTTCTGTCATTCAGCGCCTACTCATGGGCTCTTGCTTTCTCAGCAAACATACATCAGACAGATATTAGAGTAATCCAAAGGTAATACATTACCCGGCGTGCCAGGGGGACACTCTGCCGGTAATGGATGCCTGTGCCGCACATCCCCTCTGTCAGCCGCTCCACGACTCCACCAAATTCCACCGCTAAACCTTTTTGCTTATGTCATTACCTGAATTTATTTGGAAGTAATACAGCCGGTATTTTATTCTTAATCACACTGCCCAAAGGATTGAGACATATTTTCGAAAGGAAAATACAGCTTGCATGCTCTTATGAAAGCTATATATTACCTGAGCACTTAACAACCCAGAGAGAGGAAATAAAACTAGCCGCACGATTCTTGTAGTATGTTTATAAGACTATATTACCATCTTGCCGCAGCCCCCTGTGGGCCTGAGGCTGTGCGTTATGGCAAGTACTCCATCTGCAGTTGCATATTTTACCCTCAGGTTATTACAATTCAGATTTGTTTGCACCAATTTACCGTTTATTGTGTTTTATGGTTCACTCTCTGTAAAACGCTCTTAAACATGCTCTGAGGACTAGTTTGTCTCTCGCTCAGAGAGGTGTTATCAGATGAAAGTTGCAAATTGGGTTGCTTGAGAGGGTAGCGTTGTTTTCTGCATTGCAGGCAAATAAGGGGACAGCAAACTTGGAGTCGGGATTCGTAGTCAGCTGCAGACTCCAAAAGGAAGATGATTGCTCTGAAAGGCCCCCATGACATCTCCACATATGGGGGGCCATATGTTTCCTAGATAGACAAGCAAGGGCGAGCGCAGCACTGCAAAGCACAAACAAGATCTTGGCACTTGGAGCACTCCGCCTATGAACAAAAGGAAACACAACAACAACAGATTTGCAAGTATGCTTAGCATAAAGCTTAAGGGTGGGTTCATATCCGCAGCCAAAGTCTACTAGATCAAAATAGACAGCTGAGAAAACGATATGCTTATTAAAGAGACATGCACACTGGGTGTATCTCATTAGTAATCATTGATATTTTCAAGTAAAATGTGCTTCTGAATTTTTTTAATATAATATCTGAAATAAGATGCAGTATGGTTTAGAATAGGGGTGGGTTAGTGGCTCAAAACATAATTATAGTATAAAATAAAAATGCATTTAAAATAGAAATATAAAATACACTACCATTCAAAAGTAGATTTTTTATTTATTTAAAGTAATACATTAAATTTATTAAAAGTGACATTTATAATTTTATAAAAGATTTCAGTTTCAAGAAATGCTGCTATTTCTGAGATGGTCCTCACTGCAGAACATGAAATCCACGGGGAGGAGTCGGATCCAGATCCAACTCCTCCCATCTTACATATACCTAAACCTACCCATCTCCGCTCCCTGATCCCTAAAACCACCCCTAATCCCTAAACCCACCCCTAATCCATACCCATCTCCACCCCTTGGATCTTGATCCGACTCCTCCCCGTGGATCTCATGTACTGCATTGAGGTGCTACTGCTATTTTTGAAACATCACAGCATTTTCCACAAAAATATTCAGCAGCACAACTTTTTTCAACCTTGATAATAATAAGAAATGTTTCTTGAGCTTCAAATCAGCATATATTCGAATGATTTCTGAAGGATCATGAAGACTGGAGTAATGATGCTGAAAATTCAGCTTTACCATCACAGGCAAAAAAAAATACATTTTGAAATATATTAAAATAAAAAAACATTAATTTTAAAAGGTAATAATATTTCACAATATTACTATTTTACTACATTTATGATCAAATAAATGCTACCTTTGTGTGCATAAAAGACTTATTTTGAATAATTTCTCGACCCAAATCTTTTGAATGGTAGTGTAATGTAGTTATTCATAAATATTTTTGAATTGTGGATGCTGACATTATGTCCATTTACATTTGAGTGTCATTTTTTTGGTCCTGTTGTCCAAAAACAAGAACTGGGTCGAAATAGACAGTGTGTAAATAGACAGCTGGATCACTAACATCTATCCAAAACCTCAGCACTTGTACAGGCTGTAGAGAGCCAGTCTGTTGTTTCCTGCTCCATATGGGGGGGATGCGTTGGTTTCCTCTCTTTCCCATGTTAGTTCTCCTCAGAGCTGAGTAGAGTCTACGAGACTGACAGCCCTGCTGATGAGACGATGGCATCAGAAAGCATCGTCTGACAGCTTCTGCTTGACAGGCTTCCTGTCTGAATTTGCGGTGGCTCCCAGTTCTCCTTCTCTCAGCCCTCTAGAAGGAAGAGACATCCCTGGACGAGGGGCAAGGTGAGGCTGTCACTACCTGACAAGTTTTCTTGTCATGATGAGCAGACAATCATAATTGTTCACAGCATTATTGATGGCACAAATGCATTTAAAGGAATTGTATGCGGTATAAATATTAAGTTTGGTCAACTTGAAGCACTGTGTCCATAACCTAAATAAATTATGTCCAGTTTTCTATCAGTGTAGAAAATGATGAAAAAGGATGTTTGTTTTGAATTCGTTTTGAGTGAGAATTGTCAATTGGCATCTCAGTGCCATATGTTAAAATGACAGGCCCGGAGAGAACAAATTCATCAATCACAACGCTGTCAGGAAAGAAACACACTCCAAAGCAAATACTTTCTTAAATGTTGCAGCAACACATACAATCCAAGAGTCTACAAAAAAAACTTTAAAATGTCCATATTTCCAGGGTCCAGATGCAGGTTAGCTCATGCCGCATCAGAGAGCTTGGGTTGTGCCTTTAAATCCCAAAGCATCAGCCCTGTTGATATCTTAATCCACCAAAGACTGCATAACCCATTAACTGGCTTATTTCCTTTTAATCAATTCATAAACAAATATTTTTAATCTGAATTGAGAATTTATACCTCTTACCTATAAAATAATGGCACTATACATACATGGATACATACATATATTTTTCACACTGAGGACAATTGAGGGACTCATATACAACTATTAAAAAATCTCTGATGTTCAAAAAGGCCAAACAATGCATTACGAGCCAGGGGGTGAAAACTTTTAAATGTAACAATCAGGGTAAATTGTACTTTTGTCTTCTGGGAAACTGAAGGTCAGTACTAAATGAAAAATATGATCTTAAAAAAAGAAAAATTTTCACCCCCCCAGCTAATGCTTTCATGCACAAGAAGGCAACACACTGAATTAAGAGCCGGGGGGCTGTCGATTTTTCTTGTCGAAGCAAGAGATGTTTTGTTCCAAAAGACATACAGTAATATATATAATTTGAACTATGCACTGTTACTATGCACTATGTCTAGTATTTGATTTTTGTAAGGATATTTTTGCAAACCTTATGCTATGAAAAGCTGGCAACATTTGAGTGCATGAAGTGTCCAACATTCCACACTTTGTTTTTTCAGTTAAATAATTTCAGCATCTCGTTATTTTAACTGTATTTCTCCTCTGTCGGAATATTCAGCGTTAACATCAATACTTTAAAATTGCATAGAATGGTGGATAAATAATTAGGATGGACTTTTTGTTTTACAGCTAAACAACGTGTTTATTTTTGCGATTATTATTAGCTAAAAATAGCGTGATTGAATAATTCAGCATCTGTTTTTCACTTCCCAAGGCTACAATATGATTTTCCATCCTGTACTCATGCTATTTGCGTGCTGCAATAGCTGAGACATTCAATATATGGTGGCTCTAGCAAAATAAGTTCCACCTTCTAAATTAAAAAGGCAAACGCCAGTCTGCCATGGTCTGTATGTGAAACTTGAGCTCAGTATCTGAACCAGACTGTACATGTGTAACAGACATAGGCCAGTGTTAGTAAACCTCACTCCCCTGGCTTCAAGAGGTGTGCTAGACACAGATGCTAGAGGATGTCGGTTCGAATCTGCTCGGACCAGGTGGAGTAGGACTGGTTTCACCGTAAAAACAAATTAGTTGAGTTTACTTAATTAAATTGTGCAAACTCGTTGTCTTAATTTAATTAAGAATAACTTTAATTACATCAAGTTCTTCTCACTTAATCTATTTAAGTTTTGTCAACTTAATTCTATCTGAATAAATCAATTGCTTTGTTTTACCATTTTTGGCTTTATTTTACCATTAAAATTGTATTTGCTATCGTTATTGGGGTTATACTGACAAGAGACAGCAAATAAAATTGTAATGATCTAATTTAATAAAAATTAAATAAAAATTAATAAAAAATACTTGTTACCATTGTTGTGGCTTGCATGCTGAATGTTGAATTCTGTGTGTGACTCAAGCAAAATTGCAAGATATTGTCACAAATATAGAGGGATTATATCAACCTAATTAAAAGTTTATGCCATAAATGTAATTATTAAACATGAAATATAGTTATGTTATACATCATTAATACATTCATTAATAATTTCATTGAAATAATTTAAGTATAAATATAGGCTATAAAATATTTATTACTTCACTTCCTTTGAAATCAAATGACTGTGATGCATCACTGCATCAATTGGAAAAGAATCACAATAATATAAATGTTAAGAATATAAATTATTAATTTTAGGAAATCAACATGAATTTGTGAAGTCAACTTATGTGACGTTCTCCCAAAATGTTTAGTTGTATTGATAATAACATTCAAGATGACTGGAAAATGAGCGTATGCAACTAAGAAGAACGATGACTGCAGAATTGGAAGAAATGAGTGAAAAGTCTATTAAGAATTGCCCCGCATCAAAAACCATTTGCCCCGCCTGCTTTTTTTTTTTTTTACTTTGCTTAGGCAAAATGGTACTCAAACCAGTCAAGTAATATTTACTAGGGTTTTCTGAGTAATGAAGCCATGCAAACAGTACAGATTACAATTTTTTTTCAAGTCAACACATTATTGGAGATTAAGTAAAGTTAACTAAACAATAGTTAGTAAGAACAATTTTAGATTTTTGGGTGCGTTTCCTGTTCAACGGCGTAACTCGATGCTTCACTACCATAGAACGATGCTCTTTCCCCGAAACCGCATTGTCGCAAAGTGGTCGTTCAACCATGTTGGTTTATGACATCGCACATGTGCTGGTAGAAATATCTTCTTTTAATGAAACTGTTTGAGATCGAATTAATGCTAGATGTTTTGATATAAATTACAGACATGGCATCTGAGGTCTATTTCTCATTTTTCTCAGTTATTTCGCTTTATTTCCACAGATTCAGTCATTGGCTCGTTCTTACATAATAGAGCACGTTCGCACATGCGCAGTCTTCAAAAACGGTACTTTAAATATCTTGACAAACTCAAAGATGTAAATGACATTTGTATGTATTCTAAATAAATTACTTAATGCACCCCTTTCGCAAGTGTGCATCAGACCTCACTTTGCTATGGGCTATTACCCAGAATCCTTGTAGTGTCGTGACGTTTCTAAGAGCTAAACAATGGGGGAGCAAAACGGTTTCTATGGTCCTTGTCGGCAGCGGGAAAACTCAGAAGAAAAAGGAAGCCGGTGTGGTGAAGTGTTGGGTCCCACCGAAATATTGGGTCCCAGCTTAGGACCCAAGCAATCCGATTGGTTCAAAGCACGTTTTATGGGTAATCGCTTTAGTGCCTGGCAAACGTCAGAAGGACTAGCCGAGTTTAGGTTGTTCCAGGCGGGTTAAATGAGCGCTGAGCGCCCGGTGATCGCCTGGATCTCACAACTCCGAAAACTTCAGATTAAATTTTTAATTTGGCGCTATCTTTATAAATAAACAACAGATTTGAGCTTTAAACAACTACATTCTCGACTGAAAAACTCTTAAAACTACATTTCGTGACAATATTAAAGTAGTATTTTTACATTTCGCTGCCTTTGTCCTCTGCTGTTGACGTAACCTACTATGAAAAGCGCTATACAAAAAAATGCATTACTTGATGGCAACATACTGCTTTTATCGAGAATGACAGGCTATTCACGGGGCACAGAATTGCCTCTAGCCAGGGATAAGTTAACATGGCCATATAATGAGCAGACAAAGTTTGTTATTTGAAAGTAAGGGCTTCATTACAAACAGAAGTGACGTAGATGGTGACGTGTGCAAAACTGTCCCAAATCTGCTCTTCGCAGCTTCGGGCCCTTGCGCACTTTACTCCGCTAAGTGCACTTTCAACAAGTGTCCACTTTGAGGAAGACCTTAGGGCTTAGTGTGAATATTGGGACAGGGCCAAAGACTCGTTCAACTATGCTGATAACGACGGAACTTGCGACCATAGTTGGCTAACGATGCTTTCGGGAAACGCACCCCTGGATGTGAGTGAGGTTTAGAGGGGTGAGTGTAACGTAGGCTAGTACAAGCTGTGTGTGTAAACCTCACTCGCCTGGCCTCAAATGGCTCCCAAAGACCATATTTTGAATCCCTCTTGGAGAGGGTCAAGTAGGACCGGTTACACAAGTACACTGTGCATGTTCATTGGCTGGATCAACCTTAACTATACAGTATGTAGTGTTATTTGTGCGTAGTGTGCCCTTCAAGTGGAATCGAAAATATTGTAATTGCGAAGTTGTGATTACGAGTGGGAAACTCAGACTTCTAGATAATATATGAGTTATAATATTTGAAAGAGTGTGATGATTTGAAAATGGTGGAAACTCTGTTATGTTATATAGCGAACATAATATATTAGGAGTAAAGTGTAAAGTGTAAAGTTAGTCATTCAACTTTCATGTAACAAAACTTTTAGATGCCATGCCATGTTTATGACACATGTTTATGATACCATTTATGACACCAATTTAAAATGTTAACGAAATGTGACTAAAATGTTACAAAAGTATTTTTTGAAATTTAGGTGGGCCAACTTACCCATTCAATTGTACAGAAACTGTATTTGTATAATAGTCAATAGCTGTCTGAGTGTCACGATTCCTGTCTTATGTTTTCCTTGTCTTGTGTTGACTTTTGTTATTTCCTGTCCTGTGCCATGTTTTGTAGTCCTTTGTAGTTTTTCTTGTTTATTAGTCCTTCCAGGTGTTTCTAATTAGCCCCGCCCCCTTGTTATCTTGTTTGCCTGTGTATTTAAACCCCTGTGCTTCAGTTGTGTTTTGTCGGTCGTTGTTTTGATGTTGCTGGTAGCTGTTCCGTGTTCCTGTCCTGAGTCCATTGGATTACCTGTTTGTTTTATTAAAGTGCTTGCATTTGGATTCTCTCTCCGCTTCATTTCTACCACATCGTAACAGAACGACCGACCAACATGAATCCAGCAGCACAACTTGTATGTCTCCGTCAAGGGGATCGACCAATTGAGGACTACGTGAGGGACTTTTTGGAGCTGGCTCATCTGTCTCGTATGGACGATTTATGTCTAATGATATTTTTTCGGGGAGGCCTATCTGAACCGCTCGGTTCATTCATGCCCCTGCATGACTTTAACGGGACCCTTGAGCAGTATATCGAACTAGCCCTTTTATTGAGCGGTTCGGCATTTACTGTGGGCTTGGTGGATGAAGAACCCCGCAAGCTCACAGTACCCCCTGAGCCTGAGTCTTTTCAAGTCAGTCCTGTCGAGACCGACCTGCCAGAGCTTATTCCTGCCGAGCCTTCGTTTCACGTCAGCCCTGTCAAGCCTGAGCTCCACATCAGCCCTGTAGAGCCCTCACCGCTGGTTCCATCCAGCACAGAGCCTTCACAGCTGGTCCCGTCCAGCACAGAGCTTCCGCCGCTGATCCCGTCCAGCACAGAGCCTTCGCCGCTGGCTCCGTCCAGCACAGAGCCCTCACCGCTTGCCCCGTCCAGCACAGAGACTGTTCAAGTCACGTCTGCCGACCCAGAGACTGTTCAAGTAACGTCTGCCAACCCAGAGACTGTTCAAGTCACGTCTGCCGACCCAGAGACTGTTCAGGTCACGACTGCCGACCCAGAGACTGTTCAAGTCACGCCTGGACCTGAACGCTCAGCGGAGCCGGTATCTGTTCCTGAGCCGGCGTCTGTTCCTGAGCCAATGTTTGTTTCTGTGTTTGTGTCTGTCCTTGTGGCTGTTACTGTTCTGGTGTCTGTTCCTGAGCCGGTGTCTGTTCCTGAGCCGGTGTCTGTTCCTGAGCCGGTGTCTGTTCCTGAGCCGGTGTCTGTTCCTGAGCCGGTGTCTGTTCCTGAGCCGGTGTCTGTTCCTGTGCCGTGGCCCCCGAGGGGTCTTCACCGCCCTGGGCGGCCGAGGGGTCTTCACCGCCCTGGCCGCCCGAGGGGTCGTCTTCACCGCCCTGGCCGCCCGATGGGTCGTCTTCACCGCCCTGGCCGCCCGATGGGTCGTCTGCTTCGCCCTGGCCGCCCGATGGGTCGTCTGCTTCGCCCTGGCCGCCCAATGGGTCGTCTGCTTCGCCCTGGCCGCCCGAGGGGTCTTCACCGCCCTGGCCGCCCGATGGGTCGTCTTCACCGCCCTGGCCGCCCGATGGGTCGTCTGCTTCGCCCTGGCAGCCCGATGGGTCGTCTGCTTCGCCCTGGCCGCCCAATGGGTCGTCTGCTTCGCCCTGGCCGCCTGAACTGCCTGCTCCACCCTGGCCGCCTGCACATCCTGCTCCACCCTGGCCTTCCGTCCTGCCGCAGTCTCCAGGTCCTCTTCCGCTCCATGGGCCTGGCCCTCCATCCCGCCCCCGGGTCCGCCTCTGCTCCACCTCCCTCCTGGACTGTTCATGAGGAGCGTCTGGAATCCGCTCCTTAAGTGGGGGGCTATGTCACGATTCCTGTCTTATGTTTTCCTTGTCTTGTGTTGACTTTTGTTATTTCCTGTCCTGTGCCATGTTTTGTAGTCCTTTGTAGTTTTTCTTGTTTATTAGTCTCTCCAGGTGTTTCTAATTAGCCCCGCCCCCTTGTTATCTTGTTTGCCTGTGTATTTAAACCCCTGTGCTTCAGTTGTGTTTTGTCGGTCGTTGTTTTGATGTTGCTGGTAGCTGTTCCGTGTTCCTGTCCTGAGTCCATTGGATTACCTGTTTGTTTTATTAAAGTGCTTGCATTTGGATTCTCTCTCCGCTTCATTTCTACCACATCGTAACACTGAGTGCCTTACCAAGATGGTCACCGAATGAAGGGATTTACCTTAAAATACAAAATAAGTTTTGAAATAAAATAAATAAATAAATAAATTGACCAGAGATCTTATTTAAACAGGAGAGCAGATGACAGAGACAGGGAAACCATGGAGTTATTTCTCGTAAATAAAGGCAAAGCTAAATGAGGTATTAATTATTATGGGTTTATGGAATTGTTGTTGTATACGTTAATTGAAATGAAAATCATGTTTGTAATTTTTAATGATAAACAATAACAGCCTGATCATTTTGGTGAACTGCTATAATTATTTTTTATCCTCAAGATAAAAAAAAAAATTTGGCAATAAAAGTATTGATAGTACTAGTAAAAAAAATGCAATTAAACAAACATTTTAAACATACTTTATGTTGGTACATTAATTTGGGGATTCAATAAATATTTCAGTAAATTTTATTACAAATGGTATTATGTGAGGCAACTTGATTAATCAGCATGATTGATCATTTTTTATGAATGCCGTTATGAATCATCAACAATTAACACAGTGGATGAATGAAAAAATAGTAGAACGTATAGCATCTTTAATGGTTTTTAGCTTCTTTATTTCAGGGGAGAAATATGCTTTTAATAAAAAGATTTATATGCCTTTAAATGAACCTTGTTGATGGGGATCGTAAACATTTCATTAACTACTTAAAATCAGTCTAATAAATAACTGATAAATTTACTCACGTGTGAGAATAAGAGGTTCTAGCATTTTCAGACAGCAGAAGCCATGCTTTGTTCACTCTGTTGATCTTAGACTCGCTAATCTTCAAGGCAATTTATAGCAGAGATTGCAGCTATGCATCATTTTACAGTTGTGCATTATACATAGAATTATTCAAATACTTTAGAGCATGTCATTATTCACCATCTTTGGGGAGTTCTGCCATGGGGAGGAGGCTCATTGAAAACATGTAACCTGGCCCAGGCCTGCTTATATATTCTAATACAAAGCTCTGAATTTCTCTGATTGTTGTGAAGTTACATCATCTATGTTCTGGAAAAACCTTCTCAACACCCCACCTCCTGGATGCCATCCCCCTGTCACATCACTTAACACAGTTCTCACATTTCATATCAAATCTTAAGAAACGTTAAATGGGGTCTTTCCATTTTTGCCCTTCTCATCACATTAATTAAAGCTAAAAAGACAAGTGTTGTGTGTATAACCCTAGGTCTATTTGCAGATAAAAAGGACCATGTCAGCTCACATGTAGCCTTTGAGGTTGGACTGAAAATGAAATATTGTGTCTTTCACTTCCAAATAGAAAAATCACTTTCATTACTCATCACCACATCCGCCAAGTTGAAAACCTTCCTGAAATGCCAACATTCTCAAGGGAATTACGCCAAGGCTAAATTTGTTTATAATTTGGGCTATCATACAAAGACTATTTATGCTTTGAGATATATAGGGTTGTTAATGTCTTTCATCAAGCTGCCAAAGCTGGATTTAAACCATCAAACAATTAATACCAAATTTTCGAATCACTCATTGAGTCCATGTATCGTTTTACTCGGAGTGTGTTAGTCATCTGAGAGCCACATGCAGCTATCATCCAAGAGTTATTGCAGGCAGCTGAAGCCTCAGATATAGCACCTTGCCGTCCGCTTCTTTCAGTGAAACTCTCAGTGTTTGCAGGCCTTTGAAAAGCGCATCGGTCCCCCAACTCAACTCAAGTGCCTATGTCATCCAGAATGACAATTCTCACTACAAAGTCCAACACAGAGTGACGACAGGATGCTGGAAAGTGTTGGAGACACAAGGGAAATATCACATTTCTCTTTCCCCTCCGGAGCGATGGTCTCTTAATACAGCTAATGAGAAAGGAGTGCTATGAGTCCTCATGAAACAGTAATTGTCAGGATTTCTCTTTAGAAGAACAGCATGTGTGTGTGTGTGTGTGTTTGGGATATTAAAGTGCCGTAACCTTCTGCCTTCCTGCCCTCTGGGTTGACACTTTTACTTGATTACTGAGGAATCATTAGGCCCGTCTGGTTTTAAGTGCAGCAAAATGGCATGAAACTATCCCAGGTTTGCAAGTTGTTGGAAATAGCATAGTCTCGAGAGCCGCAAAACAATGATGTAATGGTTTGTTCTATTCGTCTTCTAAAGTTAAGTTCATGGAATTAAGATTATGCAGTTTTAAGAAGCACTGTGTGTTTTTTTAGCTAGGGTTTCATCATAACGTTGACAAATGGTCCATTAGTTCAGGGAGTGATGATGAGTAATATGAACTAATGAGGAAATACAATATCCAGGAAATTACAATAAATGATCCAACAACTTCTTCAGGAGAAATCAAATATACTTGATCTTTTGAGATAAAAGAGTTAATTGTACTATGAAAACATACTGTAGTTTTTCTGGAACTGAAAACTTCCTCTCCGGTGAAGAAAAAGGATCATTCATTGAAACTAACGCCTATTTTATGTCACATGCACAAACCTCATGTCAGCGTACAGTTACAAAATTTCTACATAATTTATAAAATGGCTGTTTGGAATGTGCCATTGATAATTATTACAAATTTCTTTGTCTATTTACATGAGGAACAAAATCACATTTACATTCCAAACTGCAAAAATGTAAAAGAGATGGTAGAGAATGTGGGGGGGAAAGAAAGGCTTACTGCAAAAAAATTACTTCTTGACAGCAGATCTTAAAAAAGTACAAATAAAAATAAATAGAAAAGTATGGCCCTTCAACATTAACCCTTCCATGTAAATAATGGACTCGTAGAGACGTGTACGTTCTTCCTTGGAAGTGTGTAAGGGCTTCTACTTCATTGCTTGCGTCTGATGTGAGAGACATATGAGTTGACAGTGATAAAATGAAGGACAGAATATCTTTCTTTTTCTATCTGATGACAATGTATAAAACTTTGCTGAGACAAATGGAATAAAAATAAAGTCACTTAATTATCACTCGCATGGAAGTCTGAAACAGCTAGATAGTAAATGCAACTGTGTAAAATTTTAGTATGTAATAATTCATTGTTATTTTGCATATTTTATAACGTGTCTGCACACATTTGTATCATCTGTAATCTGGACTGCAGATCAAATTTAGATTTTCTTTATCCTTTCTGAAGATTATTTAGAGCTTCACGGGTACATCTTTTGGAGAAATCGTTTTTATTGCCCAGAGTCATTACAGGAAAAACAAAAGGTCTCAAGGCTTAATTTGCTAATTATTAAAACACAATTACATTTGTTTT
The DNA here is from genome assembly GCF_051911475.1 of Siphateles boraxobius. Taxonomy (NCBI): domain Eukaryota; kingdom Metazoa; phylum Chordata; class Actinopteri; order Cypriniformes; family Leuciscidae; genus Siphateles; species Siphateles boraxobius. Next base: position 4,221,771 of record NW_027508997.1, on the reverse strand, counting down.
ATCACCATTAGCAATGTGACTCAAAATCAGTTTGTGTTAGGTCAGTAACTCCTCCCAAATTGGAGAAAACATTCATTTAAATCCTTATGATGTGCCCAGATTCTATTTTCCAAGCTAATAAAGTGCATAAATGATTCATGGCAGACACATACATAATTCATAATTAGATTACCACTTGATGGAGTGGAAGTTATTAATTGTGAAGATACATGTGCGGCCGCTAATTCTTGAATTCATTTGTGTAGTTTTCTTTATTGGCACAATGCTCCATGAGCTGTGCTGCACTGCTGCTTCTGATTACCAGGCAGCATTAACACATTGTTACAGCAAATTATCTCTTTCCTGGGACAGGCCAGACATTAGTGATGGCTGCAATATGCATTTGCCTTTAAAACTTAAGGGGGTGATTTAATTTATCGAAAGTGTCAGATGGCCCCAGTAAGTAATTATTTCAAACACCCTGAAGATGGCAGCTAATATATTCCAGCACTGTAGGGAACGCATTGTGACTAAGCTGTCCTCTCCTCTGTCCATCCGAATAAACTGTCCTCATACAATCTGAGCTCTAGAAACCATATGGAGCTGTACGCCAGAGAGATTATTCAAAAAGCATGAGCATGTGCTAGTGTAAACCTCTAAGTCAAGTAGCATTGTCTTAAACTAATAGGGGCATAACTGGACACTATTGTACAGTATAGTGGAGTATTTTTGGACATGTAATTTCACATATGGACAAGTTTGACATTTGCAACCTTTCTCAATGCTTTCATCCACTGCAGGACTCTATATTATGAGCATTGCTTAATATTTTAAAATAGTGATGTTAATGGGATTTTTCACACAAAGATTCAGTTTTTTCCCACCGAACACAAAATGAACATTTATGTTAAATGAACGTTTATTAACTATTAACTAAGACTTTTGCCTCAATAAACTCCTGCTTATTAATAGTTAGAAAAGAAGTTGTTAAATGTAGGTATTGGGTATAGGATTAAGGGATGTAGAATAAGTAATTAATATGTGTTTTTAATAACCAGCCAATATCCTAATATGCATGCTAATAAGCAACTAGTTAATAGTGAGAATTGGACCCTAATCTAAAGTGTTACCAAATCTTCCAGCTGTTCTTTTTCTATAAAAACATAGTTCATAATGATCACATCTTTGAATGCTCCAAAAACATGAAATTATGTTTCTGAAACCATATAATAGCATTATATAACTCAATCACACATGGCACGTCATGTTAGGTTCTCTTACGAGAGGTTCTCTCGTATTGCGTAAGTTTAGCTTACGCTACGGGAAAGATTCATCTTCTCGAGATACTGAAGCCAAAAAATTATCCTTAATTTTGTATAACTTGTCAACGCAGTGCAGCAGCTAGCAGACCTAGAGCAGGCCATCTCGCGTGCTCATTGGCTGCCCTGCGGGCAACTGCTGCAGCCTACCAGTGCGCCCGGCGTGACGTCACGCCCAATGAAGGGCGCCCGCGCCTTTATAGCGTCACAGCCCACCAGATAGGCGTGGCTTAGCGTATAAAATAGGGGCTGTAGGCTGAATTCTCTGATTTTTCGACTCTTCAGCGAGCTCTTCGCATCGCTGGATTTGAGAGAAGCCACCGCCGCCGTCGAACAGCGAACAGCCAGCTTAGGACAGCGCTGAGGAAGCCGGCCGTCTTCGCCTCCTTCAGCCATCCGTGCGAGCTACGCTATCCGGCGGTGTATCCTTTTTGCAAATCATTCTAAAAGAGCAGCGAGCGTCTTTTTAAAGATGCCTCGCACTTCCTGCGGCTCGTGTAAAGCCCCGCTCAGCGCCGGAGACCGCCACCTGATCTGCGCTCTCTGCCTGGGTCTGGAACACGCAGAGCTCGCCCTCGCGTCCGGGGGCTGCGAGCTCTGTGAGGAGCTTCCGCTGTCGACCCTGCGGGCTCGACTCGAAGCGTTCAACACCACAGCAGTCACTCCGCCCCCTGTGGGACCGCGCAGAAAGAAGTGCCGTTCCCTGAGACAGCCGGAACCTGTGGCCACAGCGACGCGCTCGCCGGAGAACCTCCACCGAGCCTCGCTCTCGCCTTCCCCACCTCTCCTCACTGACGCGCAGCTGCCGCTTGCGAGCCTCACTGCCGTCACTTCGGAGGATGAGTCCGTGGGACACGCCACAAAAGACTGCTGCTCTATCCTGGCATCAGACAGCGAGGAATGGTCGCTTCACTCCGCCTCCTCGTCAATCCAGGAATCCGCCCGTACCCGAGCTGGAGCTGACGCGGAATTTATGCGGCTGCTGACGCAAGCTGTCGACCGTCTCGGGCTCGAGTGGTCGCTGCCGAAGGAACCCGCGCCGAACAGGCTCGACGGCTGCTTCCTTCAAAGTCGCCGCCTCGCAGTTTCAGAAACCAGGCCCGCTCCATTCCTGCCGGAACTTCATGCGGAGCTGACGAAGTCGTGGAATTCACCTTTTTCTGCTAGACTTCAGTCACAGGCCTCCGCGTCGCTCTCCCGAGTGGACGGCGCCGCCGAGAAAGGGTACACAGCGATTCCCCCTGTGGAAGAGGCGGTCGCAGTGCACCTTTGCCCGCCATCTCGCGGAGGGCCCTCACGTCTAAAGCCTGCAGAGCCACTTCCGCCTTGGTCGGCCGCGCTTATGCCGCCTCCGGCCAGGCCGCGTCTGCTCTACACTCGATGGCTGTGCTTCAGATCCTGCAAGCCGACCTCCTCCGTGAATGGGATGAGAAGGGCCGGGACCCAGCTGCGGTTACGGATTTGAGAAGCGCGACGGATCTTTCTCTCCGCGCCACCAAAGCTGCAGCCCAGGCCATCGGACGAGCCATGGCCGCGTTAACCGTGACGGAGAGGCACCTCTGGTTAACGCTCGCGGATATGAGGGAAACTGAGCGAGCCACCTTTCTGAACGCGCCGCTTTCCCCCACTGGTCTCTTCGGCCCAGCGGTGAACGGGATTGTTGACCGCTTCTCTATGGTGCAAAAGACCACGCAGGCCATGAACCTCTTCCTGCCGCGACGCTCGAGTTCCGCCACAGGCCGCTCTCGCGAGAGACAAAGCCAGCCTCCTGTGCGAACCAGCACCCAGCGTCCAGCACAGCCTCAGCATCAGCCTTCGCAGCGACGTCAGGGCGGCCGCCCTAGATCGCGCTCAGACAGCCGTCGCAGACCGCCGCCCCCCAGAGGGCCTCGGCAAAGGCTCACGCTGAAGTCTGAGCACGCGAAGCCCTCCTAACAGCGGGAGAGAAAAGACGCGCGTGTCCCGCTGCGGCCGGACCGCCGTCAAAGTTCATTTCCCTGTCAGTCCCCTTCGAACAGGCTACTGCAGTGGTTCAACTAGCAGCCAACGAGCCGGTTTATTCACCCTCTCGCCTGCACACAAACGCCGTTTTCACGGCGACCCAGAGAAATCTCAAAAAGAGTATAATGTCTGGTCCGGCTCACGCCGTCAGTGTTTTAAGTGTAGTGAATGTGCCCACGCCCCAGTGTTCACCCCTACACATAAGCACTCAAAATCCCGTGTCACTCACAGAGCACACTCTTATAAAGCGCAGAAAAGCCGCTCGAGTGTTGAATGTAAGAAATGTGTCCACAGGTCTGTGCCCACTATCTGCCCGCTCTGTTACACGATCAAAGAAGCTTATGAACGTAAGTCTCGTGCCCGCCAGAGAGCGCTCACGCTTGCTAACACAAACCTTCCCCCGGGTCCCGCCTGTGCGTTTAAGTGTTATCACGAAACACAGGGCGTTAATAAAACGCTCCCCATCTACTATGATCGGGGCGTCAGATACAGTTGTAAGTCTCGTGCCCGCGTGCGCGCGCTCACGCTTACAGAGAGCTCTCCCGCCCAGAGCGCTGCTCGCGCGTCAAAGTGTGGCAAAAATATGTTCCCCATCCCTTATGATCGGGACATCTCACATAAGTCAGCCGGTCTCGGCTGTCAGCGAGCGGCCATTGCCCAGAACCGAGAGCGCGGCGCGGCTCCAGTTCAGTTTCACAAGCCCGCAAATGGCGGCGGTCTGAACCCGGAGGCCATTCGCCCCCTGGCGGCTCACATAGCTGCGTGGGAAACTATCCCAGGGATTTCAGAATGGGTGTTGAGCACAATAAAGCAGGGCTATGCACTTCAATTCGTTCGCCGTCCTCCGCGCTTTCAAGCCCGGACCGCGACGATAGTGAATGCGGAAGTAGCACACCTACTTCACGCAGAAATAGCAAAGCTGCTGTGCAAAGGGGCTATAGAAAAGGTGCCGCCTTCTCTGAGCGAGTCAGGCTTTTACAGCCGATATTTTCTCATACCCAAGAAGGACGGAGCCTTCAGACCTATCCTAGATCTGAGATATTTGAACAAAGTGCTTGTAAAAAGACCGTTCAAAATGCTTACGACCAGAAAAATCCTCGCGCACGTTCGCCCGAGGGACTGGTTTATTTCTCTAGATCTGAAGGATGCCTATTTTCAGATTCAGATAGTACCCCGTCACAGGCAATTTTTGAGATTCGCCTTCGACGGTCAGGCATATCAATACACCGTCCTGCCGTTCGGCCTGTCCCTAGCACCCCGTACATTTACAAAGTGCATGGACGCGGCGCTCGCCCCCCTGAGAAGTCAGGGGCTGCGCATAATGAACTATCTGGACGATTGGCTGATATTGGCACGGTCAGAGACAGAACTACTATCTCACAGAACAGTGCTTCACAGTCATCTGGAAAGCTTGGGTCTCACGGTCAACTGGACCAAGAGCTCATTACTGCCCAGCCAGTCAATTTCCTTTTTAGGAATAGAACTGGACTCGGTGACCATGACGGCTCGTTTATCGACACAGCGCGCGCGCCGTGTTCGCCACCTAGCCGCATCTTTCCAGAAGGGCAGCTTTCTCCCTTTGAAAACATTTCAAAGGATGTTGGGCTGTATGGCATCAGCTGCAGCGGTGCTCCAGCTGGGCCTACTGCGCATGCGCCCGCTCCAACGCTGGTTGAACGCTCGCGCGCCTCGCCGAGCCTGGGTGTCTGGCGGCCAGAAAATCAGAGTGACTCAGAACTGCATAACAGCTCTGCAGCCCTGGTTAGTGGCCGATTGGTACCAGCATGGAGTAATGATGCGAACCATCTCTTATCGGAAGGTCATCTCGACAGACGCGTCCAACTCGGGTTGGGGCGCGCTGTTCGAGGGCAGACCGGCCTTTGGCCAGTGGTCAGACCAGGAGAAGGGTTTTCACATAAACTGTCTGGAAATGATAGCGGTCGAGAACGCGCTGAAGTGCTTCCTCCCGTTTATACAGGACCAGCATGTTCTTGTCCGCTCGGACAACACATCTGTGGTATCCTATGTAAACCGTCAGGGCGGTGTCAGATCCAGAAATCTCTGCAATCTGACGGAACGCCTCCTTATTTGGTCACAGACGAACCTGCGCTCGCTGAGGGCGGCGCATGTGCCTGGCCATTTGAACGACGGCCCAGACAGACTGTCCAGGGACAATGTTCCCCCAGGGGAATGGTCCCTGCACCCCCAAACGGTCCAGAAACTGTGGCGCCTATTCGGCAGAGCGGAAGTCGACCTGTTTGCGTCAAAAGACAACGCTCAATGCCCGATGTTCTTCTCGAAGGACGAGGACGCGCTGGCCCAGGTTTGGCCCAGCCTCCCGCTATATGCTTTCCCTCCGGTCTCTCTGTTGCCACAGGTGATCAAGAGGATCAGGGAAACGCGCCACTCGGTGCTCCTCATAGCCCCGCGTTGGGAGAATCAGACTTGGTTCTAGGAAATGGCACGGCTGTCACATACAGCTCCGTGGCCGATTCCGGTGAGGGCAGATCTCCTCTCTCAAGCTCGCGGCACGATCTGTCATCCCCATCCAGAGCGCTGGTCTCTGCATGCATGGTTGATCAACGGGTACTCGTTGCCCTGCCAGAAGGAGTGATGAACACGATCACGCAGTCTAGAGCCCCTTCCACGAGAAGGCTCTACGCGTCTAAATGGTCGGTGTTCTCTGGATGATGCACCGACAGAGGTCTGGACCCGCGGACATGCGGGGTGGCGCATCTGCTCACTTTCCTACAAGAGCTGTTGGATAAGGGAAGATCCCCATCCACGCTCAAAGTTTACGTGGCGGCCGTAGCAGCATTCGCGGAATCGACGCACGGCCAGTCACTGGGAAGACATGAGTTGGTCATCCGCTTCCTTAGAGGAGCTAGAAGGATGAATCCGCCGCGCCCCCCGTCGGTTCCCATGTGGGATCTTTCACTGGTCCTCGAGGCCCTGAAAGCTTTTCCATTTGAACCACTAGACTCCGTGGAGTTGAAATATCTATCACTAAAAGCCGTTTTTCTGACTGCACTGTCGTCAGTAAAACGTGTAGGGGATCTGCACGCGCTGTCTGTCAGCGCGTCGTGTCTTGAGCTCGGACCAAATGACTCTAAAGTCATCCTCAGACCTAGACATGGTTATGTCCCTAAAGTGATGGGCACTCCATTCAGAGCGCAAGTTATTTCGCTGTCAGCTCTCCCAGCATCTGACAGCGAAAGTGATGTGAATCTCCTCTGCCCTGTCAGAGCGCTGAGGTTTTACATTACGCGCTCCGCCTCCTTCAGGCGTTCGGAACAGCTTTTCGTTTCGTTTGGTGGGCGCGCCAAGGGGCTTGCCTCATCGAAACAGAGCCTGTCCAGATGGATAGTGGACGCTATAGCGGCAGCTTACGCGTCAAAAGGCCTGCAATGCCCTCTGGGCATCAGGGCTCATTCCACGAGAGGCGTGGCCTCGTCGTGGGCATGGTCCAGTGGAATTTCTATCCATGACATATGTGTAGCGGCGGGCTGGAGCTCCCCGTCTACCTTTGTCAGGTTTTATAACCTAGAAGTTCCTGCCTTGTAGGCTAAACTGTTGTCAGTCTGAAAAGAGGTGTATTCTGCCCAGATCTCCTGCTCAGATCACGTTCATGACTCAGCTCTCCTGGTTGAGCTGCACTAAGTAGGGTATGTGCCATATGACTATACAGACCGGCGCTCTGCTCAGTATTCCCAATGTGTGCTTATGTACAAGTGATGGCCCGCGTGGCTGGCCACCTTATTTTTTCCACTTATGGGGTTCCCCTTAAGCTCGGGGTCTCATGTGGATGCTTGGCGCGCACGGCGTTGACAAAGTGTTCCCGCTAAACAAAGCTAAACTTACGCAATACGAGAGAACCTCTCGTAAGAGAACGATACTCGGTTACTAACGTAACCTCGGTTCTCTCTAGAGAGGGAACGAGTATTGCGTAACCGGCCGTGCTCACGCCACGAGCGACTTCGCTTCAGTCGTCAAAAAACCAGAGAATTCAGCCTACAGCCCCTATTTTATACGCTAAGCCACGCCTATCTGGTGGGCTGTGACGCTATAAAGGCGCGGGCGCCCTTCATTGGGCGTGACGTCACGCCGGGCGCACTGGTAGGCTGCAGCAGTTGCCCGCAGGGCAGCCAATGAGCACGCGAGATGGCCTGCTCTAGGTCTGCTAGCTGCTGCACTGCGTTGACAAGTTATACAAAATTAAGGATAATTTTTTGGCTTCAGTATCTCGAGAAGATGAATCTTTCCCGTAGCGTAAGCTAAACTTACGCAATACTCGTTCCCTCTCTAGAGAGAACCGAGGTTACGTTAGTAACCGAGTATCGTTATGACACAATGGTATTGTGGCGTCATCAGATTATAATCCAAGATTTGGAATATATGGCGCGTTCAAATCTTGCCAGAAAGACTGTGTTTCTGAGTGGAAAAGTCTGGATTTTCTTTAAGCCCAAAGTTTCAGAGTTGGAGATGTGTCAGTTGTGGACATGTAGTGGACACAATGGATGCATTGTAAAGTCTGTATCGACGATACATTTGTTCAAATGAATGAAATTATTATTATTATTTAATTTACAATAAAATTACCACAGTTGCATGTATAGAATACAATAGTATTGTTACTGCACCTTCATAAATTGAAAATAAAAACGTAAAAAAGCAAGAACACACCTGATGCACATTCTTTATATATCATTTAGTAGAAGTCGAGTTTAAAAATCTTGCTATATTTTTTGTTTTAATGGCACATCATCATCTTGATCTGACCAAAGGGATTTGAATGCACATGACATCATAATTACAACTTTCCAATTCAAAAATATGAACTTCCCAATAGAGCACAAAATGTACTTTTGTGGTGTTTAATGGTCCTTTTTAGGAGCATAACGTTGTTGGAAACGATCAGCGTGACGATTCTTCAAAAACCCAGCTTATGTGTTCCACTGAAAAATGAACAGCATGCGGTTTGGGAATGACAACATTTTCATTTTGGTGTGAGCTATTTCTTTGACAGTTTCAGTTTTTATGAGGATTTTGCTGAAATGCGTTTGTGCTTTCATGAATTTGGTTTTGGTTTATCCCTGCAGGCATTTTCATTGCACACCTTCACCTTTTTTTCGGCACTTATGACACAATAATATTCTGTCAGTCTTGTTGCAGGCTAAACTTCATCTGGACAGCTGTGCACCATAACTCATGCATCATCTCCATCTAACTCCAACAGATCTTTAATTAATCCAAGTTGACTGACAGTTAAGTCACCCTGCTTTGCTTCACACATGACGTGAAATAGGCCTTCCTCACCTGTCAATAACATTTAAGTGTCTATTTCTGCCTGGCAAGCCTTGCTTGGAGAAGATAAACAGGGTTGGCTCTTTTAATGGGCCCAATAATAATGGCCCCTTTAACATTCATGAGAATCTCCTATTATCTATTGATTCAGTCGCACCCAGCATCTTGCTGACTTACGCCTCTCCCTAATTCCCATTACCGGGGACACTGTAGCCTTATCAAGCCAAACAATACGGCAGTTGTCAGTGAGAGCAAAAAATATGAGGAAGCATCTGCTCGGTCCAGGAACTCATGACACTCCATTGAAAAAAATTAATAAATAACAAAAGAGAGAGAGCGCCGCTTCTGCCTCCTCCTGTGGAAGTCCTCTCATTGACCTCCGGCTCCATGTGTGTGTGAACACTAAAGTAAATATGATGGTCGAGCAGATAAATCAGAAGACTGAATCCACCTCATCTCATGTGGGATGGGATGGGGGTTCGAAGGTTGAGGGGACAAGGGAGGCCCAAAATAGAGGCTGGCTCTTTGCCTATAAACCTGTCTGTGAGATATGTCTCTCACCATGATGGCATCTGATTCTTTTCCCCCTACTTCAATACCGACTGCTATCTCCTTCCTCCCGCTATGTCTTTGTGCTCTTTAAGACAAAGGGTAATAAAGCTATAAATTGTGTGTCCTGCAGAAGGTATAGACATTCTGTCTCAGTACTGCTGTTAGAACTGCCATAAAGCACCCTCAAAGTCATAGATAAAGATTTAGAGTTATTTAACATCCTCCTCCAGCACTAAATCAGAGTGATAAGAGAATTAAGTGATGGCCATAGGTTATTTGTCCTTAGTCTATTGATTTTTTACCTCCAGAAGGATCCAGTATGTTATAATTATTGAGCTTTGGATTTGATTCAGGTGTACAGAGCGGAGAGGGTGACTTCTTCGATTTTAACTGGGCTAAATGAAAAAGCACCTAATTTTTCAATTTGCAAATGTGCTTTAAGTGATCCTTCGGGTTTTGTGTGATGTGCAATATGTGTAATATTATTATTTTTACCATAACAAGTGGCTTGTTAGCAGCTCCGCTGTGAGAATGGCTTCATCCTATCTCAAACTAATTTGAAGACGCAATTGTCCACAAGATATAGAGATTGTGTTGCCCAAAAGTCAGTAAAGTAAAATGGAATTGGAATATATATACTTTATACTATATATATATATATATATATATATATAGTCAATAAGATTGATTTTTTAAAAGAAATTAATACTTTTATTCAGCAAAAATGCATTAAATTGCTCAAAAGTAACGTATATAAATTTTTGAATGTTACAAAAATCAGCATATTAGAATTATTTCTGAAGGATCATCACTGAAGACTAGAGTAATGATGCTGAAAATTACGTTTTACGTAATTACGTAAATTACGTTTTAAAATATATTAAAATAGAAACAGCTACATTTCAATTGCAATAATATCTCATTCTTCTCATTCATTTTAAAGTTAGACGTCAACCGACTTAGTATTTCTTAATCAATCATTATAAACAATATAATAAGAAAACATTTATAAAATTATAAAATAATGTTTTCCCATTCATTTAAAAAAAAGTAAAATACATTTGTGTAGGGTCACTAATGACCCGAGGTGTGTAACAGTGTATTTTTTTTTCTGCACAACATTAATTGAATCTTTGATGACTGAATAAGTGCAATTCACACTGTTTCCACAAGGTGGCAATGTCTGATACACAATGCAGGCAGAAAACAAAAGAAAGAATAGTAAGTATCATCAGCCAAACTTGAAATGGCCCAGTGATTTACTGGACGCAATCAAATATCAGTGTCCCTGTCACTTGATGGTGGATCGATCTGGCGAAGAAGCTGTCAGCGATCAAAATATTGATTTTGAAGATGTGGAAAATTATAGTTTTGAGAATATGATTGATGCTGAATACTGGGCTCTGATGAGGACAGTGATGATGGTATAAAGCATCTGCTCAAACTCAACCCTTCCAAGCTCCAAAAGGTAACAAAATATGCTTTGTTTTATTCTTCTGTAATTGCTACTCTAAAACCAGGAGAGTTTTATATTATCGCGACAGCTAGAGATCCGTCCGTGTTGGATGTAGATCCGGGTCGCTGAAGACCCAAATATGTAGGCTAATAATAATTGGCGAAACATGTGCCTGTGCATAAGACATGTCTTTCAAAAATATAAATAATTCTTAATGAGCTTATGTAGCCTATAAAATCTTATAAATATATATTGTTTTTTAGTTCTAGTCCATCAATGACATCTAAGCTTTATCAAATTTATCTGAAAATAAATCATAAATAAGGTAGACTAAGAGCAAAACTAATAATGACTGAAAAAATAAAAAACAAACACACACAGGAGTTGAGTGTAGGCATTCAGAGGTTCAACATGTTGGCCATGTCTCAATAAGCACATACAGTAGGAGTGATTAAGTACACCGGAGGCCCTGCATTTCACATGCCTTTAATCTCCATAAACAAGCCCATTATATGTGATGGCTCATCAATACCAGTAGCACTGAAATAAATCGACACTGAAGAGTGATGTCATAAACGGAAGCCCATGCAGGCGCTCATTGACGGATTGAGGATAGCAGTCACGACGATGACCTCAATCAGAATTAGTGCGCTGACAAACGGAGTGATCAGCAGCGGTCATAAACGCGCGACAGTAAATCATGCGTCACTTCAACTCCACGTCTCCCACACAGCTAGTTTATTGCGTCTACTGTCAAGTGGAGCTCATTGTCTTCAGGCAACAGGGTGCCCGTGTGTTTTCCTGGCTGCAGAATAAAGAGAAAGAGAGCTCTGTTGTCTGGCATTTGGAACTGTCAGCGATGTGCCAATCACAAGAGTGTGTTCACCAGGGAGAGACTGCTATCCAACTGTCTTCATGTACCTGCTAATTCCTGTTTCTCCTGCTCGGCTGAGCAGGACTCCCATCACCGGCGGCCCCGGGCAGCTCTGATACTCAACCCCCACTTAATTCTTGACAGTTGGCTTCTTAACAAAGATGCCAGGAATATAATTAAATCATATTTACCTTTGATTCCGAGCCAGCTTTGTAATTAATTAATTCACCCAGGGTGTGTTTGAATTACATCGCTATGACAAGCCCGCCATACTTTGGGGGGCAAAATTCGACTTCTGTTTTCGTTTCTGTTCAGAGGATGAATCGGTGGAGCAATAATGACCTCTGTGTGCAGCTCGGGTTGAGTGGCTATAGCTTAGAGGCTGATGTCTATAGACAGGGGGTTTCTTACACATTAGTGTAGCCTTTAATTTTCTCTGACCTTTTGCTGTGAAGTGGGAAGAGTATTCCAGTTGACGCTGTCATCGCGACAGTCCAAAAATAGCAGGAGAGATCCACAACATCTGCATGATGAGTCCAGACGCAGGCCGTGGAGCTGGCCAGAGCCTGACCACCCGCTCCAAGCTCGCTTTCAGTCACTTTCAGAAATGCAGTGTCTCAGACATAGTCCTCGCATGACTATCATTTATTGGTCAGGAGAGAAATGGGATGCTAATTCACTATACCCACTCAGTATCTTTTTGTGTGGTTTTACTTGTGATGGATACGGTATTTAAACATAAACTGTACATAAATATCCATTTAGCTCTTTTAGATTATAGTAATCTCCTTTAAAACACATTAACCATGACTTTACAGTATATATTGGATTGATGCTTCATTCTGCTCTGACATTGAAACCGAGCTGAATCTAGGCATATGCCCACCCAATCAGACTTTAGGCAAAGATAACATTGATCTTTTTATGATTTGTGCATTGATTATAAGCAATCTGAAGTGGGCTGTGTGTTGAGAAGTTTGAGGAAGAGCTGAAAGCAATAGCCGCAGCTTCAGTCTGTAGTGGGAAAGCAGTATATCTGCCAGCCCATCCTTCTATAGCAGTCAAGAACCGGTCCTGTATTGAAAGCAAAAAATATTGTTCATCATCTGTGAATAAGATCATTAATCAATGATCATGATGCTCATATGGAATCGCAGCTGTTGGCTTATAACTGAAGGCTGACTACACCAGGAACTGACCTGCAATGAATTTTTTTTTTTTTTTTAGTGTAGGATTTACTTAGAAACATTTTTCATAAAACAATTGCAAGTAAATTTCACAAATAATTAAGACTGAAAGACTGAAATAGTATTATCTTGTAAAATGTACTCCAATAGTCTTTGTTTTATTTACAACTTACACGTTTATTTGTTTATTTTCCTACAGTGTGTGTTTTGGTTGACCAGTGTGCTTGTATATCACTCAGTGCACTCCATGAACACTGATCTTTTCCCGTGTAATGCATGAACTGGCAAAAATGTATAACTTGAATGCAATAAGTCGCTTACTCGCTTTTGATAAATATTTTCCTTGACAGTTCATAGCGACCATGACTGCCAAACTCTATAAAAAACACTATAAATGTTGTCCATTTTCATTTACTGTATTTCACAAAGCGATCATATGGCCTTAGAAGACTTATGGAATACAGCATATCACAAAAGCCATACGCCCTTCATGTATTTGTCCTCACCAAAGCTGCATTTAATAGTAAAACTACAGCAAATTACAGTACATTTGTAAAATATTATTTCAATAAACAATTTCAAAATAACTGTTCTGTTTAAATATATTTTAAAATGTAATTTATTCCTGTGATCAAAGCTTCATTACTCCAGTCTTCAGTGCCTCATGATTCTTCAGAAATCTTTCTAATATGAGGATTTGGTGCTCAAGAAACAAATATAGTGGGACTGCTTAAAAACAGTTGTGCTTAATATTTTGTGGACATTTTGTTGGATATTTTCTGAATAGAAAAGTCAAAATAACCGCATTTATTATAATAAAATTCTTTAGTAAAATGACTTTACTGTCACTTTTGATCAATTTAGTCTGTCCTTATTCATTTCTTACTGAGCTTTTGAACAATAGTGTATTCATTTATTTTTGTCCTTTTTTAAAGCTTGGCAGTCAATAGATTAAGCTCATGTCACCATAATGTAGTTCTGCAAGGTCAGTAATTTGTAATTCAATCATAATTTAAAATCTTCTATCTTGTATTTTTATAAAACGTTCGTATCATTTGACTTCAGTAACATTTCCACACATTATCTGATTAAAAGGGGACATATTCAGCCATCCACTCATTAGAAACCGTCCTGTTCGTCGGTTTAAGTACCTCTGGCATCAACACAATAACAAAGACTTCTCTGTAATGGTTAGTGATATTTGTATCAAATGCACACAACAATTAGTCAAGAGTAGAAAGAAGATGAAGCCTTGACTGTCTGCCCTTATCCCGAGGATGTGACTCCCACCCCCAACGTCTGAGCTCTTGTCTGTGGGCGCTGTGGAAGTGATTTATCTCAGCGTGAAAAGACTTGTTATAATGCCCCAGTAGGATGAGGCCCAAAGCCCTGCGTATTGAATGCTTCAATGCTGTTTGCATGAAGTTCATGGCCCTGAAGCAATGATAAATGTCAAGTGCAACAAATGTCCTGTAAATAAGGGCCTCCAGCACTAAGCCATGGCCCTGTGACTGTCAGAACGAGGGAGATGTGTGTGTCCAGACAGACGCTTATCTTCCCGAGGAAAACAGTAATCCACTCCCTCCCGTACACAACAGATATATTCACTGTGTTATGAAGGCGTTGTCAGGAGAAATCTTGAAGAGTATGTGTGTCAGTGATGGAGGAGAAGTTGCCATCACCTTATATCATATATGCTGTGATTACCAGCAGATAGTATGTGTACTCCAGGGGGTACATGGAAAGATTTGGCTTTATTAAACCTATTAAACATAAATTGTGACAAAAATAGCATTGTCGAAAGGTTAAAATAATTCATTGCTGTTATGATTCCCATACCCCCCACAATTTTTTTCCACCTTAACGCATTCAGGAAATCCTTGACAGAAAAGGATTGGAAAACAGTGTTGTAGTGAATTATATATCTAAATTGTATAATATAGATAAAGGAAATACTTCATTTCAATAGTCTAATTTAGACATTCTAAATATTAATACATTTGCTACTACATGTCGACTAGTTGTCATTTGAGTATTAGTGGACTGTCTGCTTAATATCAGCTAACACTTCATTTTAACGGAACCCCAACAGACATTTTATATTTAACTTTGCAAGCACATCAACTTATTCTGAACCCTAACACCTAACAGTCTACTAATAAACCAATGAGAGTTTAGTTGACATGTTGAAGAGTTCCCTTTCAGTCGATAACGTCGGACGTAGTCGACGTTGACTGAATTGGGATCTCGCTAGAGAGCCTGTCTTCTTCGAGTACTATTGAACGAGCCAATGTAATTGGCTTGCGTGATTCGCATCACACACTCCGCCCCCGCGGCGCGGGTATAAATACGGAAGTGGATGCACGCACTAGTTGCTTTTCGCTTCGGAGCCGATCGTTTGATGTCTCTGAGAGTGCTGTTGTCTACAACGAGCGAGTGTGTCGGTGTTCTTCAGGAAGACTCTCCCAGTGCTGGTGTTCTACAGCGCGAGTGCAGCGGTGATCGCGAGCTTTGAGCTCTCAACTGCTGTTTTAACAGCAACAAATTTCTAAATGTTTGTGTGTGTTGATGGCTGGATAGAGGGCGGAAAAGTGAGTGCTTCACTGTTTCAGTTCTCTGTTCAGTATTGCCGCGGTCATTCCCCTGTGTGCTCCGGCACTGGTGACGGTCCTATTTTCTGAAAGAGCAACACGGGTGCGTTTGCGTCTTTTTCAAGATGTCATTCCGCCCGTGCGTTTCTGGGTGCGGTCGTTCCCTGTCTCTCTCTGATGGTCAACTGTTGTGTCACGTGTTTGGGCTTACAGCACGCTGAGACAGCTTTTGTGGACAGCTCGTGTTTTCACTGTGGGAACATGACTGTCGCAGTGTTGAGGGCGAGACTCGCCTTCGTTCGCGGAGAGCGAGTCCCCATTACCATGCCCCACCCTCGGGTGCTGTGTGGGATGGGTGACCGGAGGATAGTGTTGGATGTCCCGCCCGGTAACCATTCCCTGTGGGCTCCTCACTCCTCCCTTCCACTGCAACCACTGGAGCCTCCTGTGTTGTCTGCTGGTCCATCTGTAATGGGTGGGCCAGCGGTTTCACTCGGGGCTCCCCTGGAGGACAGGATGCCGATTGCAGCATCGGAGGGTGAGCTGACTTCTAGAGATGATGACTCGGCTGCATTGTCTCCCTCCGGGAGTTCAATGTTGCCCGAGCCGGATCCAGAATTATCAGCTATGCTGAAACGGGCCGCCGAGGCTGCCGGGCTCGAGTGGAACCTCCACCGTGTCCCGTTCAGTCTCGGTTGGAATCTGGAGTTTGGTATCTTGGGGCGGGCCGCGCTGGTTCTCAGCTCGCCGCCCGAGTGCCTTTCTTTCCCGAAATGCATGGAGAGCTTATCAGGTGGTGAACAGCATCTTTCTCTGCCAGAAACTGCCTGAATAGCTTTTCCCCCTCATTACCCTTGATGGAGGAACGGTGAAGGGTTGCGAGGTGTCCCTCCATTGGAGTGGTCTGTCGACACAGGTGCACCTGTGTCCGGCGGCCGCTGCCTTTTGGGGGGATCCTCGTCTCCCCCCTAAGGCCTGTGAGGTTTTGTCCGTTCCGACGGGCAGAGCTTACAAAGCCTGTGGGCAAGCCGCTTCCTCTTGCGTGCCATGGCGTTGCTGCAGGCTAGGGCACCCATGGCATGCACGAGGGTAATCCAGACCGTGCGCTCATAGGTGAGCACCGCACTGCATCCGACCTCACCCTCCGGGGTACGGGTGTCGTAGCGTGCGTGATCGGTCTGGCGATGTCCACCTTGGTGGTCCAGTAGCGCCTTCGTTGGCTCAGCCTGGTTGGTATGGCGGATGCGGACAAGGTTCGGTTCCTGGTCTCCCCAATTTCCCAGGTTGGGCTGGTCGGCGACGCAGTGAAGAACTGCATCCAACAGTTCTCTGCCGCTCAAGCGCAGACGGAGGTCATCCGGCACATCCTGCCCCGGTGGCCAGCTGCTGCCTCCACCCGCCGCCGGTGGCAGCTCCTCCGCCTGCTCGTCGCCGTGGGCGTTCCCCGGCCGCCGCTCCTGCTGGCCCTCCGCAGCAGCCTCCACCCAGGCCTCAGCATGGAGCCGGCCGCAGTAGGGACGCCCAGCCTGGTCCATGCGCTGCCAAGCCAGGTGGGAAGCGACAGCGGTACCCACACTTCAAAGAGAGAGCAATTTCATCTGTTCCTGGGTCTCAAGAGGGCCAGTCTGGCGGGTGTGACCCTGTATAGCCTTACACCCCTCAGCTCCCCCTTGGTCGCCAGCAGGCAGCTTGGTGCGTTCGAGGACCCGGTCATCCGCCTTCTCACGCGCCCCCTGCCGCTTGTGGGGACAGGTAAGTGTTGCACTGCACACTAACACCACTCTCTCTACTTTGCTGCCCCACCTCAGGCTCGGCTACCCCGCTCAAGTCAGTGATAGTCATCACATTAGGTGTTGAGCAGACGTGCTCCTGAAAATTCAGTGATATTCATCACACCGAGCGTTGAGCAGTGCTCCTGACTTGTGCGTGCTTATCTTATCCTGCTGGCGAAGGATTTGATATAGCCGCTCCTCCAGCCGGTACGAAGGCCAGTTGTAAACTCGTTCTTCGTGCTACTAGGTGGTGGGTCGTGACCATCTTGGCCCAAGATTGGTCTGCAGCTCCGACCTGAAAGACATGTGCTAAAAAACAGATCTCTACCTTCCGCACCGCAGGCCATCCTGTGGGTTGCGTGTAAGGGTGGAGTATCAGTACAGTGTCCTTCCCTTCGAGTGCTCCAGAGCCCGTTGGGTCTTCAGGTCAACTGGAAAAGAGTAATCTCGCCCACAGGCTTAGTATCTCTTTTTCAGTTTTGGAGATGGACTCGGTCTAACACGTTTCTCCAATGAGAATGTGTTCAGCTGGTGTTTGAAGTGAGAAGGGGTCCCACTGGAAGAACTTTCAGAGGCTCCTGGGGTATATGGTAGTTGCAGCCATTGGCTTCCTCCATATGTGACAGCTTCAGCGCTAGCTTCATGATCGAGTCCCGAGGTGACAGTGGCAGAGCAGCTCACCCTGTGTGACTATAGTTCATCCCGGTCTGCTGCCAAACCCTCTTCAACAGAGGGGCCATGTACAAAGGGCGTGTTTTAACGGGGGCCTGGGCGACCCCCGACTACACGGGCATTCGTGCCTCGAGTTGTTAGACATTGCGACCGTTGCGCAAGCTTCCCCTGCATGTCACAACTCACCCGTCACCTCCTCCTTGGAGTCAGACGCTTCTGAGGGCGCCTTGTTCCACTCCTCCCGCTTACTCAATCGTGCCGCCATCGAGCCTCACGACAGTTATAGCCAGGGCAAGTGGAGACTCCATCCCCTGGGTCCGGCTGGGTCATGACCATTCCAGGGCCGCTCAGTTGCCCCCCCCCCCCCCCCCGGTTTCATTTTTCCGCCAGTGTTTGTGTAAACCGAGCGGACTACCCTTGGACAAACACTGGGTCTCAGCTGCCCCAGGGGCCCGCAGAAATGCGTTTAACCCCAGTGAGCCTTCTAAAAGTGACTGCGACTCATGGTCGCCTTGCGCCTGCTCAAGTCAGTGAAATCATCACTCTTCATGTTGAGCAGAATTGCTACTGAAACTCAGTGAAGTTCATCACACTCAGGTGTTGAGCAGCAATGCTCCGGTAGCTCAGTGAGTTCATCACATGTAGCTCAGTGAATTCGTCACACGCAGTGCTGAGCAGAAATGCTCCTGGTGCTCAGTGAAGTTCTTCGCACTCAAGTGTTGAGCAGAAATGCTCCTGAAGCTCAGTGAGTTTATCACACTCAGGTGTTGAGCAGGAATGCTCCTGAAGCTCAGTGAACTTGTCACACCCAAGTGCTGAGCAGAAAATGCTCCTGAAGCCCAGTGATCTTCACATGTTGTGTTGAGCAATGCTCCTGTCTTTTGCGCCCGTCGCTTGCACCTACGTGCCGAAGTCAGGAGAGGAACAGGTCTTCATAGTTGCCCCTTATTGGCCCAACTAGACCTGGTACCCATCAACAGCCTTCCTGACTTCCCCTGAAAACTCTTTCGGGGACGGGGCACGATGGCACAAACGTTCTGCCCCCGGAGATTCCGGGCGGTCTTATATCTGAACGCGGAGGTTCAGGTGGCTATCACAAGAACATGTGATAGATACCATCACTTCTGCGAGCACCCCCTAGAATTGGGTAGCGTGCTTACGCCTTTAGAAGTGGAACCTAGTCGTTGAGTGCGTCTTCTCTCCAGAGGAGATCCTGAAAGCTTTCGATCACTTCAGTGCTCTCTTTCCTGCAAAATGGGTTGCAGTAGGCTGTTTTCCTTCACCCTCAAAATGATGTTGCCTCTGTGTTTAAACGACGCTCATCGTGTTGCAGAAGTATGCAGAAGCACGTTCTGATCGTCAGGTTCCTGAGGAGCAAGGTCTTGTAAATCCTTGTGTCCCTCTTTATCCTCTTGGGCCTTGTCCCTGGTGCGACTGCACTGCAGAGACCGCCCCTGAGCCACTGCAGGCAGTGAGTTAAAAAATCTGTTATATCAGTTCTCCTGCTCGCGTGGTCTCTACTAGAGGGTAGGGACTTGCTCGCTTTCGGTCAACGTATTGTGCCTGGAGTCTGGGCCGGCTAACTCTCACAAGCTGAGACCCCGGCTCGGATTATGCCCAAGGTTCCTACCTCTCCCGTAATAGGAGCAGGTGGTGAGCCTGCAAGCGCTGCCCTGGAGGAGGCAGATCCAGCCCTGGCTTCTCTGTCCGTTCGCTTGGACGTGTACAGAATGCAAGTCATAGACCTCAGACCAGCTCTACAAATATCTGTTGGAATTCAGCAGAGAGGGAAGGCTGTTTCCATGCAAAGTTGCACTTAGTGCTTGCCTTCATTTCGGTAAAGATCCGAGATGCAACATGTCCACTTAGGTGTTGAGCTCCTCTATGATGAGTGTAAAGTGCTCCGCCTGGGCGTTGACGATATGCTTTGCTAAAACAGATTCTAGAGTTGGGGGCTGGACGACACCTAGTTGAACTGCTGCTTCCCGTGGGCTCCCTTCTCGTGAAGCCAGTTTCACCGTGAGCCCGGTTCAAGTGTCGGCTTGCTGCGCCATTCCCCTCCTATGGACTGGATACGTGCGCCTTTCTACTCCAGTTGAGTTCCCTTAAAATTTAACCCTGTTGAGTTCCTCCACACCCCTCCGACGTCGGACGTGCGGAACGTCTGGTGTTAGGCCTACCACTCGTAAGCAGTGTGGAACCTGTGTTAGGCTGGGTCCGTATGTTGCGGTCCCTTCGGCGACCCCATATGTGTATTCTTCCACGATACGGCTCCCTGCGGTGAGCCCGTGTCTTCCCTCGGCAGAGTCTCTCTGCCGTCACTGTCCGGTGTGTCTCCCCCCGTCTTAGGCTGGAGCCACCCCAGTGTCATTCCATATGTTAGACTGCCCGGTTTCCGCCCAGTTCAGATGTGTATTTTCCACGTTACCTCCCTCTGGGTTGGACGTGGCTTCCGAAGCGTCCCTTCCTTCCAATGTACGGGGAACGCTTTCCCAGTGGTCCTGTAGGAACAGCAGTGACTTCCCTGGCCTAAGCCCTGTCCTTCCCCGCCTTAAATTTGCGGGGGCATCAGGAGGCTTTGGTTTAGGCACTGGAAGGTGTCAGCGTTAGTGGCGTGTTCAAAGGGTGATCCCAATTCAGTCGACGTCGACTACGTCCGACGTTATCGACTGAAAGGGAACGTCCTGGTTGCGTATGCAACCCACCGTTCCCTGAAGGAGGGAACGGAGGACGTAGTCCCCTTGCCACTACCGCTGGACCACCGCTGACCCCGGGTTACTCTCGGCTCCTCAGCGAAAAAGCAACTAGTGCGTGCATCCACTTCCGTATTTATACCCGCGCCGCGGGGGCGGAGTGTGTGATGCGAATCACGCACGCCAATTACATTGGCTCGTTCAATAGTACTCGAAGAAGACAGGCTCTCTAGCGAGATCCCAATTCAGTCGACGTCGACTACGTCCTCCGTTCCCTCCTTCAGGGAACGGTGGGTTGCATACGCAACCAGGACGTTACTTATAGTTAGTAGAATGTCTAAAGTGGACCATCAAAATAATTGTTCAAACATAAATATGTTTTTGAATGAAGTATCTTATGCTCAACAAGGCTGCATTTATTTGATAGAAAATACAGTAAAACAGCAGTATTGTAATGTATACATATTTTTTACAATTTAAAATGTTTTCTTTTTGAATATATTTTAAAATGTAATTTATTCCCATGATGGTAAAGCTGAAATTTCAGCATCATTACTCCAGTCCTCAGTGTCACATGATCCTTCAGAAATCATTTTAATATGCGGATTTGATGCTCAAGAAACATTTCTATTATTATCAAGGTTGAATTTCTTTCTTTTTTTTTTTTTTTTGTAGATGCCTACATTTCTTTCAGGATTATTCAATATAAATTGAAAGTTCAAAAGAACAACATTTATTTTAAATAGATATCTTTATTTAACATTATTAATGTCTTTACTGTCACTTTATGGAATTTAAATGTATGGAGTTTAAATATAAATATACATTATATTGCACTTTCATTTTTTCAGTCTAAGACACAGATCTTAATGCTGCCATCTGATGGTTGATATGTGAATGGCACAAACTCTGTCCTGTCACTAATCACAGTATATTGGCATTCAGTGCACAATTACATGTTGTGCATTCATATCATGCACTGACAGTCTTATTGAGCAGATCTGCATGTAATCCGTTTTCATATATGAATTAAATGAAATAAAGTCAGCAATAACAAATTATTTTAAGCAGAACCAATAACCTATCAATCATCTACTTCTAATTACTACACAGCATGCCAATGCAGTGGATTTTTCTAGCCATCCTGGGATTGTGTTGTTACTGGAAGCAATCCAGGCCACTACTATCAGAAGCAATGAGTATAACTTGCAGTAGTTTGTTGTTTTAAAGCTAGTGATCCCACAGAGTAAGAATGTATTTGTAGGCCTGTTAAAGCCAGTAGACAGAGACAGTTTGTACGTGAGTCAGAACAGTTGGGTTGTGAATATGCCTAACCCATTTGCTCACTTTGCACAGGCTATAAGGGAACAACTTCAGCTGCCACGTGTCCTGAGAAGACAGATATTGAATTCTTTCATTAATACCCACATCAAGATATCGCTCCGGTTTAAACAGCTCAAAACTAATTTCCAAAAGAAAAATTGCCCTATTTGCCACAGATTACCCCGGTTCACCCCCCCTCCCCTCGAGGCGCCTTTATCTAATTTTGAGATGTTATCTAAGGACCTAAGTCGTTTTGGGATTCAAGTGCGCTCACTTCAAAGTATCATTTCATTTATCGATTGACTCCCTGCTGGCCTTCTGCTCTCGGCTGTTAGAGCTGCTCACAGCTCTTTGCTATTAGCCATGTTATCTGCAGATGAACAATGTCATGTTAGGTTTACAAACAAGCTCTGGTGTCGACAAAATAAACTAGAGGTTCACAAAACCTGTCAAGAATATGTGAGTCATATTTTAGTCCAAAATCAAAAGAAAGAAATAAGGAATTATAGTTTACTCGAATATGAAAATAATGCCTATTTTTTAGGAGCTTAAACAAAGGCACTGATAAATAAAAGCTTTTCTTTATAAAATCTTCTTATACTTTTCTCTGCTTTTCTAAAGTTTTACTTACTATTCTAACTTCTGTACTACTCTAACTTGCTCTTATTGTTTATTTTTAAAGATGAACTGCATTAACCATTATTTTTATTTTATTATATGTATTTATGCTTATGTATAATAATAATAATAACTCTGGACAGACACGATAATACACTTTAAATAAAAGAAATAAAAGAATTTTAAATTAACATTTAAAATAAAAAATGAAAAATAATACAGTATTTCTATTAATACAGGAAAAAAAAATACTGCATATTATAATACAACAATAAGAATCTAAATTAAATAAACATTGAGAATAAGGGGAATTAGAGTGAAAATCAGAAGCTATATTCTTCTTTGGAGTGAAATGTGACCTGTGGAATTTATGTTTATGTATGTACTGTATGTATTTATTTATTTGCTAGATAATGAGACGCTGGCTAAAGGAAAAACATATCTGAAGGAGGAGTACGTAAACGGACATGGCGTGTGGTATGCACTCACTTTGTTGGATTAAAATGGTAGCATAAATTATTGCACAATATTCTGTTGACTACCGTCAATCACATGACTTTGCTTTACAAACAGCCCTGACAGTATTGCCTCTCTTTGGCCGTATAGACTCAGCCGTATATTCATTTCCTCAGTCCCACTGGTGACTGCGCTCAGCCGACGCAGGCAGGATTTATGGGCCACTGGCTGCTAGCTGATTAGGATACTGCTTGTAAAACGTATTTTGGCATGTACAGCGGTTTTACTGGAGCTCTTCCTGTCAGGCAACTGCAATACATCAGTGGCAGGAGAGGTAGAATCAGAGGTGCAGAAACATCCAACCCGACGCCATGTTTAAACTGCTCCCACTGTTTGTCCCTCCCGGGGCAATACCGCAGACCTCTGATAGAACCCTCTCAGTGTAATATACCCAGCGATACTGTGCAACTGTCCCATATTTCAGTCTCTTCTGTATTAAGCCTTTGTGTGTTATTCATTGGTGTATATGTACTTAACTGCTGTCTCGGAGGCTACATGAGGCCTGTTTTTCCCAGAGAGCTTCTCATTCCCATCATCTCCTGTTTCATAGCTAGTGTGAAAAGCAGTTTGGCAAAGAAACATGACGGTGTCCACACCATGCGCAGGAAATGAGGCTGATGTCTGCTACCTGTCACCCCACCTCCACTGTGATTTGTACCTTAGTCATTTGGACTAGTGCAATCAGGATCTCACAGCACTAGAAGGATAAAGATGTCACAGTTGCTTTCAGCATGTGAGATCTTTAATTAAACTTAATCGAAATCTCACATACATACATCTCCCACATGGAAAAAACATGGTTTTCTGCTTGGGTATGGAGAAGGGTGTGGAAACTGATAAGCTTGACCAAAAAACCTGTTTGGAAATAATTGAAAAAGGACAGGGAGACCAGGTCAGAAGCTCAGAAGACCCAGAGAAACGCCACTATCAGTCACTACCACTGCTGAGTAGGACTTAAGACACTCCACTAGATACTTTGTAATGGAGTAGATGGGCTATTTGTGGGTTAATGATGTATACAGTGTATACAATGGCTTGCGTAAACCTCTTCTTTGATGAGCATTGAAGTAACACTTTATTTCGATAGTCCACTTTAGACAATCTAATAACTATAAGTTACTTTACAACTACATGCCAACTAGCAGTCATTAGACTATTAGTAGACGGTCTGCTTCATATCTGCTAACACTTTATTTTGTTTGACCGCCAACAGACATTCTACTACTTTCTACTAAGTAACTTTGCAAGTACATGTCAACTTATTATACTAACCCTAAAATTTCCTGGGTTGTTTCCACCCATGTTTGGGTCAAATAGGGACGAACCCAACAGTTGGGTTTGTTCATATTTGGCCCAAATATGGGTTGAAACAACTCAGCATTTTTAGAGTGAACAGTCTACTAATACTCTAAGAGAGATCATTTACATAATGGTTGCAAATGAATGAGAGTTAGTTGACATGTAGTAGCAAACTTTTTACCTTTAACAAAAAAATATAAAAAATGTTTGAAAATAATGATTGATTGATTGATACTTACTATAGTTTTAACAGTAAATTATTAATAATTACAAATAATTAACCCTAAACCAAACCCTAACCGTAACTCTACAGTAAGTACATGTAGTTAATTAATATAACCCAGTACTTATTTGAGTAAGACCAATGTAACTACATCACCTTTAAATAAAGTGTAACCTTTTTTTAAAATGGTATCAAAATAGCTCCAAAACCATGTCAAAGCAACATAAATTAATGTCATTGATGCCTTATATGAATTGGTAAAATTGCAATGCTCAGTATTACAACTGTAATAATGGAAATCTCGATATGCATGCACATTAGCACTGATCAGCCTGAAAAATTCTGATTCTTTGCATTTTTCAAGCTAAAGAGGCACAAATACACAACAGAAGCACAACAGTTTTGGACGCAAGGAGCTGAACGCAAATCTTTACCAAAATGGCTGCCGGGTGATCTGACTTGCCTTCAAGGGAGTTTGACGGCGCTCTCAATCCTGCAGTGTCGAGAAGTCGAGCGGAGCCTCAGATCAGACCTGCATGCACTACAGCCAAAGCAATCCTTTAAAACAAGGCTGCTGGTTGTTCATCAAGAATATTGTCAAGCATGTCCGCTAGGAAGTGGATAAACAATTACTCTCAGCAATCCGCCGAGGTGCATTAAGATTATTTATGGCCAACATGTAAATATATAAATTGGGCCACACACCAAATCAAGCCCTCTCCTGGGTGCCGTGCAAGCCATGCTGTCTCACATTAAATCACTGATGCAGTTAACAACGGGCAGAGTGGGCATATGATAATGCCCTCACTGTAAAAAATGCCTCCTACTTAGCAGCCTATGAGTGCGTGAGGTGACATACGCTGAGAGGTACAAGCACTCCTGTAGGATCAATAAACTCCACCAGGTTTTGGGATTTACGATGACGTGCCATCGATCAATTATGAACAGAACCGCTTTAAGTGCCTGGAAAATACCAGTGGGTATTATAACCAAATCAGAAGTCAACTATTTCAGACAAATATTTCAGAGGTACGGAGTGGAACTGCAATCCACCAGAGTGAAATGAGTACAGTTTGTTACCACATAACTAGCAAGGCCTCTGAGAAAGAGAGAGAGATGGAGGGACACTGATGGCTGTTCTGTGCTAGAGAGAACGGATGGAAAACTGCTGGTGTGGTTGCAGGAGATGAGATCCATAACTCTATGAACAATCTGCAGGACAGTGCGCCGATGCTGCTTGGTGCCGGAGACTACAGTCGTGATACAAACAAGCTCAGTTTGCAGCCCCTGCTCTTCCCTTCCCACCGGGGAGATGGAGTCATTTGCTAGATCACTCTCCCTTCGCTTATCACTCAAAAGAAGTAGCTTTCAGTGTGCCGCAGATAACCATACATATTCTATGTGCTGGCAGGCCATAAATCTCAGTCGCTATTTCGTCTTCCAGTCATTCATCTATCACCCTGGGAGCTGGATAGAGCACAGGCTCCTTCACAATATATCAAATTAGTACCTGGGATGTTTACCAAGATAATGCAAGACACCAGGAACGGCTGAAATATAGCACTGCCGCATTCCTCAAATTAAAAGGCTTCCTGGTCCTGCGTGTGGGAAGATAGTTTAGAGCTGTTAGCCTGTTGTTAGCTTGTGTGCTTTATCCCGAGCTGGTTGTGTTGACACCACTTACACAGGGACATTGTTTGACACAATGCTTGGAATTGTTCCTTTTATGTAAAAGAAAGAAATATGTGATGAGAAAATGAAATTATATTGGAATTTTTGCAATATGTACAGGGCTCAATAATGCAAATGCTCCACATTTTCTGTGCATATTATCCAGAATTAAATTTGGTCTAAAGCTGAGGTCGGGGAAGAACTGCTGTGTCTGTTGAACAGACTTAAAATCAATAGCAAAATCCAATATCTAATTTTGTTACAGTCTGGCAATAAATAATATGAAATACTAAATTCAGTTTAGCTAAACCAGCAGCATTATAAAAAATGTCCTTAATTCATATACATCTCATTTTATCTTCAACTGTGATATATGAGGTTGCAGTCTCTGTTTGTTTTTGCAGGATTTGTGTCATGGTTTACAGTGTTTAGCAATTTGTACTCCTAATATATATATATATATATATATATATATATTTATTAAATATATATAACATTATATGATATCATTATCATTTTTTAATCTTCATTTTATATATATATATATATAGGTCCTTCTCAAAAAATTTGCATATTGTGATAAAGTTCATTATTTTCCATAATGTAATGATGGAAATTAAACTTTCATATATTTTAGATTCATTGCACACCAACTGAAATATTTCAGGTCTTTTATTGTTTTAATACTGATGATTTTGGCATACAGCTCATGAAAACCCAACATTCCCATCTCAAAAAATTAGCATATTTCATCCGACCAATAAAAGAAGTGTTTTTAATACTAATAAAAAGTCAACCTTCAAATAATTATGTTCAGTTATGCACTCAATACTTGGTCGGGAATCCTTTTGCAGAAATGACTGCTTCAATGCGGCGTGGCATGGAGGCAATCAGCCTGTGGCACTGCTGAGGTGTTATGGAGGCCCAGGATGCTTCGATAGCGGCCTTAAGCTCATCCAGAGTGTTGGGTCTTGCGTCTCTCAACTTTCTCTTCACAATATCCCACAGATTCTCTATGGGGTTCAGGTCAGGAGAGTTGGCAGGCAAATTGAGCACAGTAATACCATGGTCAGTAAACCATTTACCAGTGGTTTTGGCACTGTGAGCAGGTTCCAGGTCGTGCTGAAAAATGAAATCTTCATCTCCATAAAGCTTTTCAGCAGGTGGAAGCATGAAGTGCTCCAAAATCTCCTGATAGCTAGCTGCATTGAGCCTGCCCTTGATAAAACACAGTGGACCAACACCAGCAGCTGACATGGCACCCCAGACCATCACTGGTTGAAAAGCCCCAGACTGTGGGTACTTGACACTGGACTTCAGGCATTTTGGCATTTCCTTCTCCCCAGTCTTCCTCCAGACTCTGGCACCTTGATTTCCGCATGACATGCAAAATTTGCTTTCATCCGAAAAAAGTACTTTGGACCACTGAGCAACAGTCCAGTGCTGCTTCTCTGTAGCCCAGGTCAGGCGCTTCTGCCGCTGTTTCTGGTTCAAAAGTGGCTTGACCTGGGGAATGCGGCACCTGTAGCCCATTTCCTGCACACGCCTGTGCACGGTGGCTCTGGATGTTTCTACTCCAGACTCAGTCCACTGCTTCCGCAGGTCCCCCGAGGTCTGGAATCGGTCCTTCTCCACAATCTTCCTCAGGGTCCGGTCACCTCTTCTCGTTGTACAGCGTTTTTTGCCACACTTTTTCCTTCCCACAGACTTCCCACTGAGGTGCCTTGATACAGCACTCTGGGAACAGCTTATTTGTTCAGAAATGTCTTTCTGTGTCTTACCCTCTTGCTTGAGGGTATCAATGATGGCCTTCTGGACAGCAGTCAGGTCGGCAGTCTTACCCATGATTGCGGTTTTGAGTAATGAAACAGGCTGGGAGTTTTTAAAAGCCTCAGGAATCTTTTGCAGGTGTTTAGAGTTAATTAGTTAATTCAGATGATTAGGTTAATAGCTCGTTTAGAGACCCTTTTCATGATATGCAAATTTTTTGAGATAGAAATTTTGGGTTTTCATGAGCTGTATGCCAAAATCATCAGTATTAAAACAATAAAAGACCTGAAATATTTCAGTTGGTGTGCAATGAATCTAAAATATTTGAAAGTTTAATTTTTATCATTACATTATGGAAAATAATGAACTTTATCACAATATGCTAATTTTTTGAGAAGGACCTGTATAATAAAGATTAAAAAATGATAATGATATCATATTATCATGATGACTTATATTATGTTTTATTTTTTGAATATGATGGTTTTATAATAATTATGATTATTTGTAAGGTGTACATGGTTATCCATGTCATATCAAGAGATGGAAAAGTCAGCCAGCTACTTGTCAGAAACCAATCAGAGTCCACATCTCACACCACACAACGATCACTCTCTCCTGAGTTCTAATCACCTTCACCTGCAACCAGCTCCATAAAAACACCTAGTTCATATTCAATCTTTGTCAAGTCTCCAACAGGAACAGACGCTTTACCACTGTTTCACGAAGTCTCTGATACAACCTGTCCTCGTCACGTCACGTAACGTATACTCACCTGAATTATACTAACCTCTGTGTCCTTGTTCTGATGTTCCTAGAAGCTTCAGATTTATCCGGGTCTCCTGAGTCCTTGTATTCCTCCTGAGTTCCACTCGCTCAATGCTGTATCTGAAAGAGAAAAGACAAATCATCACCGAACTGTGTTAGTTTATCATTAGATAAACTGAAGAGAATCTGCTCACCTGGAATCCTTCCCGCGCAGTAATCTTCACCGAATTCACCTCTGAACTTTGAATATTCTCACCTTTAGAACTTGATGCACTGAAATAAAGCTTTATGTTGATTCACTTACCTCAGTCTCCGAGCCTGTATCCTGACACTACTATAACATCAAATATTGTGCCCCAACAATAGAGGCATTGTTTATTCTAAATACCATACTATTACATATTCAGTTATTGAAAAACCAAATATTTAATTACCTTGAAGAAAACTGAAAATCATTAACAAGACTCAAAACGTATTGCATTGCTGCTGGAATCGTGTCAAGGATCAGCCAAATTTACACATGCATAGTGAATCTCCCACCTACTTGAATGGGGTAGACACAAATCACCAAAATTTGGATTTCATTTTTCAAAGCTGCCTAACAGGTTTCTATATTACATTTTAGAGTAATCTGTTATCGGAGGTAATTGTGTCAATACATTATAATACATTTAATGATACATTTGCAGTTGTGCCCTCCTTTTGTTAGTGAAGAAATAGCGTAGCATTTATCCATTTTTATAAGCAGCTTGTAGTGTAGCTACATTTTCATCAGCTTGACTGTAGTTTAACCGAATTTGACAAGCTACAGTTTTTAAAATAGCTTCCTCAATGCTGGTGGTTTGTGTACAACAATTAAATGGCAAATTGCCCTGTCACATTAGAGAAAAAGACAAAGCGATGCTGTTATGCTGACTCATGACAGCCCTGTAAGTAATGACAGCTATGAGAAGATCAAATGGTTGTCTTGTAATTAGCAAGGCAGATAATCAGGGCAGTGAAATATGGTGGCTAATTGAAAGATTGCCTTTTAATACAGTTATCTAGCTGATCAATACGTCCTCTCATCACCACAGACATCTTTGTCTTCATATCCCCATTTCATCAGACACTGAGTACATTTACTGAATAGCAAAGGTGCGCTATCGTTCCTGGCTTCCTTATGTCGCCATGCTTCACTTTTGGATTAAATGGATGCTTTCACTGGCACTGTAATCCATTCTGACCTGGCTGAATTCATTAGGGGCGGTTAGCCAGCAATAATTTTTGCAGATTACTGTGCATAAATCAAAGCCCAGTTCTGCAGTTCATGCTGACACACATTTTTTACCAGCACCAACCCCCTTTACTGACATTGGGATGTTTTTTTGATATATTACACAGAGGATATTTATGGTGAGGGTTTGTGGAGGACCTTGTGCTGAAATGAATCTCTCCTACACCCTTCCTAATGCACTCAAAGTATTCTGCTCTCTCTGGAGGCCGTTCTGTTCGCTTTAATAGTGTTAGCCTAAACCAGAACCGAAGATGAATAGCTGAGAACAGAAGAAAGCATTCCCAATAGAGTGAGCATGACATTCTTTGAATTTAAAGGCCAAATTGACTGTTTGTTATCACTTACCATAAAAGCTGGGATTCGCCTCTTTTTAAGAACATAATAACATGTTATAATGTTTGGATCTATGTGATTCTCAAACATGAAAAAAATATTCAGACCTAAAATCTGGAGGTGAAGTTTTTGTCTGTTAAAATAATTTAATTTGTCTTAGCTTAATCTGCTGAGACCTGACACAGCAACATTGGCTTATCCAATGGTGTGAGTTTTAGGACTATCTGTTTCCTGACCAATGGCGGATAAGGAGGGTGTTCAGGAAACCTGTTTAAAAATCATTCGTTTTGCAATACCATTTGCCAACACTAGTGGCAGAAATGACACATTTAGCTTTAATACGTGGCCTGTTGCTAGTAAGGAATTTCCCCCTGTCAATAAAGGCCCTTCCATAACTCTCTCATGAACCTGCACTTGTACTACCTCTGCTTTGACACATACAGAGTGAGTGCTGTTCAATCTGAACTAGCTGTTGCACAAGTCAATGAAAGTCACATAACACTGTGTCTTCCTTCACATTAACGACACTTATACTATAGGATTCCAATAGATACCCTCCGGGCGCATTTTATTTGGAAAATCATTAGCAGCCAACAGCAGAACTTCTTATCCTTAACACACTCCGCTCAGCAAACTGAAAAAGTTAGCATTTAAATGTTAAGAGTAACACATAATTTGCATGCGCATTTCATAGAATAGCTTTCCTGTGATATTTTTTTCATCTTGAGAGCTCCTCTCATCTGTAAACCACCAATTTGCAGTGTAAATTGCAGATGCAGGTTTTTGCCTACAGATTTAGTTAATATTATGTTCAGTCCCTGTTCATTTTTCAGCTATAGCTCCTTTGCAGCCTGCAAGGGAGGACGCGCACTGTATCCCTATGTATTGCTTTTCAGATTAAAAATCTAATTTAGGGAGATTAATGTATTTTATTTCAGCTTGCTGTGATCAAAAATTGCTGTGCTTGAGAGTGGAATCGCCTCTTGATTATTGAATTTTTATGGCCGTGTAATTAATTACAGATTCCCTGTTTTGTTCTATTTCTTTCTCTCTGACATTTTAATTTCGACAAAAAGCCACGCTCCCCATGCAGCCTTTCTCCAGAGATCCCTAATGGCCTATAAAACACAATGACTTATAGATATGGGGCAGACATCAGTTCGCCAATGATTGTTTGAAACCTTGCTGATCACATGAAATTTAGCCCACTCCACCGTAACCCCCTGGATTCATTCGTCGTCAATTAAATTGTGGCAACAGCGTCCTTTCAGACGGATGGAATCTATCATTGTGTCATCGACCAGGAATTCATTATTGGAGGCAACCTGGAAACTTTTCAAAAGCGTCATTGAGACCATTATTTCTTAAAGACGATTGTCATTACCTGAGAAAGGGAGTGTCCTTGGTTCTCCTTGCATAGGCTGCATTTAAGAGCCGTGAAAATCAATCCTGCTGTCAGCCAAGCCATGCTACATCTTTGAGTCGACAGGTTTGAAAGCTTATATCAAACTAGGAGCCTTAGCTGCCATCAGAGGCAGCAGTTACCATGCCATTTGGTGAACGGGTGATATAAATCAGACATTGGCTGCTGCAGTCACCTCGTCCAGTTGAAACCAATGTGATTGGTCGCTTTAGGTTGCTATTCATCTCTTTGGTTTTGATGCACAGAAGACAGGCTTTGTGAAAGCTTTATTGACTGATTAGATTGTTGGAAATGTGTCCTGTAGATCAGAATAAGTAACTAATACACCTTCATACCTTTGTTTCATAAATATCTGAGGATTTTGATTTATCTTTTTTTTTCTTTCTTTCTTTTTCTTTTTTGATTTGTCTTTTAAATCTGTTCACTAAAAAGATTTTTCACTGATTAGTTCAGGTTTCATCACGAGTAGATTCATCATCAGTTCATTGAAAAGCGATTCAATCACTTGAAAGATTTGTTCAAAAACCCTGATTCATTCACTGAGAATACACCACTACTCAGCCGGCCTTCAGTGTCATAGTGCCAGGTTTAGTATTGCTTTGAAAACAGTGACTTTATCTTGCAAAGCCACTGAAACAGACCATACATCACATTTATTAACCCAGTCACTTCAAAAGTACTTCCAGCCAAATATTACTCATAGTTCATTGTGGCATCGGTGGTTGGTTGCCCTAAAGAATAGGTTTTGTCGAGTCACGCATTGATTTCCCAGTGCCCACTTCATCTGCGAGACACTGATCTTTTCTGTTGTATTTGCGAGCGGCGTAATACATTTCCTCAGGAGACAGATCCATCTAAGAGTATTTATTTATTATCCTGCGGCTGTGTCGTACTATCCCTCGCCATTGCGCTCCTTTTCTGCTCAGTAAGCACAAATCAACAAACCACACATCTCTTCTGAAAACTACTCCTTACCTCCAACTTCTTGCTCCCTCTTTGTACCCCTTTTGGTACACAATAATAGCTGCGGCACTTACCATATTTCAGGCCTAATTGGAAG
Source organism: Siphateles boraxobius (assembly GCF_051911475.1). NCBI lineage: Eukaryota > Metazoa > Chordata > Actinopteri > Cypriniformes > Leuciscidae > Siphateles > Siphateles boraxobius. The sequence goes on along the minus strand of NW_027508997.1, from coordinate 4,189,091 downwards.
ATGGTTGAAAAGCCAATTTAGGGCACACACTTTAGAGGGAAGAGTTCCTCTGTGACATTGTTAGGCATCGGGATGCCACCTTCCATCTCGAAGAATAAAGTATAATTGCTGTTGAATGAAAAGAGCAAATCTGTTGATGTATGCAATGCAGAGTGGCTTGGGATAGTGAGTGGATAGTTTGTCCAGTTTGCTGTGCATCTCACTAAGGCCTTGGCAGAGTCAGCAAAAAACTGCTCATTGCAAAAGCACAAAAACCCCACTGACAGAGAGTGTTGTTCATGCTAGTGATATTAGCACCATATGCACAATGCTTGCATGACAGAATAAGCTGGCAATATTTACACAGGCTAAACAATAAACACCAGGTGTACAACGGAATGGGCATTCCCATGGTGGTGAAAATGCACTTGTTATCTGCAATTGCCATCAGGTCAGTGACATGATGCTAATTTTTTTCCACTGGATCAAATAGTTAAGTTAAAGATGCAATTTGTATATACAATTACTTGAACAAACATCTTCTATGATGAACAATCTTTTTTATTTCTTTATTAATAAATTTAATTTAGAGGTTTTTTGACAAGTAAAAAAAAAAAAGCTTGATTAGAAGTGTGAAATTATAGTTAGGCATGATCTTTTATCATTGTTGTATAGAAAAAATCAATTGGTGCATCCATTAATAATTCATGATGTTTGTTAACAAAACTTTTTGACAATACATATTAGGTTGTGTACACAAGGTATTCAAAGTGTAAGAACATTTTTGTTTTTTGCTTTAACTGCAAAAAAATAAGATTGATTTAAATGGGACAAGAAAAGTCTTACCCCAATGGCAGACATTTTTTCTTGTTTTAGGCATCACTTAATTTTAATGTATCTTGATTTAAGATGTTTAGATATTTGTACTTGAAAACAAGACAAAAACACTGAGGAATAACATCATTTTTTGCAATATAAGTTAGACTTGAGGCATTGAATTTAAACCTTTGGTGAACATCGTAAAAAAGTTTTTCCAAACCAACATGAATACTATGAGTATGTTTCTAAGAACTTTTCAACATGTGCTTTAAAAGATTTTTTTCTTTTCTGGACGGTGGACGCTCTTATATGTCACTGATCTCTATGCCAGTAAAGAACTTGAATTTCTGATGAATTTCTCTTCATTTGGTTGTGGATCAAAGCTGAATTTATTATTCTTATATCCTCTTTATCAGAGACGTGAATATCAGGCAGGATTCATAAGTCAAGGCGGTAAATTGGATCCGGTATTTTACTCTAGCACCCCTCCTCAAAAGGGAGATCTATGGGCCGATTTCCCAGCCACCCAGTCATGAAGAACCAGGAGATGTAAATGTCAGTCTGGCTCTCCTTTACACTCAATAAAGGCTGGAATTGGGCTTTGCTCTCCCCCAGTCGATTGCCCATCTAATGAGGAAAGGCTTAACCATAACTCTAAAAGATTCACTACTGTTTATGTTGCTGTGGGAGGGCCTTGTGGAGTAATAATTCCAAGTGGATAAATGCTTTCCCGATAACAAGCTGAAATAACCTGTCTGGATGAACTTAAAGTACACAAGAGAAATCGCACAATTAGCGATTACGGAGGTTATACCTTAAGACAGAGGCGAAAAGGTGCTTCTGACTCTTCTGAAATATCCTGCTGACCAAAAAGAATTTTCCTTTGTGTTTTTCAGACAGGTCAGACATTAGTCATCGGCAGACCTCTACCTCAGCCGTGGCCCCTGGCCTGTCCTTAACTGCGTTTTAACACTAACATTAAGCTTGTTAATGTAATTGAAGTCACATGGAGGCCCCGGTGATAGATGGCACTTTTGGAATGGCAGAAAGGGGTAATCTCAGTTTATCTTCCCTACGACTGAGTGCTCTTTGGCCTGAGAGTGTAGTGTGGGCCACAGGAGATCTGGGAAGCAGATACTAATGCAATGGATTCAGTAGATGAGACCACCAATCACTATAAGCATGCAGACACTCAATGAGGCCATTTTCTCCACCCTATCTGTTCCTATGGAGATGCTGCCAGAATGTGAATCCGAGCAGGACGGTGGCTGACTGCACCAAGCGCAGTGCATACTAGTGTTTTTTTTTCCCCTTCATGCAATCGTTAGGGATAAAAACTATGTCCTATAAATGTACTCAACACTAATATAGACAAACATTCTTAGATGCTTTATTTTACAGTACAGGACGGTTTTTGATTTAGATTTTGTTTTTTCCACATACTGTATGTATACACTCACCAAAATAGGCATGCACAGATGCAGTGACATCACTATTCAGTTATATGGTGAATGATATTGTTTTGGCAAGATCTTCCCAACACATTTTCCTCAGTGCAAATGCATCATTTAAGCCATTACCAGCCGCAAGCTCTTTCATTAGAATGAACTATATCATCCTTTCCCCAAGAGGCCTTGGGAGCGCTCAGCTCGGAGAATATATCTCGCTAAGAGAATGTATCAAAGGCAGCAACATGCCTAGGTAAAGTATTACTTAATTTATACTGCTAATGCATAACATTGATTCTCTGCGGAGAAAATAAAGAACAACATATTTTTGGAGCCTACATCATTACGTTTAATAATTTAAACCCAGTTTGTGGTAATAAATATACTAAAAGAGTTTTAGTTGGGTTCGTAATGGATTTGCGTAGGAAACCTGGCACTTATATAAAAGAATAATATGAATGCGTGTTGGAATTAATTAAAGTCGGGTCTACGCTGTTTCTTTCAAGGAACAAGGCTAAAAAAGCTCTACCCAAGAACTGAGAGGTAACAAACCAGTGGAAAAGTACAAAGCCCTCGTTTTATCACCCAAAATCCACAATGATGCCAGCCCAGCACCAGACCTTGTTTTTTTTTTCTATCCAGAGCCCACACATTAATGGACACACATACGGATAAGCCCCATTTCATTATATCGGCTGTTTGGATGCATTACCCCTATATATTGGCTTTGGTGTTCTCAGCGACTCATTAACAGGGACATAATGGGGAAAATAAAAGCGCTGAGGAAGATGGAAGGTCTTTGATGTATCAGCTCTTCTGGGCCAAAACAGCGCTCTGCTGGTTTTATTCACTAATTTCTAGTCACGACACCTTGAGGACAGAAACTGCCTGAGGGGTTACATAGTCATTCTGGCTGCCTTACAAAAAGATTAGTTGTATATTGTAGATTGAAAGACTTATTAACATATTTTTTTTCATCTTACGTCCATTTTTGCCAAAGCAGAATAGCTATATATTGCTGAAGGATTATGCTTTAAGTTTATTAGTGAACAAGGTTTTCAAAAGCTCAGTGACCTCCAAACAGCCTTCAGTGTCATGCTTCCCCCTCCCTCAACAGAGCCGTTTCATTTGTGCACTGTAAATCACAAAAGTTTATTAGTACCATAAGTCAGGCCAACAGCTTAACCTAGGCATCTCAGTCCTGCATGTGTTACGCACTTGTGTGCTGCTGCATATGATAGAGAGAGAGAGAGAGAGAGAGAGAGAGAGAGAGAGAGAGAGAGAGAGAATAATCTCACTACAAGCCTGACCTCATACTTGACTGATTCTTGTGTGCTTTGTGGATTTGTTAATATCTGAAGCAAAGACCTTGTACCTGTAAACCGTACAGAGGGTACGGTCTCTTAAAGAGCTCCCTGGAGTAGTTTTAAACATCCTGCCAAAAGATTAATCATATAACCTTGAAAATTGAAAATCAAACTGGGCGTCAGAAAAGTTGGATTAACTACATGAGCCTGATGACGGGTTGTACAGACGGTTTTATTATGTCATTTTCTTTTTATAGACGGAAGGCATTGAATGCGATATACATCAGATACTCAGGTTGATGTAGTCTGCTGCATATGACATAAATCTGCTCCAGTGATTTCCAGAATCTTCTACACGGACAAGGAACTCTCCTTTGAAAAGTGATAAGTACGTCGCTAAACATTTATTGCTGTCATTCGGTCTACGTGCCCCCTGGTTTTAGCATCATGTAACACTTCTACGTGTGAGTGAATGCACAAATGTGTTGGAGATCCTGCTGAGTAAGTTTACGTTGGCCGTAAATTATACTTTGAACCAGCTGACCATCCGTTCTGGGCAGGTGGAGCTGTCATAATGTCAGCTCAAGTCATGCAGATGGGCAACCAGATCCAGGAAGAGGCATGCAGTGGGGTCTTTCAATTCTCACGTCAACTGGTGCTTACAGATTGCTATTTTGACTGATACTTTAGATAAGAGATTAGTGTGTTTAACCTTTGGAGGTGCAAAAAATAAACCCCAATAAATGAAAACATAAATATAAAAGAAGATGTTAGAATTTTATAGCTCTGTTTACATCCATGCTGTCTGGATAAGGGCCCATCATATATTTCCCCCTTGACAAACGGATTGTGTTTCAGTCAAAGCATCTCACCTTCCAGAAACACTTGACAGGGACGAGAATTCAGAGGAGAATTTAGAGAGCCAATAAATAGACTCAAGCAATATATCAATATGTTCAACAAATAAGCCTTTAAAAAGCTTTAATGGCAAGATACAGAAGTAATAAACTGACTAAATGGTAATGGTTGATTTATCTTAGTATTATATTTGAAAACAGCGCTATTGTTCTGGAACTATGACATGTGGCTCTGTTGACTATTAGAAATGAAATATTACACAATTTATATTTTTATCACAATTTGACAAAATTAGAGCTTGAAATGATGCACAATAAAATTACAATGATAATGATATGCCTTGAATTTTCATTAAATTTCTTCACACATATCTTTTTCATTTTTATATAGGCTACATTAGGTACAAAAGTTTGGTATTCTGTATATATATAAATATAAATTTTGAAAGTCAAGATTTCTCTCAAGGTTGAACAATATAATAACAACTTAATGTCACCTTTGTGTAACATGAAAAAAAACTGATATCTGTTATTTGTTAGTTCAAATAAAAATTAACCCTTGCCGCTATTAAAGTTTAGTTGTTCCTATATGAACCTTATAAATGAAGAAAAGACTTCAAACGCTTAACCAGGTTTCTTCAATGATTTAAAATCCACTCTACTCATAAAAAAAAGCAAGTTCAGAATTTCATATCTCATCCAGACCCTCTTCATTCAGATTTATGCCATGCATGCAAACACTGAAGTTCTGTTTATACTCTCAAAACAACATACTGTGTTTTTCCAGTGTGATACATGACTGTATCACACAAGTTCTGCACCTCTGAGATCTGAAAAGCGTCCAGTGAAACAGAGAGGAATACCAGAGCCTTGGATTAACACCCTCACTGAGGCTAAAGGTTCTCCTGTTGGGTTAAAGTTTGGCCGGAACATTGGGGAAAAAATGGACGTGGTCTTTTCTGAGCTTTTTGGAAACCCAGGACTAAAAGGCATCACTTTTTTTTATATCCATCTCGCTCCTTAAACTATCATTTGCTACAGTAAATATTTGATGATCACTGATGTTGACAAACTCTGCCCAAGACTTGACTCCTCACCAAGTCCATTTGATATATATTCTTCTCTCTCTCACTCTCTCTCTCTCTCTCTGTCTCTCTCTCTTTTTGTTTGGTGAGGGTGGTGGTGGTGGTGGTGGTGGGGGGGGGGGGGGGGGGGGGATGGTGGCATATAAAGTGTGTTTATAAGTGTGTCAAGAGGCTTATAAAGTGTGTCACTGGGCTTATGCCAACTGCATTGCTTATATTTGCCCCAGATCATCTGTTCACTTGATGAAAGCATATTATCCTCGGTAACCTCTTGGATTTATTTATTTTGAATGAATGTTAAAGGGAGCCCTAAACACAGCAAGCCAGTGAAAGTCGAAAATTCATGCAGGTGCACAACTCACTTTCACAGACACATATTTTGCTGCTTTAACAGTCAACATTACAACCTATGTGTTTGTGTTTCCATACCACAGACTGGGTGGTTGTTTGGCATGTTGAGGTGAAGAGTGCTAGGAGATGTAAATATAGTAGTTGGGCCTTCATGCTCTCATGCCAAACAAGTTCTCAACAGCAGCAGACAGATCTGGGGGCCAAAGGGGGATTGGGTGTCGCACCACTGCGAGACTGCAGAATCTGATTAATTATTAGTGAGTGGTGATCCTGCCATCACAATAGATCTGTCTCAAGCCTGCACACAGCCAGAGCAGTGAGATGAAATGTAAGAACCAGGTCTCGAACAAGCTATGGTGCCCTCTCCCACAATTTCAGAGTCTCCTTCCCTGGTTATCTCTGTCATAAAGTCTTATTCCAGAGCTAATTATTAGAAATCTGTATATTTCTGATATCACTGAAAAGTAATGGGCATCATATTTCATATCGTGTCACCTTCTGAAAGTCTGAGGCAGTTTATTTACTGCCCGAAAACAAACCAGAATGATCTTTCTCTGGTTTCAGAGGTCAATCAAACTGTCAGGCTGAGTTGTACCCTAGTCCTCTCCTGTATCCCTGTATTTGGAAACTGTAAATTTTCCCAAGAAGCTATCTGTCGTCTTCACTGCACCTCTTTCATCAGTTTGACAGCCAGCTTGTCTTAGACCCGATCTGTTTCTACTTGTGCAATGATTCCTCTTATAAAAAGCCAACGTGACGTTAATTGGCAAATCAGATGTGGCGGTGACATCTTATTTTGGGACTCTTCTAATGAGTTTTATAGAGTGAGACTCAACAGGGTATTGCGTTTAAAGTTTAAAGAGCTGAAAGTCACTCAACACTGTTGTTCAAATCCAATATGGCTGCCATCATGTGTTTAGCTACATGAGGTGAGGCAGAGAGGGCGCCGTTTCCCACGTCAAGAGTGGTGTCATGGTGGCAGCGGAAATTAAAGTCATATGTTAGTACTATTTTTGGCTCGCAGGGCTCTGTTTTCTCCCCAGTTTAATGGCACATTCCTTTCGGCAGGAGTTATGAAAACACCGATGACAACATGTTCTATCTCCTTTAAAGAAGTGCATGACTGGCTGGCTGTGCAATAAAGCAGCCAGTTATTAATAGTTGGCATGGGAACATGTGTAAATTATTGTCCCCTTGCTTAAAATGACATCCTGATTCTCTGCTTATCAGTCCTGTGACACATAAGAACAACTTGAACTGTCATGTGTGAACGTGATTGATTTGTGCTCCGATTTGGCAGCTCTCTTGAGGGCAGCGTCTTTGTCTTTCAGGAAAACATCCCTTTACGTGCACACGCTTGGAAAGAGGACAGTTTCTTCTGAGCAGTAGTTGTCAGATCGTGTTATTTAAACTGTCACTAAATGTCTAGCAGGGTCATTTTTATCCTGGGTGACCTCGGGGCCTGGCACAGAGACGAAGAAACGCGCCGCGTGAGGGTGCCATGCATGAGTTTGGGCGCTGCTCTCCCCGAGGCTCGTCTGAGTGCGTTTTTCCAATGCAACATTACGCCTCTGAGTAGTCTTTTGAGTAATGCAATTCTGTCACATAACTGCTTTTGCAATCTGTGATTCTCATCATTTACGTTTTATTGAGAGAAAATTCGCCTGGCTGTATGAAAGGTTGAATATATAAATATTGCCCAAGGAATGCAATTACCCCCACTAGGACTGCTTTATCCAGTCTGTAAGAGCCAACTGTGTGTTTTAAGGGGTATGGATGACCCCCATGAGGCTCCTTTTATTGAAAATATGATTTACAAAGAAAACACAGTGAACACACAATTGTCCTCTGATCTGAGTTCAGAAGCCACGGGCAAACGGGGGAACGGGTCATAAAGCCGAGGCTGGAGTCCCTGCTGATCTCAGAACATCTGCTCAGCCATTTACCAGTCTAATAGATTAGCCCAGAGAATAGGTACAGGTGTTTTCTGCCCTAGCCAAAACACATCAAAACCAGATTCCTGTCCAACTCACGCAAGGGCATGCAGCCGAGCCAGAATGAGTCATGGCCCCTCACAGATAATAAAACAAGCATAAAGTTTGCTTAAGATACAGGTGGGGGTGTTTTACACACTTCTGGAGAGAAACAAATAGGAAGCGTGTTCAGGGATACAGTAATTGAATGCAGATGGGAGGAGGTAAATGAACAAATATCTCAGTGGAATACCTAATAAGAATGGGACAGAAAGGGAAATTAAAAATTATTGGAAGCAGATGGACTGTTCTTTGAGTTTTTCAGGGAAATTTATTAGGGCCATGAAAGAAATGTGTCTGTTTATTTTGCATTGCCATGAAATTAATGGCCTGCTGAGTTGTGTTGGTGTTAGTTTATGACTGCTATGCCATTAGTCATAATTTAGCTGGTATTTCTTATTGATTTGTGATTTAGCTTGATTTATTGGGTGCTGTCGGCTTTGATTTTGAACTCGACCACTTTCATTTCAACAGCGAGAACAGATTTAGGCAAACGGAGAATAATATGTTCTACAAAGTTTTGATATATGAGGTGTGCTCTTTTTTTATTGTTTTGTTACTTTCACCCCACTTGTGCCTCTTGTTTTCTGAATAAATTAATTGCCTGCAGTGGATTCTGGCATTATACTACGTAACACGTCGCTTTAATTTAGTTACATTTTAATTGCTATACATTTTTACTATTTTATACATATAAATTAGCTACCAATTAAAGTAAAATGTAGTATAATGTCAGATATTATATTATATTATATTATATTATATTATATTATATTATATTATATTATCAGTGATGCAAAAATAGTCTGTATTTTATTTGTTAAATGGATAATTTTATACATATCACATAAAATTGCAGTTGGGGTCATGCGTTAACTCCTTGTGCAAGCATTTTGTGTCTCTTTTTGTCAATTAAGCATGGATAAAGCTGCTTTTATTGGTTCGTTAAGCATCGCACTGGCACTATTGTGGTTTCTGATACAAAAAATAGATGAGGCTACATGCTGACTGCAGCACAGCAGCTGCCCCACTGTAAATACAGGCTCCAGAGCTGGCACTCATGGGTATTAATCAGAGTGATGGGTAGTGAGCAAAGAAAATGGAGTCTGATTATTATTCCAGAGGGATCCGGTGAGTGTACTAACATGGTCTAAGAAGTACCGCACTTCCTGTTTCCTCTGATCAATGGCAGGAAGTAGCATGGAGAAGCGATGCATGGGTGAAGTATGCAATCCAGGTTTTCTGTCTGCACTCTGCAGAGAGCCAGATGGGTTTTTAAACACCTCTGCAGCAAAGCTTAGACTCCTCCTGCGAACAACATCACACACACTTTTATTTCTCTCCCTCTGTGAGACACAGCTCAGCTAATGTTTGGCCTCAAAGCTGAAAGACAAAAGATGTTGTGTGAATTGTGAGAACAAAAACAATTCTCACCTTGAGGGAGACGCAGCAACACTAGGGTCTGTTCAGCTGGGCTACACTTATAGTTTCATCTTTGCTCTAGTCATCTGATGCGCTTAGTGTGGGTTTATATTGTTTGTATTTAATGGAAAAAAACACCTTAAACAAAGCATGATTTGTTCAGATTTTATTTTATCATTTTATCTAGAGCAAAAAATAATCATCAATAAATAAAACAAGAGCCTATTTTTGGTATTTCTATATTTTGTTTTAATTTATTTTATTTACATATAATTTCTAACACAAATATGTGAAATTATATTATTGTTGAATAAGTAATTCAATAAATTGAAAACACTTTACTATAAGGTCCCATTTCTTAACATTGGTTAACTCCATTAGTTAACATGAATTATCAATGAAAAATACTTTTAAAGCATTTACCAATATTAGTTCATGTTAATTTCAACATTTACTAATATAATATTTTTAATTAAAAGTTATATCGGTTCATATTTGATGGACCTGAGCTAACATGAACTGATAAAGAAGAGTTGCATTTTTATTCACTAACAATAACAAGTTATTAACAACATAATGTTATTTAATACATTAACTAATGTTGACGAATGGGACCCTTTTTTGTAAAATATTGCCAGTACAATATATATATATATATATATTTTACCTGGAGCAACACAATGTATGTATACTGTATTGTATCATACATGGTATCATATATTGTATGTTGTAAAATGAGTGGTAAATGTATACATTGTATGTAATGTCACATCAAAAAGAACTCATTGATGTGAACAGATATCGGAATGACACACCAAACCAAATTCCTTGTAAGTGTAACAATAAATTAATTCTGATTAATACAATTGCACTCATGTAACTCTCGTAATCAAATTAGAAGACTGGCACTAACTGTTCTACTTCTTGAAACCTATTATCCCTGACAGCACTGTGGTTGACTCATGTTGCAGTAATAAAACCTCTCATTAAGAAACCGCAATTAGATCCAAATAACCTAGCAAATTACAGACCCATTTCAAATCTTCCATTTATGTCTAAAATACTAGAAAAAGTTGTGTCCGCTCAATTGTGCTCTTTCTTGCAAGAAAATGATATTTATGAAAAATTTCAGTCAGGATTCAGACCGCATCATAGCACAGAAACTGCGCTAGTTAAAATTACAAATGATTTACTTTTAGCTTCTGACCAAGGCTGTATCTCAATACTAGTTCTATTTGATCTTAGCGCTGCGTTCGACACTATAGATCATAAAATACTCTTGGATCGACTACAAAACTACACTGGAGTTCAGGGACAGGCATTAAGCTGGTTTAGATCGTACTTATCAGACCGTTATCATTTTGTCTGTTTAAATGGGGAAAAATCGAAGATAACGTCAGTAGACTATGGAGTGCCGCAAGGATCGGTGTTAGGCCCTCTGCTATTCTCAATATATATGCTGCCACTTGGTAATATTATAAGAAAACATGGAATTAATTTCCACTGTTATGCTGATGACACTCAATTATATATTTCATCACGACCAGATGAAAACACTAACTCATCTAAATTGACAGAGTGTCTCAAAGATATAAAATGCTGGATGACGTGTAATTTCCTGCTATTAAATTCAGATAAAACGGAGGTATTACTTATTGGTCCAAAAAACTACCCACAAAACCTTGTACAATACAACTTTAATTTAGAAGGATGTCCTGTTACTTTATCCACTACAGTAAAAGACCTGGGTGTTATACTAGACCGCAACTTGTCTTTCGAAAATCATATTTCATATGTTACAAGAACAGCCTTTTTCCACCTTAGAAACATTGCTAAGCTACGTAACATGCTACCTGTCTCTGATGCAGAAAAGTTAGTTCATGCATTCATGACCTCGAGACTAGATTACTGTAATGCTTTATTAGCTGGCTGTCCTGCATCCTCAATAAACAAGCTGCAGTTAGTGCAAAATGCAGCTGCTAGAGTTCTTACTAGGTCAAGAAAATATGATCATATAAGACCTATTTTATCATCTCTACACTGGTTACCTATTAAGTTACGTATCAATTACAAAGTACTATTACTGACCTATAAAGCCCTAAATGGTTTAGCTCCTGTGTATTTAATGGACCTTCTATCACCCTACAATCCATCGCGTTCTTTAAGATCACTAAATTCGAGGCTTCTGGTCATTCCTAGGATATCTAAGTCCACTAGAGGAGGGAGGGCGTTCTCGCATTTAGCTCCTAAACTCTGGAATAGCCTTCCTGATATTGTTCGAGGCTCAGACTCGCTGTCCCAGTTTAAAACTAGATTAAAGACGCATCTCTTTAGCCAAGCATTCACATAATGCTTACCTTTTATACCACTGTTGAATCAGATCGAATGCATTAATATTATGCTAATATTTAGCTATGCTAATTATCTCCCATCTGCTTTTCTGCTGTTATCTCGGGACGCTAGTCCCGAGGTAAATAGCGTTCGTCAGCTCCGGTTTGTATCCAGCCTCTCACGGAGACCTCAGATACCCCAACACCTGCGATAAGATGACTAAACGCCTGTGAAGAGACGACTCGACGCCTGTGAAGAGACGACTCAAAGCCGGCGATATGTTATACCCTAAATTACTACATGATTAACTAACTGTATTTTTTTTTCTATGTACATTTCTGAAATGCACATTCTGTAAAGCTGCTTTGAAACAATAAGTATTGTGAAAAGCGCTATACAAATAAATTTGAATTGAATTGAATTGAATGTTGTTCTATTTCAGCTGGTTAGATTGCGAAAGAAAACAAAAACTCCACAAATGGAACTTTGTTTTGTTTCAACAGGATTATGTAGCGACACACTTGAAAAGGAAACAGATGTTTCATTAGTAATAGGCTCAGAGAACCTCACTGCCATGCTGATCAGTATTAATGGGTTATGGATTCCTGCTTGGATAGAACTGAATTATGTTAATGGCTGACAAAATGGCTCAATGATGTGGTGAATCTGAAATCTTTATGGTTTCTTGGCACTAAATAAGGGGTTTGACCCTCTCTTCATAACGAGAGACCCATTATATTTCATTTACTGATTAAGTCCAAAGAAGAATTATTTTGTCTGATGAGATGAAATCTGGATAACATGACATCTTCACCTATTGTGCAACAGTGGCAGTCCTGTCTTAATGCATGCCAATTATGACTTGACTAAAGAAAAAATAACCCTAACAACTTATCTATTTATCTAGTACTATGTAGGTGATATTATGTAAATGTAGCATGCAGAGAACATATTGAAATCGATCATCTTGTTGCTCACCAACATCAGTTGATCTTCAGGTATATGATTTATTTCATTCAACAATCGTGCAACATAATTATCAAAGATATAGATGCATATTTTGGAAGTTACATGGCTCAACAATCTGAGGGGACACGTTTCCCGTCGGTATGAATGGCCGTGACGCTTCTGTCCTTCTTTCAGCCAGAACGAGAATGTTTCAGTCCAAATGTGCTGGCTGTCTTGTATTATCCAGGGCTAAACATGACAGATCTTCAACCAGCGTGCTGCACTTCCTCTATATTAATGTGTGAGCCTGTGTTGAGCTCCCCCCGTGCCTTTCCCTCAGGCCCCCCTTACCCACACAGCCCTGCTCTCATGGAGTCACAAGAGATGTTCGGTACCTGTCCAGAAACACCTGCATCTCCACACCGTGCAGCCTCTGCTGGGAATGTGGGTTTTCAAGCAATGCTTGTTAATGCTGTCATACCCCAGAGAGACACTCCTGGAAATGGAAGCGAGATGAGAAAAGCGACAGTGAAGCGAGGGTGAAAATCCAGAGAAAGAAAGCAGTTTTATCATTGTCAAAAAAAGACCCCTCGTATCGGCCTTGGAGAGTTGAATAATTTGGTGGCGAGGAGAGCCCAGTTTTTGCGGAGAAAGTCAATTTGTTTTGATCATACTCCACCTATAGGCCGATAATGCAGGGCTCGGCTATGAAATATGGCAGCAACAAGTCATTCCCCATCACAAAAGCTCAGCCACAGTTGTCTTGCTGTACTCACGGATAAGTAACTGCTTTTATTTAAGTCGACTAAGCATCAAAAGGAGCTGGTAAGCTTAGGAGAGGAAGTACAATGTCAAGAGGTTGTGTTGAAATCCTAGCAGGAATTTTTTTGCCTTGGATACTGGGCCTGACGAAAGGCGCACAGCGTAGGGGTCTACAAGTCCCCCTCCCTTCAGCCTGACAAGCAAAGAGCTGCTTAAATTGAATTGACATGTCAGCAGGAGAGTAGCGCTTTGTCCCTGCTCTGGATGCCAGCATACTTAACCTTACCATTTAAAGCATTAGCCACTACCGTTGGCACTCCTGACAAAGAAAGCCCTGGAAGCACTCTTCTACCTCTTACCTCTGCTTTTTTTATGAATTTTTTTCCCATCTTGGCAGTTTTATCTGTCACGTGATCAACTGCTTTTATTTTACATTGTAATCCAGCCTTTCCCTTCTGGGTTTCATTTACAGTTAAGTGCAGGACACGGGAAAAGAGCGGAGGGCGGAAAGCGACCGAGAAAGAAAGGGATGGAGTGAAGGAGAAAGGAAAAATGGGGTTTGAATGAGTCCAGCAGTGAGATAAAGAGACCAAAGAGGGAGGTGAGGGAAAAGAGGTCTTTCATTGAGGATTGAAGTGAGAGCAAGAGAGAAACAACTATGTTTGAAGTGGGGGCCTAATGTAGTGGAGATGGAATCTGTCACTCAGCTTATTGCATGTTGATGACTCAGGGCTGTTTGAGCTGTAAGCAGCCTATGATTTATGGACAGCAAGTGAACTCCTGCGGGCGAAAAAGCAAGTCGGGGATCAGAGCGGCAACAGGGCCCTTTTTGGGCTGGAGCCCGGCCCTGCATTTTTTTCATTCATGCCAAACTGCTTTGCACGGCAATTAGCTCTGTCCTCATTTAGTCTCCCCAGTCCCAAAGGGTAATGAAAGTCATATATCATCTTCAAGGCTGCTAATTATCCAGCATGGTTGCAGGTAGGCTTTGTAACTGTGAGAAGGGCCTGTCGCCCTGATATTTATTGCTCCTCCAATAAGCAAGTAAAAAATACTCTCTTGAAAGGTTGCCCACAGCCCTTGCCTCACATCCTTGACATACCTTTTTGCAAATGTGCTAGTCAAAGGGGAAATGTCTTCATTCCACATAACTCATTTTTCATGCTGTAACGAAGCGTTCTGCGAGAGCCTCTGCGCAAGTGCCGGAAACTCGAGATGAGACAAGTAGCGGGGGTCAGCGTGTCTCCGCTGACTTACACGTGGGTTAGTTAGTGCCAGGACGAGATAGGAAAATCAAGAGAGAGATAGAGAATGTGCAGTAACCTGAACGCTGGCCGCCCAGTTGTCATTTCCAAAAAAATATTTGGAATAACTACTTGCCATGTTGTTATGTGTCCAAGTATCCAGTATGCAGAACTTATTTTTAATTATTTTTGCATTTTTACATTTAATTTTTATTGTATTTTTTAACTAAATGGTCATTATGCTACAACAATAAAACATAAGTGTTCATAAAATTATAATAATAATAATTATTGTTGTTGTCGTTGTCATCGTCATCAAAATTATAATGTGTAATAACACAATAAACAATAAATATTTTTATTATTTAAAATGTATCTATTATATTTATACAAAGATGCTGTTTTCTGGGTGGTATTTTTTAGAAACCTACCAAATTTTGCCAGTTTTGTAATATATTGATGAACTGATAAATTATTGAGTATAGGAAAAAGTGAATATTGGTAAAATAATAATAATAATAATAATTATTATTATTATTATTATCATTAAAGTAATATTATATAAAGTAAATTTTACTCTTTAAAAAGCTCTAATGTAAAAACTCTAGAATAATAATAAGTGCTTGAGCACAGTATAGAGCCAGTCTTAAAAAGGTTGTTTTTGTACTGTACAAAAGGGCAATAAAATACTTTCACTTTTTAAATACAAATATGCCAGAGACGTACGCGGCTAACAGTATATACATTATATATATATACATTACATTACATCTCTAGAAATATATGTAGTGATCATTCAGTGGTCTCTTAACTTTGGTAGGAACATACCCCTACTGTCCATCCCAAAACTACACCCATGTTCACACCACGTGTTCTTCCATGATTTATGAGAGGAACATGGTGAATTCAGCTGTGCACTTTCAACAAATACTTCACCAAGCCAAACTTCCTGGGACTTAATATATTCAAGTTTTTCCCTCTACCCTTATTCTCACTATAAATTCATCATGGTTGTGACTATAACATACATGAAAGATGTTTGTTGGGGCTTTTGACATGTCGTGTTAGCCTCATCTCAATAAAGAAGGACTGCATTTTCCAAAAACCTCCCTTCTGATTGAAAACATGTGATTTAATGGCGGATTAAGAGGAGCTATTGGACTGAGACTGTAATTCATGTAGTCTTGTTAAGCAGTGTTATGAGGCCCCTTGACAAATTATGTTTTGCAGCATGGCCTGCTCCCTCTTTCCCTTTTTTCTTCTTTCTCTGAGTCACTAGAACACAAACGTGAGGGGCGTCTCAAATGGAAATATTTATATGCTTCCAAAATGCCTGAAGGGCATCATTAATGCCCATATTCAGAGATCTATAATGTATGCAGGGTACTGCAATGATTTTTGGAGCTCAAACATCCACATATTTTCTCAGGCTAATGACTTTATATTTGTCTCATTCCTTATTGCTTTGAGACACAGGAGAAAAGGAAACAAGCCTGAAAAACACAAGGGGGCATGGGGGGTGGATAAGGATAAATGTACAGCTTATGGAGATCAGATTTTTAATTACACTCAAGGCTATGATGACAATCCCATGCAGCTTAAAGCTTTGTACAGTAAAAGAATGCCCAGCCAAACGCCCACTACAACACCACCGCCCTTATGTGTAAGTGAGGAAAAAACAAAAGGAGACAAAATGGTGTCCTGATCTCATCTAGTCTGATGATGATGATATTACTGTATTATATGTAAAGATGATCACAATTTATGTTCTCCTTATTTTTTTGTTGGTCAATGTCCAAATGATTAGCAATTTTTTTTTAAAAAAATTGTGAATACTGCATAGTCTATATGGGCCCACCAAAATTATCAGTAAACCCGATATTAAAGAATGAGTTATTGAAGGAGTCCTATAATGCCCTTTTTACATGATGTAAAATAAGTCTCTGATGTCCCCAGAGTGTGTATGTTAAGTTTTAGCTCAAAATACCCCACAGATATTTTTTATAGCATGTTAAAATCGTCACTTTTTGAGGGTGAGAAAAAAACACGCCATTTTTGTGTGTCC
Source organism: Siphateles boraxobius (assembly GCF_051911475.1). Lineage (NCBI taxonomy): Eukaryota > Metazoa > Chordata > Actinopteri > Cypriniformes > Leuciscidae > Siphateles > Siphateles boraxobius. Next base: position 4,172,440 of record NW_027508997.1, on the reverse strand, counting down.
CTTTAAATGCAAATGAGGCACAGAGGGCAGAGCTTCAAGAGCTCATGTGTTAGCATCTTCGATTACCTCACACAGACACGCACTGAAAATTTCTAAAACTTTTAGCTTTTTATGTTCAATCCGGAGTTGGACAAAGATGGAGAGACTCAGGATGACATGACAACATGTAGAATGCAGCAGGACATTTCTGAATGGTTAGTTGATGAATTCATGTAGCTGATGGGGAGTTAACTATCTTCTAGTCAATGGGGGCGGGGTTTATGTAAATTTTAGGGTTAGTGATGTCACTAACCCCTGAAGAAGCTCATTGTAGTCCCTACCAGCCATTTATTGTAGTCCTTAAAAAGCGATTTATTTGAAATAAAATATCTCCCTTTGCTTTGAACTTTGAGCGTCGTAACTTTGCAGATGTTTTTTATGCTCAAACACCAACATTACACACTAACCAAAGTTAAAAAAGTAAAATCAAAATTAAGTTATCAGTTTCAAATATCAGTGAAAATATCAGTTAGAGAAATAATCTGTCTTTCTTTATTCTAAAATGTATATAGGATATAGATATACTAAAGATGCAAAGATGAGTATGGTAGGTACGTGACAAATATGCTTGAAGCGGTTGACCAATCACAACACACTTTTCCAGCCGACTTATCAGAGTACATTTCACTTTTCGGAAGGAGTGGCTTCATATAGATCTCTGTGTTAGAAAGTTGATCTAAATAAATAAATAATCCACTACCTGAAGCTCTAAAATATATAGAGTGTAGTGCAACATCCAGGAGAAAAAACAAAAGGAGAAAAAATAGAGACCCGATCTCATCTAATACACCTCAGATGAGCAGGATCATACCGGGCAAGCGCACGGGTTAGGCCTAGTATCAGAGAAGAGACTAATTGTCAAGGTTATGCCTCTATAGATGATTGATGTCAGCTCGGGCTTTTCTGTCAGCCTGTCAGGAGACAGGAATGTTTAATGTTCTCATTATTGGTTGCGCTGTTGTGTATGTTTCTCTGTCAGCAGCGCGGACCCATCTGAACTGCCAAAGCACTTCAAAGGCCTGCAGGTCATTTATCTTCCCCTGACGCGGTGAGTGTTCAGCCTCAGCTGAGTGCTAGTGATTTGTTATGACTTGAGAGCAAGCTGACAGACAGCTCTTCTGGTACAGAAAAAAAGGATTCCTTTTTGTCACACCGTGAAAACATCAATGTCCCTGTAATGGGCTACAACTGTCAATGGAGGCCAGCACCTGACAGTTGTGTGGTCGCACTAATTTGCAGCCCCAGTGGCTCTCTTCCCCAACTTTAGATTTGGTTATGGTGTCACAAACAAACAGGCCACCATCTGCCGCGAGGTGCCACGGGGCCCGGCGGAGAGAAGGGGAGAGGTGGCTCGGCTAATTGAAGTCACGTCACAATTTCGTATTAATCGGCCGCGCTACGTACGTAGCCCTTTCGACTTTGATGTCGAGCCAGAAGAAAAAGCCCGACGCGACGAGGCAAAGATGGGCCGCGCACCGCGGGCCGGAGTCAGGAGGGAAAAATCAGATCTTTGTTTCCTTTCCCAGGCCATGACATGATTAATCGTTCTCTTCTGATCTAATTTTGGAACATGAAAAACAGCACATTTGTCTTGAAGAAAAATGATGTGCTGTACTCTGCAGATGGAAATTTCCAGCCCTGAAAAAGATTAAAGTGAAATTCCACTCCTTAGACCTAATCATGAGTTGTAGATTATTCTGTCGTTTTAAGCAGATGGTGGGTTTGATTCAGAGGCCCTCTCCTTATATTAATGAATACTAGACTGGTATATTTGACTTAGGTAAGTGAAATGTCTATCACGCCTAATGGACTGCCGGTCGACGGTGCTCCTGCCCTACCGCCGCGTGCCCTTGCTACATATTTCATGGTTTGTACTTATGCAGAGCATTTTGTTTCCTTCGATTTTTCACACTTGTCAACAGTTTGCTAAATATTTTCACACAGGAATGGAGAAAAGAACAAACTTGTGTCCACAGCTAATTTCCATCCATAGGTCACTGCTATAACTCTGCAACTAAAACTGTCACCATGGGCGAGAAGAGAGCAGAATTCAATAGTAACTTGATTAAGTTCCCAGTCAACATGACTGCATACACAGCAGTATGTTAACCAACCTAATTATAGGAGCGGCGAGGAGGGGTGATAAAACCGGTTGAAAGGAGGTGCCTTCTGAGGCTGATCATGTGACCTTCAATACTGACTTCCCCTCAGGGAGCGGTTGGAGCTCTTGTCACACCTCTCCTCTCCTCTCATCTCGTTCTATCTGTGCGTATTTGATTCGGAAACACGTGCCATTCTTCACTTAGTCTAAATTAGGTTATGTGATTAAATCCCCAAAGCACATTTACAACACCCACACAGCTAGTAAAAATAGTGGAAAGAAATGTTTCAGATTATTATTACTTTTTCAGTGCTTTATTCATTTTGGACTGTCCTAGAATCTCACATGTTCTATATGAATATTCATTGCAAGAATGTTCAAGAATTAGTAATGCTGATTAGCAGTTTGCCTCCCACTATTAAAACAAAGCCATTCTGAAATATGTGTAATGCAATATTTAAGCAATAAATTGTGCAATAAAATAAAATGCTAAATTATGAATTTAGTCATGACTAAACAACACACCGTTTAAGCTGTAATTACTATATATTCACAATATAACAAAAGTATGAGTGCCTTATAGCTTTCAAAAACGATTAGAACTAATAATTTACAACGATAATTAAAAATATTAATAATTCAACAATATTTTAATTAAAATAATCATATAATTGAAAAAATAAATACTAATTATCAATAATTTATTATTTACTATTTAATATTATTAATTTAATTATATTATTTATTTAATAATTCATTGTTCCCACTGTTATTTTAGTTGTCCTTAACTGCTATGTACATATGTCAATTAATTGTTAGGTACAATGTACTTATTGTATTCATATCATTCATACCATTATGTTCAATTTAGCTTTAGTTTCATTTTCATGGACTTTTAGTTTGTTTCTCTTCAGTTACCTGTTTCCTTTGTTCTTGTTTCCCACCATTAATCAGTTGTCGTGGACAATCATTTGACAAGCACAACTGTTTGTATTCAATTCATTATCTCTGTGTATTTAAGTTCCTCCTTGCATTCAGTTCTGGGTCCTTTATTGTTTGTCTGTTTGTGCTTGCATGCTGTTACCTGAGTAATACTTTGTATTCATAAATACGCTTCTATTTGAAACTTATTTATAATCATTGGCCTGGAATGTGACTTGCACATACATGTAGTTATTATAGTAATCACTATAAATTGTGCATAATTACATGCAAATAACCATAAACCACACCCTACTCCTAAGGCTATAGTAAGTACATGAAGTTAATTATTATTACTCATAAATGTATAATTACACTGTAACATGGACACTTCAAAATAAAGTGTAACCAAAAACACTTTTGCTGCTATTGAGGAGTGATACGGGTAAGGTTAGGGACAGGTTTGGTGGTGTGCATGGTTTAAGGGTGGGTTAAGGTGTAATGGAAGGGTGAAAACAGTTTAGTTATAGATGTAACAAAGAAAACAATTACAAGGGTAATTACATGCAGTTTTTTTTATATACGTGCAATGCAAAACATGTACAGCATGTACACAATAAGGGCGTTGTATCAAGTAAATAATTTAGTTTTAAGTACACAATAGACACTTAATATAAAGTGGATCCAAAATTATAAGCAAATTCATTAAGCGCATTCCTTACATAAGAACGTCAGCCTAAAAATGGGTCTGTTTTGATAAGGCTGTGGACAGCAGGAGAAAAAAAACTGAGCTAAATGCAAATAATAAAATGCAACTGACCATATAATTGTATACATAATTATATTAGAGAGAAAAAAATAGGCTTAGGAGGAGAAAATGATTCTCACATGTCTCAAAGCTCTCCACAACATGTATGGTGAATTATTGGCTGCTGAAAACATGAAACCTTCAAAACTGAATTTAAGGCATCAAAATTATTCAATTACAGTTTTTCTCAGTCGCTTTGGTGCATTTTTCACATCATCCCTAACCTGTGCAAAATAATAAGTGCATTTCTCAGAACAATTTGTACAAACTGCAATATACAATAGATATGATTCTAAAGCTAGTCAGTCACTAAAAATCCTTAGTACATCTCTCAAAAGTAAATATTCATGCCAATAATCATGTCAGTGTCATCAGAATGATAAGTCATTGAGTCATTGTTCACGAACAAGGTCATCAAAATGTTTAGGCATATTGTCAATGTAACTGTGTACTTTGACAGTATTACCTGATGTAAACTTAGGCTACAGTTTGGATGACAGTTACTGTATTCAAAATGCACAAGGCTGCACTTCTATGGCATATATCAATTTCAACAGTAGGCTACTATTTACATTTTACTGTATGTGGGTTATTGATTGAAAGAGACTGGACAGGATTTTGTTTTTCACATCTTTTACGTAATTAACTTTTAATAATTAACTTACTATTCAACAAACGATCAGGTTTTTCACAATCAACATCAAGGACCACAACTACCCATTTTAAAATGACCATTTTAACTCTGTGCTCATTAATGCCATGTTTACATTCTATCGATCAAGAATATGACGAATGATTATGCCAAAGACACCCCAAGGGATCAAATTACATATTCAGCACAGGAACTTGACGTCGAAAGCATGGCATTGGATTGATGCTGGCAGTATATTAGTCTCTGCCCCATCAGTTTCAGTTAGCAAAATAGCCTCTTCCTGGGGCTCCTAGACAGGAGTCTGGATTCCTGTGAGTCCTTTGGACATTTGGACCTGATGAATGCTCCTCGGTCATGCCTTGGCACTAACTAGCAATGCATGATAACATTTATATTTAGCAACATACTGTCCTGGCACTGTCAAAATGTGCCTTGTGCTCATGTTGGATGCATTTTTAGTCTTGGAGTGATAGAGGTTGACTGAGGTTCTGTGGCTGAATGCTACTGGCTTGTGCAGAAGGATAAAATGTAAATGTCTGCTTCCAAAAGAACAATTGACAAGGAAATAATCTTAAGAGCTGCGATTGCCAACCCGTAAGAGTACTCATGAATATGGCACGTATAAATTTAAAACAACAGTGCCGAAACGTAACTTGTAAACCAAGAACACAAGTGGAGTGAAAGCAGGAACGCTGTGCCAATATGTCATACACTAAATAGTTCTAAATTAGAGTCTGTATACGCCTGTTGGAGACGCCATTCATCATACTCAACTTTGGTCTGTTTCTTACAATTTTGGCAGTAAGCGCTTCCACATGCCAAGTTTGTGCAAGAGAAAGAGAGGAGGGGGGAAAGCGCCAAGGAAAAAGAGGGAGAAAATGCAGGTTATCAGCAAAGTTTACATGTCTTTAATCAGTCTGCAGTTAATTAGCGGCTTCCACACAATGTGGCTGCGAGTCATTAATCATACTAGCGTGGAGCAGTCAGCCCGGTCCAAGACATTTGGAAACAAAAGTTTTGTTTTCCATGAAGGGTTTGAGCGCGGCCTGGCGTTGGCTTTCTTGGCCATTAGGCTGGAAATGAAAGGCCTTGTCATGGAGCTGACAGACAAGGGCCCACTGTTCAGCTCCCTGTTGGTCTTTCCCTAAACCTCACTCAACAAAAGATGACTTCACCCCTTAAACAAAGCTTACACACATGCACACACTCGCACACATTTGGGCACATTTGTCTGCTTGGAGCTCCATGTGAAATGTCACGTCACACAGCCGGCCAAAGCTCTATGATACTGCGCAGCGATTCTGCCAGGTCCCGAGTCTTTCCTCAGCCTTTCTTGCGCTTTTGGCAAACTTTTTCCTTCTCTTGCGCTGTATATATTTAGGGAAGGGGATGGGGTGGAAATGTAATCCGACGGATAGCTTTAGTTCGTCATCCAGCCTAGCATGCATCATTCACCATAGCTGACCCGAAGGTCCGAGGCTCTCCTTGTTTATAATAGCACAAAGATGTAGGCTGATCCATTCCCTAAACTCCTGACATGCACATTTTTAATCTTGGCTCAAGATGGGTAAAACTGTCCATCTACCTGTCTGCGGCAGATAAATTCATTGGCTGAAAATTTTCCGCAGTTACTTCCAGTACGTGTTGTAAATCTATTAAGAGGCGAGCCTTCCCAGGCCTGTCACGCTGAATGTTCCGACAGCTCCATTTACCATTCCTGATCATTCTATGACAGGAATATTTCCTGCCACTGACTCTGTTTCCCCTCTCAGCTGAGACGGGAGGCCAAAATGTATGTTTCATTGTCAAGAAACGAGTAAAAAGTCTGAGCAGGCTTGGCAACTGCAAAAAGAGCCTTTCAACTGCTTTTCATGCTTGTGCATAAATGTAGACTTTGGCAATTTAATGAGTGACTGAGGGGACAGAAACGCTAAAAACGCTCCTGCGGGTACACTAAGAATGTAATTGCCAATCAGAGGCGAAATGCACAAGTAATGTCATTCGGGGGTTAAGGTGTATATCAAGTACTGTTAAAACACGTCAAACGCCTATGTGCCGACCGGCCTTTTTGGCGTGCCGTGTTTGCCTGTTAGAGCACTTCAAAGCTCCACTAAAGGTACAAGTGACATCAAATGAAAGATTGTTTAAAGTCAGAGCTGCCAAAGTTCTCTGGCAATCATTTATCTTGTTACCGATAAATCAAGCTCACTTCATAGTGCAGTCATAAAAATGTATGAGAATGTAAATGCTTTGAGTGACCCATTAATCTTGTTTAAAGTGGCAAATGTAACATGTTCTTCACTCGTGGTGATAAAGTTATACTTCGCACCCTTATGAAGGATTGTTGATGGCAGAATGTTCTGAGTATCAGTATAATAAGCTGGAGAGGAATATGTAAAGAAGGGCTGCCTTGAGGAAATCACTCAAGATCTCATTGTGGTGTGAAATTTCAAACTCTGTGTCGAAGGCATTTTGGGGCAGGTGTCACTTAGTAAAGGATCACTCAATTTCGTCTTGTCATTTTAATATGTGTTTCGACTTATTTTAACAACACAGTGAGGAGTTTCACCGTGGATATGCGGCCCCACACACACCTCTTGTAAAAGCAAACAGTAGGTCTGGCCGCTCTGCCTCCCGTTTCATATGTTTCTCTCAAACATCATTCATCATTTGTCTACTGGGAGAAACGTCCAAGTGACACAAGCCCCGTAGTGAGCGCGGACCTCCCTGCATTAGAATATTTCCGTTGGAAATGAAGAAATGCCTTTAAAAAGTGAGAATGAACAAGACTGTGACCCATGTCAGAAGAATGTAACAAGGCTAGTGCTCTCTGAGTGAGGGGTAAAGTGAATTAAAGTTTTTTTGGATGTGATTAAGCACACATTCAGCCCTGGCACACTAAGGAATTTATTCACCTTGTCTCACAGGGGAAGTGATGAAGTAATGATTAATATGAAGGATGTTTGGAAATGTAAATCCCTGCTGCAACACAAATAAACCAAGGGGCTTTCTCGGGATGATTAAATGCACATTTCACAGTTGATTGAGCATGCAAGAAGCCATCCATTTCCCCTGAACTCTGTAAACAGTGATGCAGGTCCTCTTTCCACTCAAGTATATGACCGTCGTCGTGGGTTTATATGCACATACAGGCCATTGAAGACGAACGACTGCCGCAATTTATGTAACCGCCGGGATCTCTTGATTAGGTAATTTATATGGAGGACAGGTTTATAACCACTAACTTACCGTCTTGTCCCAGAACAATTATTTCAGAAATCTGGCTGTAAAAGCAGATGATAAATTCTCGCTTTTTCTTTCGCTGTCATCGAATGTCCAATAACCTGGGATCCAATTCTCAGTAAATCGTCCTCTTTAAAAGCGAGAGCAATTAAATCATGAAAGTGATTTTCCTGAACTGTTTTTGGTGAACAACAGGGTTCGCATTCATGGACTGTGGGGAGCCAAACGTCTGGGGCACATGGTTGTACAAATGTCATTCCCTGGTCAGAGGCCGAGGAGTGTGCACAAAAATGTACAAATTACAGGAATTAGGGCATTAATGCAAGATTCCACCAATGTAACTTTCTAGTGACTTACGTAAATCTGAAACATAAAATGTCACATACAGCACTCAAAGATTCCAGCAAACAATGCCCTGGATTTATGAGTGTTTTGCTGTTAGTGCAAAGCGTTTAGCGGGACACATGAAAGACATGCATCATTGCCATAGTTTGCATATCATTAAACATGTATTACCCCCCTTGGCTACAGTCTTAGAATGACATTGTGTAATGTAAGTATACCTCATTCCTAGTTGCACCGTGACCCAGTGATAAACGAGTGAATAGATTTGTTTTTGATAACTTCATCAAGGATAGTCACATTATTAAGTCTGACTAAATGTGCTACATGAGAAAACACTGGTAACTCGTTAAATGAAAGTATGTAGCCGTAATTCATGGATGGAGTTAATGTATTCTAGCATGCGGTGACACTGTTATATATCACAGTATACATGGAATATTTAGAAGCAGCACAAGCTTCATACCAGAGAAATGCCAGCACCACACTGAACAGAGATCAAAGCTAAAACCAAAAAAAGGTGGTTAAAAATATTTAAAAAACATTTATTATTTAGTTGATATTTTTTGGCATAGCATTACACTTCACGTGAGTATATATACAAAAATTGTAATTAAAAATACTATAATGAGAGTATAAGTTTAGATAGATAGATAGATAGATAGATAGATAGATAGATAGATAGATAGATAGATAGATAGATAGATAGATAGATAGATAGATAGATAGATAGATAGATAGATAGATAGATAGGTAGATAGATAGATAGATAGATAGATAGATAGATAGATAGATAGATAGATAGATAGATAGATAGATAGATAGATAGATAGAAAGATAGATAGATAGAACCCTAGGATTCTTGACTCAATTTTAAAGAATGTTTTATGCAACAAAACGTTTCTATATAAGGTGAAATGTCTTAAAGGATTGCATGATACTTTCATTTTTAATGTTTATTTCATTTGATGTCTAATGCTAAAGTACATCCACAAGCTGTTTAACTCATATAATTGAATTCAAATAAAAATTTTGATTAAACAAAATTAATTAATTCAAACTAAATCCATAAAATTATCCTATGATAGGACCCCCTAAAAGCTTCAACATATGAAGCACCTTGATGGAACCCTTAAAGCTTCTTAATAGAACCTTTCCTCCTAAGAGTGTAAATAAACTTGCTTTCAATTAAAATGACTAATGAGTGTCCATTCATGTGTCATGGAACATCAAAAACATAAACTAAATTTTAAACTTGAGTGCATTTATAAAATATAGACTGATGAGTAACTATAGAATCTTTCACATTAGATGAGCTGATGTCTGTCTCAGTAGTATTTGATGGTCGTAGTGCGCTGAGCATCTGGTGCCATGTGGACAGGGCAGATTAACAAGTCCACAGTTTGCAGCCTTCTCCCAGCATGACTGCTTGTAAATGGGACTCTCATAGCAAAAAACAAACACACACAAAAAAAACGTATTTGCTCCAATCCCTTTGAAAGAGAGCTAACACTAACGATCTCCAGCACTGGTGACAGATTAATTAATAGTGCGATAAGATTTTGCCTTTTCAGGTTTTAGCAGTGAACAGTGGTGCTGGTCAATAGCAGTGTGCAGGAATGCTGAAGGAGTGTTATCCACTGAGGTTTATATAAGAGATATATAACAAATCACGGTGTGTTTATGTCTTGACAACATTGGTTAGGATCCCTTTGAAAGAGACTGCTCACTGACTGTAAGTTACTGTTTACAAGCTAAAAGTATTTAGGAAATGTTGACCGCTAACCTGCAGTGGATGAGAAAAACATTTTAATGTAGGCAGATATATCTGCGATGTAAGATGAAATGCTGATTTCTACAGACTTGCACTACATACTTTATTCTGATAGTTAAAAAGCAACATATTTGATTCACTTCTTAAACGGTAAATAAAAAATAGCATTTTCTATGTGTCGCCTGTATTATGAATAGCAGTACTCTATTAAGAGTGTAACAAGTGTTAGCCAGTAAGGAGTCTATTTGAATGTGAGTTGAAAACATTAGCACAATCAGAGTATTCATGATTTCACTCAGTAGGGGCCATTCAGAATTATAAATGTATCTGGACACAGTTTGAGCTACACTTGTGGAGCAAAATGACATTTAAAAACATTGAAATATGCCCTTTTTTAAATGCAGAGAATCAGCTTGGTGTGTAAACGCACAGACTGAGATAACTTAAAACAGACATAGTCTCCCCCCATTCGTTTTATACTATCTACTGAAGTATGCCGTCACTGAAAGGAAACCTGCTTATGACAATGTGATGAGAAAAAACATGAAAGGCGGCCCCAGTGGGTCAACAGAACAGTCTAGCAGGTGTGCCTTTCCACTGACTCATGTGTTTATGATCACCTGGTGATTCACTTTGCCTGTTACCACAAGCCATTCCTCATAGCACAACTCCTACCAAGTGAGGTTAAACATTAGCCGAGAATATATGCCATTTGACACAACAACAGCTTTTGACTGACATGTCTATGAAGTACAGTATAAATGAAAAATATAAAATGGCTTTATTTACCAAGCAAACAGCAGAGTCCCACTGTGAAGTGGCCATATTTTTCTTTGAACCGGCATTAGACTGACAAAAACAAACATTCACAGAAAACAACCCCATTAATATTTGATTATATGGCTCCCTTGTGAACGCTGAAGGTAAATCATGCATCAAATTTTAAAAGAGATATTTTTATATGTGTGCTCATGTGCTACATCAGGCATCTTTGGTTCTCCGTACGAAAAGTTAACACGCATCTTTGGTTTTTCATCTTTGTAATTAGCGATACGTACTGTGTTTATGAGGTACGGGACACATTATTAATCACATCTGAAGTCCACCTCTTCACCCTGGCCCTGGCTCTAGGACAATTTAGCACCTAATACACTCAACAGAAAACAGTCATGCTTCTGGAAAAGCACATACTATTAAATTATTTAGTAGAATGTTGCAAATTAGAGAGCTTGTCCCATCCATCATTAATATTTAGTGCAAAATGTATACAGGGCAAGCATGCACACTGTTAACATTGAGTGCATTACATGCTAAAAGCCAGAGGCCAGCTAAAACCTCTCTGTATTTTACTGTTCTGTCACAAGTAATTCGTCAAGACTAATTATGAATGATCTTCCTTGGAGTGTTACGTGTGCTCTCCATGAAGTATTATTCTGCTAAAGGTTATTGGCATGCTTCACTCTGCCTCGGCCCGCATTACAAGGTACAAATGTCGTTGTACTTTTTGGCTTGGTGGGAATGACACTTGAAAAGGTTCCTGTGTGCACCTTAGGAAAAATCTGTTCGGTTCAAAGCGGATGAAGACTAAAGCAGAGAGAGATTATTTGTGACATTAACACTGGAGAGGCCTTATTAAGTTTGCATTAAATTAAATATTAAATTATAAGCAGCAGAACCAAACATTACACTGTACGAATATTATTCTCTCTTATCGCGAGTGTTCAAATATTACATTTATAATTTGCTCTGATTTATTCCCGTACCATGTCAACGCCTCAACATGACAACCTGTCATCATCCGCTCCATTTGAGTGACAGCCCATCAATCTTTTCCACCCACCCATAGGGGGAAATGTGATGCTTGTCAAAATAGAATTTGTCTTTGGACATTTTTCAAATCTGTGCCACTGCAAATGCTAAATAATAACTCTAGACATATGATGTAAGATTGACGTGGTTTTAAATTGAAAAAAAAAAGCGCATAACCGTGTAATTAGATTAAAATGATTCATGAGACTTGAATTAACAAATATATGTTTCTTCTTTCGCTTCTTTTATTAGATTGCCTAAACGCTTATGTGCTCTGGGAACACCTTAAAAACATCAACAAAAATCGCACTTTGCCTATAGGAGGAGCTATTATGTCCCCACATCTTCAGTATGACACGCACCTTATTTACTCTTTCTCCATTAAAACGCGAATTGTAGCAATAAGATGCAATATAAACCTCAAACTACACATATACTCCCATAATGCATTCTTTTCATTACTTCAAGGTTTTATATGCCCATGTATGCCCAGTTGAGCAGTAATAGAAGCTTCCAGATCCAGCTCCATATGGCATGCAGCTGCATATGACTGTTCGGAGTGCCTATGAATTGTGGCTGTACTCTTCAGAGAGGCGGCAGCTATCTGTGGGAGGTCATGGTACAGAGACATCCTCTGAGTTCCATGCTGAAGTACGAGGGGTGATCGGGGTCAAGGATACCATAGCAGGTGGAGGCTCTATCTCCTCCCCCTGTGAGGGAGACATGTGAATGATGCATGGAGGGCTGATACCATGTACTCCCTGCAGGTCATTTTTCAAGCATAAAAAGATGAACAATTTACTTTAGAAATATTTAGTTTATAAATGAATATTCTGACTGACTGAAAGAGATTTCCTGAACTCGTGTCTATACTACAGCTCAAAAACGTAGGTTTGGTAAGATTTGTTTTCGAAATAAGTCTTTTATGCTCGCCAAGGCTGCCTTTATTTGATCAAAAAACAATAAAACGGTAACACTTTACAATAAAGTTTCATTCGTTAACATTGATTAATGTATTAATTAACATGAACTAACAATGAGCAATACATTTGTTACAGTATTTATTAATATTTGTTAATGTTATCCTGGAGTTCTTCCTCGGTGTTGTGGGTGAAGCACATATTTATTTTTGAGCGCCCCGTACTCGGCCAGTATTAAAAATACAACTGGTCATTGTTCATGTTAGTTCAGAAAAACATTAACTAATGTTAACAAATATTTTTTTTGATTTTAATAATGTAAATATTTAAATTAATATGAACTAAGATTAATGAATGCTGTAGAAGTATTGGTCATTCTTAGTTTATGTTAACTAAAGTAGATAACTAATGTTAACTGATTAAACCTTATTGTAGTGTTAAGTGTTACCAATAAAACAGTAGTATTATGAAATATTATTACATTTTTTTTTTAAATGTGATATTTGTTGTTTATTATGGCAAAGCTGAATTTTACTTCAGTCCTTCGTGTCACTGGTCCAACTCGACCCGTTCTGAGCAGGATTCGAACTGTAGTCTCCGACGTTGGAGGCGGGCGCTCTAACAAGGGCGCTAAAGCCTGCAGCCGCTAGTGTGAGTGAGGTTCAAATGCACAGCTCTTACTGGCCTATGTCTGTTACACTCACCACCTAAACCTCACTCCCATCCTCGTCAACAGCACCAAATGTAACTGGTCCTACTCCACCCGCTCCGAGCGGATTAGAACCGTGGTTTCCGGCGTGGGGAGTGGGCTCACTAACAAGAATGCTACAGGCTGCAGCCAACAGTGTCAGACGAGATAGCTCTTACTGGCCTAAATCCATTATACAAACTAGTGAAATATTTCTTATTAGTAAAACAGTTGAAAATGCTGTAATACTTTTGTGGAAACCGCGACACATTTTCAGAATGCTTTCATGAATAAAAAGGTTTTAAAAAAAACCAATAACAACAACAATTTTTATTTATTTATTTGAAATAGAAATCTTTCAGCCAGTCATGTCTTCATTCTTTTGGGCTCATCTTGTACTCTGATGTATTGAGCACATGACCTTTTAGTATATATGTATGCGTGTGAGAGTATGGCTGAGGGCTGATGGATGTGCACATGGAGACACTGCTGGAGTTGTGATCTCCCACCAGATGTGTCCAAGCCGAAGGGAGAAGCTCCACATGGCCTGTCAGAAGCAGACTTCTTTAAGAGGAGACACAGGTGTTTGCCCCCAGAAATCCAAGAGAAATAAACTGTCAGGAAGATGGTCAGAGGCAATAAGCATGGTAGGAGGAAAGGATCTGATTGCCAGATGATTCCTTAATATGGACTCATTTATTCAGTAATTATATGATGCTAATTTACTCCATTGACGTTGGAGCAGGATTTTAGAGATATTAAAAAACCGCTTGCTTTAAAGTTTGGCAAAGCCACCATGCACTATGATTTCATTTTCATGACACTTTTGATTGATAGACCTTTAGCTTTTGATGAATTACCACTCATGTTGCTCAAAGTACGGTTATGTATCAAGTGTCAATTTCTTATTCCCTACAAAACACAACTCATGCACTAATATTCTCAAGCAAATTCGACCTTTTGAATAGGCATAATACTTTGCCCCAGGAAGCATTGTAACTGCTTTTCATTGCATTGTTCGAAGAATGCATTAACATTTTCTTCCCGTTTGCACACACAGAGCTCTGCCAATTATATTACAAGAGATGAGATAAGTAATAACATATCTAAGTCTTCCTGTACTCATACAATGCATTTTCACAAAGGTAATTGCTTTATTTTCATGCAAAACACCCGTGTGGCCTGCGTGTTATTTTCATCAAGTTGCGTCTTTGTCTGTAGGGCACAAGCAAAGCAGGACTGAGAGTAATTTTGAGCTCCTACTTTGCAGTTAACACTAAAATGCATTAAAGCAATAAAAATGATGTGAAGGTCCATATTTCCTCGGGCTGTGTTGCTGCGTGTCTGGACCCATTTGTCTCTTGGTCAGATCCATTAGTTTGGCTGTGCAGCGATCAACACGGCCAGCATCTTCAAATATTTCTTTGCAATGTGTGATGTGTAAAGGCATCATAACCAGCCACATGAAAACAAGCTTAAAATATTGTCTAAACTGTTTCCTTTGAATAGATGCACTGTTAACACACAAAAGCCATGTATCATAAGTGAGGTCAAGAGTCAGGATTCAGCAACTACCAGAGAAATACTGCTGTTTGTTATAGTTGTATGTCTCATGTGGTCTTGCCAGATAAAGCTGTCAGAAATCACTTTAGTCTTTTGAAATTTGAATTCTGCATATATCTGAGCAGATCAGAAAGATCATTCCTCACAACATCTCTGATATTAGCATCACCAGCGAGGCCTGTTGACAGTCCATCATTAGGTCTGTCATGGCATCCGTCCTAGATGGAAATTTGGTTGCTAATATTATTCAGTGTCTGTTCAAGAAAATGAACTTTCATCGCTTTGTGCACATGTTTTAACAACCTCACAAAGAGCATGGCATGTAATTTTATTAAAATCAGAAGTGTGCTTAAAAAGTGCTCCCAAGAATGACAACGTGCATGACATGAGTGCAAAGAACAGATTCAATGAACTGTTACATTCCTGTTTGAGTGCCTCTACAGTTCACAGGATCATTCCGAAACAAAGATAAATCTACACTGCACCGTCCAAAGAGTGAGCAATAACATAAACTTAGTATGCATATAGCTGTCAGTGTTTATGAAGCCTACATTATTGTGCTTATTACATGGCTACTCAACAAATATATACTTACACATAAAATAATGATTTGAGTCATTAATATAAAAAATAGTTCAGTAGAAGTTACGAAACAAGCAACGTTGCAACAATATGAACACTGCAACAATATTACAGAAACATCAATACCAAAGTAGCCTGAGGTACTTTTGCGTCTGAATTAAACAAGGGATAGTGAGTCCACGCTGTGACATGAGTGCTGCTTCTTAGCATTGTGTCTTACGCTCTTATGGACTCGCTTAAAGTCACCATGAATCCATTCTTTTTATGGAATATTTCAGTATTTATTATAAATTATTTATCTCTGATGACGTGTTTCCTGGTGCGAGGGCGGGACAACCTGTCACTCACATGATGAACACAATAACAAACCACAAAGATCCAATTAATTCCTGATGGACAAAATCAAGTCCCGCCCTATTTTTCACTTGGATATACGTCACAATAGGGAAGAATAGTCTATCACAACTTCCATTTAATGCAGAGTTTATGTCATCATCTACCTCTGAAGTTCAATTCCAGTACATTGATGTGACCGTCACAACAGAAAAATCGCAGGACATCTCGAAACACCCAAAAATTCTTTCATCCAGTCACTCCGAATTCATTCTTTCAAGGTAGCTACGAAATACAAGTGCATTCTTGCATTAAAACATGCATGAAAGTAGCTCCGCCCGGTTTTGGTTAATCAGATATACAGAGTTGCAATGTCAATGGTTGAATGTAGTGACTGACCAATAAGAATCAAGGATTCCATAAGTAAATTATTCTAGCTCAAACAGTAGATGGTGCAAGCGATACCAAAAACACGGGTTGAAAAATAGGTTGTCTGGATAAAACTGGCCACCAAATTCATAAATGTAAGTAGGACGTTTGTAGATATTGTGTAGATATTCAAAATCTAAATGAGACAAAACTAGATGGTACATTTCAGATTATGACATCAAACTATCAATACATTGAAATTAAATGGAAACGTACAACAGTGTTATATTACATAGCCCACAGCATCACTAAAAGATATAACATGACGATGTGGAATATTCTTGACCTTCAATAATCAGCGAGACCTTGCAGAAGTTTGGTCAAGCAAAATAAAGATATGGAGATTCAGATAATTGCAAACACAAGCACATGGTCTCACTACTACAAGCTCATCTTAGAAATCTCAGCTATTTATCATCGACAGACATCCGAGCCATCACCGGGCTCTTTACGAAAAAACCCATTAAGTATTCTCAGAGACTGGTCTCATTTCCATAAAATATTCTTTGTCAAAACCCCAAAATGTGCAAATGAAACAGGCATTGAGATATGATAGCAGAGCCCCGAGAGCTGCCGTAAATGACCTCAATTAGGCACTTAAAGCACAAGAAGGTGCCTCGCATCGCAGGCCCTTTGAATGACAAGCCGTCACGGAAGCCATTTTTCTTTGGGCCTTTCTCACCTTGATGAGCACTTAGAATTTGTAAATCAATGAGGAGAGAGAGAGCGCGTGTAAGCACCAAGAGATACTAGGAGCCCGCCGTGTTCAATGAGTGAATTGTTTGCCTGGGTCTCCATTACCTCTCTCTCTGGGAGCAGCGGCCGGGATTAATCTGTCAAAAGGGGGCGATTTAGCATTGATGAATATGACATGTGACCATTGATGATGTTGATTTTATCTCTGGAGATTAGCAAGATTTACTTCAGATGGGTAATAACGTCATTGGCTTGATGCAGTGGATCTGTTTATGAGCTGATTAAATCGTGGAGCTCCTGCTTCATTTCATGCCATTTGGTTTATGGCTTCATTACTGCAATCACAAAAGCTGTGGTCATTTCCACCTCCTGTGTCAACATAAATCACTCTTGAAGATAGCTGCTATTTGTCGGAGTGGAGCACCTTTGGGTGAAGACGATTATCTGAGCTATAGAAAAATAAGCTTTGTACTTTACAAGGTTAAATTAAAGCTGTTTTAAATGGTCTAAACAACTAAGGCCTGTTGCTAGACTGTTTAAACAAAGCTTTCTCATTTGAAAGATTGCAATGATAATCGCCCTTATTGCAGCTAAAAAGGATTTTGTCTCAATCACATAATCCCATAAATCAAGCCACTCTCGTGAGAGAAAGATATAATTGTCTGTGACTTATGTCTAGAAGTTTAGCATTTGCGTGGCACTCACATATTGACACAGCTGTTGCTCAAAGCATAGGATTGCTTTGTCAGACTACAGCGAGTCTGTTTATTTTATCACACGCCTAGTAATTACATTGGTGTCAGTAGTAATTTTGTGCTATTTAATAAAAGAGTGAAGTTTAAATCAGTGGTGGCAATCCAGGTGTCCTCTAAAGTCCAGCTTTGAGTGGTAAGTGGGTTTATAGCAGCTCCAGTAAAAGGGTAAATTCAGAGCAGGAAGGCCTTGTGTGTCAGCATACCTTGGCACAGCCTCCTCAGCATGGTCCATGAATCAGCCATGCATCTCTACCAATGCAATTAGTTTTTTTAGCACCTCTGGCATGAAACCTGAGGTGTGGCTATGCACACGATAATTATAACCATACTTATGTTTGAAGTCCCAGAGACCCCAGTACATGTGTGAAATAATAATAATAGTATAGTTTTAAAATGAACTTACTTTTTTTGACCTTCCAATTATTTAATTTGATCCTCTGACTTAATTAAATCCCAGACATATTTTAAAGCCATGGCTCTGTTTTACAACAAATCTGTTATTCAGAAAACACTTTGTAGAAAAATACAATAACGCAAATCAAAGCAAATATCTGGAAATTCCTTTTAAATTTAAATGTTTTATAGCTGGGGTGTTTGAGGCCCCAAATGAAACATCTATCATGGAAAATATATTGTATATAAATATATTGTAATATATGTTATTTAGCTTATTATCATCTCTTATAAGATTGGGGGAAAAAAAGAAAAGAAACTTTGAATACTTTTAAAGTATGTTTTTGAGCTAGCAAAAGAGCCTTGGTGTCTTCTAGACCCCTAACAAAACATGAGGGTGAACGCTTTCAATTTTATAAAAGTCATGTGGCATGTTGTCTTGTCGATCTATGAAATGTTTCCCCTCTCAAATAAAGCTACGGACTCAAATTCATCACCTATAACAAGCCGTTGTTGTCACAGGTTAATAAGGCATGCCAGTCCTCCTTTTTTCCATATTGTGGTTGCCTGGCACCTTACCCGAGACCACTGTGGAAGGTATTCACTTTATTTATCGCCCTTATAAACATGCTCATTGCAGGGCTGATCAGTGGTGTAAGTCATGCTTTACTACCAGGCAGTGGAGTTCTGTTCCTCTTTATACTCCTTAGCCACAGTGAACAGCAGTGGAAGAAGGCATGCGGGGTAATTTATGCACACATGTGCCTGCTAGCTCCTCTGATGACAGGCCCGGGAGGAGGGGCACATGATGAATGGCTTTCCATCGGGGACCTCCTCACAGCCACCATGATGTGAGTAAAAATGGAAATTGCTCTCTTTCACCGTCATTACATCAGTTTAAAGCTTGTGTGGGCCTCCAGAACATAGTCTAGTTGCTCCGCGTCTATGACATTTCTGGGCGGGTTGAATTTTTCCATCTTTAATGAACTGCTTTAGGAGTGTAAATAGGCCTACAATCATTAATTAATCTTGTGTCATTAGTTATAACTTTAGTTAATAAAACTCATGTAGGCCTAGTTCGTAAATGTATATAGGCCTAGCTTATTTAAGTTCATATATCCAGGGTAAATTGTCATCTCTCCCAAACTTAAAATAAAAACATAAATAAAAACAAAATGAATAAACAAACTATTGGATATTCAACTTAAATGTTGTTAAAAACGGTATAGGCTTAGTCGACTCATGTATGTGCAGTTCTTTCGCGAAACAGTTAACAATGGAAAAAAATGCGCCTAAAATGTCATGAGACGATTTGTAGCCTACTTTATATTTGAAATTTCTATATTTAATCATATGTTATTATATTTATAATAACTTATAATAACAATTATATTTAATTAATTATATATATGTAATGTAGGCTGCTTTGTGAATTAAGGTAGGCTAGTTAAGACACGCAGTTAAGTATAGGCCCATTGCCTTATTCGTTACCTGCGCATATTTCAGTTTTCCATGATTAAAAAAACAAACAAACAATATAAAATCACTTCTGCAAGAGTAGGCTATATATGCGCATTTTTTTTATTCGTCTCGCAAACGAAAATATCTATAGCCTACATTTTTTTCTGTTCTTATGCGTTATCCTAGTTCTTTTATTATATTAAATGGAGCATTCGATAAAGATTTCTCTTATTTTTCTTTTTTATTACACGTTTTTTTAACTAATTACAATCGTGTTGATGAATTATAGTTTCATATATATTTTTTCAGTTTAAATATAGTCTATGGGCTACGTAAAAGCAATTGTTGAGGAAATAATTTGGTGATCAAACTACATAGAAAACACAAACCCTGCATTTTTCCCCTAAGCTGGAAGCCGTAGTGTTTCATTAAATGACAGATATGATTTACAAGTCTAGTCGAATGACAATGTTTGTGATATTCTCACTGAATGAAAATATTGCTGACCGTTTTAGGCTACTCTGGTATTTGACAAAAAGTGTGTAGCCTACTTCTCCTTGTGTGTATCTGTAAAAATCTCGTAAAAAATGTTTCGTTAATCCACATAAAACAGACTTAAAACTGATATTGGGTAATCTATAACAAATACGATGTCCTACAATTATATTAAATAAAAAATGTATGGTCAATCGTTTTTTTTAATAGTGTTTCCTATAATATTTATAAACAAAGCACTCGCAATGTTGTCTCTTTAGCGTTTCTCAAACACTCATTGTCCACATATGACATTGACGGCTGCAGTTATAATTTATCCTACTGCAAACGAGCCTAGCTTTACAAAATAAAATCCTGTTCAACAAAACCACAACAAATGCACGTTCAGAATTCAGCATAGCCGTTTATATTCTGAATTGAAATGATTATTCGATAGGCTATATCGTGAGATGATGGACTGACAACATGATATAGTATAAGATATTGAAAAAGAAAGTGAACACCGGTCGTGTCATTCACTTAAAAGTTGTCCTGAAAACATTTTCTCTTTGTAAAAATGTGAAACAAATGGTACAACCCCTTAATTAATTTATCGTCGCCCAGTAAGAAGAAATAAAGTGGCAATTTACACTATTTTTTATTTATAAACTTAAATGCATAAGTAATAAAATTAACCTGAATTTTTTTTCAAACGTGTTCTAGCGTCATTTTTTAAAAATCGTTATACCAAACTTTCCATTCTGATTGCTGGGTCAGTCTTTAGAAAAATAAGAATAATAAAATCTCTCAGAAACCGACGAATGCACTCATAATTTAAAAAAAATCTTATTCGAAATTAAATCGTTTAGTAGAACTATAAAACCTGAAAAAGGCTGCAACCATGTAAAATTATCTACATTATTTGTATTTAAAACGGCAAAATCAATATACTCAAATGACAGAATTTAGTTTGAGTGGAGTTTTGGTGATGTTTGGTTAATGAATACTGAAGACAGAAATATGGAACAGAATTGTTTCTTATTTTCCAGAATACATACAAAAAATACCAATTCTCTCTCCGTGGTGAACACCTGAAAAATAACGGCAAATGCAAATCATATGGACAATTTGGGATTTAAGAAACAAACATGCATGTAAATTATCTTCTTTTCAATGAGACATTAAATAATAACGAACAATACAATCATAGCAATTCCAAATCAACATCCAACTGAAGACCCCTATTTTATTAGTACTCTAACATGTGTTTCACGTTATCTACAGAGTTCATGTAATGCACTTTTGAGTTTCTCAAATATTTTCATTTGTATTATTGTCCGCTTTAAGCTGACATAAATAAATACAGTGAGTCCACGGATCCAGTCCTTCAGTGGCGCGATGATATAAAAGTCTTTATATTTCAATCTTTATAATCTATAAATTTGGACAGAGTCTGTTTTTTACTGGTATCCAAGCGCTGCTGCTGTGGTGAGTCTTTGACCGTACAGTGCATAGGGAGAATAATAAGGACCGGTCGCGGCAGGTACTGGAACCGGTGCGCCGGGAGTAGGCAACGGACTCTTTGAATACGGGTGATAGCGGCTGCTTAGTCCTAACGCATGATGCGGGCTCCTAAGTGTCAGTGTCCCGGGGCTCCCAGGGGCTCCTGAGGGCGGCATGTGCATATGGCATGCCATTGCTGCGGCGGCAGCATTAGCTAAAGATGATGAACTGGGATAACCCGATATAAACTTTTCGGTCCCGGTGAACGCGGTGTGCGTCCGCAGGTGGTTAAGAAGTTCTTCGGAGGATGAGAAACGCTTGTCACAAGGTCCGTTAGCTGACACCCAGTTACACACATGCGGAAGAGGGTCGTTGGGCAGCATGAACCCATAGGGATACAAAGGGTGTCCACCAAAAGATGGCGGTGAGGAGTGAACCCCGTGCAAAGGGTGTGTCGGGTACATGAGTTGATATCCGGACTTCAAAGCAGCCGCAGCCGCCGAGTCGTGTGTGCAGGAAGCTCCGGCTGCACCGGCCAAGTGGCTGGCACAGTGGTAACTCAAGCAGTAAGGGTCTCTACAAAGGCTGGCTGACATTATGGATGGAGGGGATGCCCCGGCTAGGGGGCTTGAGCCCGCTTTACTGCAGCCCAGCGAGCTGGCGAGCTGTGCATTGACCAGACTTCCACCGTGGGGCAGGAAGTGTTGGGGATAGCCGGCGTAGGCCCCTGCTAAACTGCCAGGGTACGTCATGCCAGCCGGGGGTAGAGGGAAAACAGTCTGGCCGGGTTTGTAAGGAGAAACGGGGGCTACAAGTCCTGACCCCAGGACGGAGGCTGAGGATGAAGAAGTGACACACGAGGACTCCGACGTCGCTGCTTTGGATCCTGATGTTGTCTCCTGGTGCTGGTTGACCTCCACGTTAATTCCCGCACAGCTCACGCTTATCCTGCTATGGCTGATGCTGGTCGGTGCAGATCCATCCGAGGTGCAGTTTTTATTACAATCAGACTCTTTCTTTTCGTCTCTGTCTCCCTTTCCATCTGACGGCATCGGGGAAGCCGAAGTGCTGGAATTCGGGGTGCCAGTCCTGGGAGTGAATGGCTGGCAGGTGGCGCTAGGCACACGGAAACCAGATTTCTCTCCGTTCGACACCCCAGAAGACGAGTCCTTCTTATCCGATGGCTTGGAATACGGCTTGAAGCTGGATTTGTCTTCCACACCGATGTCACTCAGTTTTAAAGGGCCAGATTTCGACTCTTTATCGTTAGATCCGTTTGATGTTACCGAGGAGAGTTTGGAGGAGGGTGGAGGGTCCGGTTTACCGATCTGGGAGCACGTTTGCGCAAGAAGAGCCAGAGGACTTTTCTTGGCATCGAGCTGCGAGGACAGATAAAAATAAAGGACGTAAACACCACAAATATGTAAAAGCACAATCATTACAAGGTATTTGTCTAAATAAACAACAAATAAACTTCCCTAATCGACTCGTCGCTTATTTGAGCGTTTTAAGCGAGTCGATAATGTGCGCATCGCGCGAAACGGGCTGGAAGCCCGTGCCAAAAGCGCATTTACAATGTTAGCTGGATTAAAGAGAAAACTGGTCAAATTAAAATACGATGTTGGTGTTGGCTATTGGATTTTATTCATTTTATCCACCCAGCTCCGCTAACGTTACGTCAAATCCAAGATTCTCGTAATGCTCCGTCATTTATCCGTCAAAATAGAATGCGGACTTCTCAAATACACGAACAGCTTATGAAACAGCGAAAACGCATCTTACCTCAATTGGACTAATCGGGGTGGATGGCAATGGCTGAAGATATTCAGGGTGTAAAATGTGTCCTGTGCGTGCAGTAAGCATTTTCAAAATCTTTATGGGAATTCGGTTAGCTTGCCGTAAAGGGTCCGAAGGAGGGACGGAATGGAGAAAAGGCTTGCTGACGACCGCGGAGTTGTTATTCCGAGAGCTGCTGCTGGTGCTTTCCCAGACTAGATCAGTATCACTATTTCTTGAAGCAGAAGCAGAAGGCGATGTGATCATGACCCAATTCTCATGTATTTAGTTGGTATTTCATTTATCAGATTAATAAATAAAAAAAACACTATGCCGTAATCTTCATTCAAATAGTAGAAATAAAGATAAATTGTATAATCCGCATGGAGCAAAGCGCGAGGCTATTGCAGATCCGGAACCGCGTGTGACACCAAAGGCATAGCGCGCGCTCTGTCTCTTCCCGTAGGTCCGCGCGCTTGTCCTCCCAAACCAAGAACTGGTAGAAATTTTCACTTCAAAAGCATCTGAATTAGTCCGAGATTAAAGCCCTTGCCGCCTTCCAATCAAATGGGACCCCGAGGTGATTGGAGGGTCAAGGGGATGTGACGTTCCTCCTCCTGCAAGCGCCTCTATTTTGACAACTTGGGGGAGGAGATTTTGCTAAATATGTTGGTTGTCGTACACGCCGATGTCTCTGTCAAAAATGAGATTTAATCTGCTCGCTATTCATTTTCACGAGCATGCTTCCATACTTTTGCCATTTTTTTAAAAGAGAAAAATAATTCTCTCATACATTTACTCTTCGTCTCTTTTGTAGGCCTTATTAAAATTAAGCCCCATAGGCTATTTACTTTAATTAAATTAAATTAAATTAATTAAAACATTAAAGTTTCGGAGATTCCTTTTTATTATTCGTATTATAGGCACTTAGCTCTTTGTAAGCTATACGACCTACATTTTTACTAACCATTTTTCCTTTTGATGTATTTCTTATTTATTGTATGAATTTAAATTTAGTCTGTTGTGTGCGTTTAGTCTTTTTTTTTAACCGATGGCCTACCTTATGTGAACGGGCTAAAACATCAGACCATAAACACAAGATCAACTTGTAGTGTTTGAATTCCCCAATCAGACAAGCGTTGACAAGAGCAGACCAATGCAGTGATAGAGGGATGTGAATGTCACATGTTTTCAATATAATATAGACCGCCCTTCTATTTCTATTCCCACCCCTCCGTCAACTGTCAATTCTGCTCGACCACAATCAATCAGTTATTTGTCAGTTCCTGTCAATCCTTTTCTTACTTCACGTCAGCTTTTGAAGCTGATTATGTGCCGCGAGTGACATAGAAAAGGGCAAAAGAAGCATCCCGGAGAACAGTCACTTAATTTGAGGGGCAGTTTCTCTGTTTGATTCAGTTTGGAAAGGTTTTTGTTTAAAACCTGTGGTAAGACAATAACCTTTTCCCCGTGTTTCTTTTTCCTTTCATATTTTTCTTCAATTGAAGTAGAAATAGAAACTCAACAACTGTCCATTAATCATATAACCTAGTTTATTTAGAAAAACAGCTCCTGAGAGTAAAAATAAAATAAAAAAGTGTAAATATATTTGAATATTTTGAAGTAGGCTACTTTTTGAGAGCGTCATAATTATTGTAGCTACTTTTAATAGGCTTAACAAAAAAAGTCATAAAATAAAAACACGAGGCAAGCAATTCATGTAAATATTTTGCTTACTTTATAAAGGTTAGCTTATAACGTGTGTATCCTAATTTTATTTTACATTAACAAAACCAGCCTAACCTGTTGTCATTTTTATGTCCATTAAGTTACCATTTTTATAATTGTTTAAACTTTTTCTGTTATTTTACGGATTTAATTTTTACAGTATACATATAAATATATATAATGTGTGTGTGTGTGTGTGTGGCCTATTTGTTTATAACTTATTTTCCTCTGCAAGTAGCCTATAGCCTACTATTGAATTGAAAAGAAAGAAAAGTCGATGTGTTGTGAAAACCAGTTTTAAACACGCCGAGGCTAAGTTTCAGACAGGTGTACATGATAGGCCTAGGCTACTTCAAATTATATTTTCCTTGTTTCACATTCAGTTTCAGGTCTTTCCGGAAACTACATGTTTTGCACAAATGTAAACTTAACTTGTAGGCTATGTTATTGCGTTGCCTCAAGCAAAATCCAAAAAAACTTTAACTGAATGTTAAAAGACACAAGAATAATACAAAAAAAATAGTCCAGACAGTTTTTTTCCATTCATGTCAACTAAATTTTATTTACACACAATAAAATTATTCATTTTATTTGACAATACCAAAATATATAAAAGAAAGAGAAATGGTCTGTCAGACCTTTGAGAAAAGAAGTTTAAAAAGCCTTGAACTATTCACCGCTGAGACGGCTAATCAGTATTGAGGCTCCGGGGCAATCGGGCAGCTTTTCAATGCGCTTTGCCTTTCATCTCTCACTGGATGGAGGCGCTCAATTAAAAGCCTATCAGTTTGTAAGTAAATCAACGCCTATCAAAGTTGTCACATCAAACAAAACGATTATTATTGCAACCCGCCTCCACCATTAATCTCTTTCTGCGGTAATCCGCTTGACAGGTCATCTTGGAGAGCAAGAAAACCTGGAGTGGACAGTCATCAGCGTGAAAGAAATGTATATTTTGCTGGAGTATCTCAGACACATGAAACAGATAACCCTGGATCGTGACAAACAATAAACTTTGCTGGTTTGCTAAACTTAGCAATTAAACCCCAGAACGCAGTTTTCTATAATACACTTAAATAAAATTATAGCCTCACCCCCTCCTTTAAAAAAATCAAATTAATTAAATAAGCCAAGTAGCCTACATCATACTTTTAAAATAAAATAAAATGTAAATAATTTTATTGTAAAAGTCTATAAACCATTAAGAACGTGTAAGGTAATTATTCATCCTATAGGCTATATCGCTCTCTCTCTCACACACACACTCCCTCTCCAGGAATCAATATTTAGGCTACTGGATGTATTTGCCTTTTTAACGTAGTTTACGTGTTCTAATTTAGAAAAGTTAGAATTATTTAGTCACAATAAGTAGGCTAATATGAGCCTTGCTCAAATACATGCACATAGGCTTGATAACAATTCTGAAAACCATAGTCGATTTGGAAACGTAGAAAAACCCCTTTTCATTATTGTTACATTAACAATAGCTATTTGTAGGCTGTTTAAGTTTTTGAAAGTGCAAATAATGGGACGATTTCGCTGTAGGCTATTATTCCCTTTTCTAATAGCTACAACTCAGACACTATAGTGTTGATACCGGCCATTTTTAACAAGCTGAACGCAGAATATTTCTTAAGCATGCAAAGATGTGTGATTGTTTTCTGCTGAGGCTGTCACCGCGCGTGACACACTGCGTGAGAAATTAGGGCAGAGAAGGGTAACCATAAATTTCAGCATCGGGCAAAATTTTTCTCTTTATTGTCTGTATGACGAAGGAGCTTCTGAACCAGACACCAAACATTCGGTATTAGGCTACCCTTAAATGGGAACATATTTTTAAGGGAGGGGGTGTCATAATTGATAGTATTTAAATGCAAATGTATTAAATATATTTCATATCGTCATGTTTACGCATGACTATAGACAGTCATTTATAGAGTTGCCTAAAGCGCCCGAAACCCCCGCGTTTGTTCAAAACATTTTCTGTTGTTAAATTGGAGACCCGCACATTTACGATTTATTAAAATAAACAAGAACACTAGGGTACATTTTACCCCTCAAGTTACAAATACATTTGAAAGGCCGACTTAAAGCAGTTTAGTCAAAGTAAGCAACACAAAATCAGTTCAAATAAAAACACAGTATAGGCTATTAATTATACTTTTAGTGCTTAGAAAAACTCTAACATCAGTAGGCTACATTACGGAAATTCAGCCAACTCAAATAGTTGTTAAAAAAACAGCGTCATAGCCCGCTTAATTCCTTCCATTCAAAGCGTTAGGCTAGCATCGACGATATAAACAACAATAATAATATAAAAACCCGGTTATTCTTTTACATCTGTTAAACATGCATTACAGGGCATTTTCTTTCACTAAGTCTGGCAAAAGAGACCACAACGAACCACTTTACCTTACATTACACACGCGCTCCGATGTGATACGACAGGTATGAACATTTACAGACACAATCCCTTTATTTTCTATAAAGATGATAATATGAAAAGATTTCCAGTGGCGTCTAATGAGGCACATTTTAGTAGCCAAACTAAGTCGTTACATTATTCTAGAAGCCTATTCGTGCGCTACCGCCAGCATTAGATCAGAAATCCCACTCGTCTCCACACTGTCTGTCTGCGCGTCCAAAACTTCCGCCTATGGGAGGATCCATCGTGACGTCATGCTCTCGAGCCCTTTCTGTATGTCCTGTCATACAACGAATACAATAAAGCTTTAATGTGTTATTTTAACATAAAATACTAAATGAACGCATGTATGCGAAGAAATACAGTAAAATATGATTAGTGAATTTATAATACAGTGAAATATGACTTCTGAATTGTAATAATACGTCCATGTTAAACACATTCTTTCGAGATTCTAACTTCCAATGATTAAAACGGCTGTTTTTTTCAACAGAAGGCTGTCCGCATTGCTAGTAATAATGCTGCTCATCATTATTTTTTATGGCAAAACATCCTTAGGAATACTGTTTAACCAGCTGAAACTGATTTGAGAAATTGAACAGTGGCGCGTGCTTCCGTCTAAGATCAGCTGACACGAGCACGCGGAAGAAGTAAAGCTTCATACGGAGTGTAGATTAAAAGTTTATTTTGGAAACATAAAGGAAACTTTCCAGTCTTATAAGCATAAAAACCTTTGTGGTGGTCCTCGTTAAAAGCGTCTTTCTTTCTGAACTGTCATATGACTACAATGGCATACACCGAGTCAATGGTTGTAGTGAATGGAAGTCAGGTAAGTGAAATATTGCGAACACGTTATCCTGTAACCTATAGGCTATTATGGTTTCAACCAGTAGGCACCAAACGCCCAGTAGTGTGCGTTTGTTTTTGTCTTTATTGATTGTTATTGTTAGTCATGAAGTGACATGAAGCTGACATATTTATAATATGAAAATGCATTTTCTGCGTCTTCTATCGCGAGACAATAGTCAAAAATATTATAACAAATATATATTATAAACTGCTTAAATAGTTGTTGATTAACATAATAACAGTGGTTTAATTCATACAATAGCTGTATATGAAGTATTTGCCTTTACATGAGCTGAACAGCTTCACAGCAGACATACATTTAATAACCCAACCAGCTCTTATGTTTATGAAGGTCTATTTCTTGAAAGAACATTAATTCAAAGTACCTACTTTGTAATAAAACTGACATCTCTTCCTGGTAACACTTGATTTTACAGTGTCTTTGTTACACATTACATGTACTTACAATAGTAATAACAGTAAATTACGCATTTGAATTACCTGCAACTAACCCTAAACCAAACCCTATTCCTAACATTATAGGCTACATGTTGTTAATTGAAATTACTCAGTACTTATATGTATTATTTTACTGTAACTAAGACACCTAAAAAGTCTAAAACTCTTCCTCTCTCTGATTCATTGATGCAGGTGTCCTGCATTGGGCTTGATTGGGAAAACATTCCAGATTTTCTTGGGGCAAAATATGGAGAATTGGCAAGAAGATTAGACCTCAGCTTCAACCAACTGAGGTAAGTTACTGTTTTTGTCTGCGTGTAACTCTTAAAGGTGGGCATACACTGTGCGATGTCTGTGTGATTTCAGCAAGGTTATCTACTCACACTGAACAAGTAGATCACATGCGATGTAAAGCCAAAGCTCAGGATTTATGTGCTCACACTATACGGTCCAAACGTCGAGCTGCGACTTGACTGCTCACACTATACGTGTGAAATATGTGCGATAAACCCCCGTGCCGGGTTGCGCCTATAGACAATATCATGTGTCCAGAGATATTGTC
Organism: Siphateles boraxobius; assembly: GCF_051911475.1. NCBI lineage: Eukaryota > Metazoa > Chordata > Actinopteri > Cypriniformes > Leuciscidae > Siphateles > Siphateles boraxobius. The sequence goes on along the minus strand of NW_027508997.1, from coordinate 4,143,155 downwards.
AAAACAAGCATCAGCTACCAATATCAAGATGATTTAGTATTTCCAATTTATGTATTAAATTATTATTAGTATTATTGTATTATTATTATTGTTAGGGAAGGCCTAGGCTACTTTTATTATTAAATTGATAGGCTATTATGATTAATTAGCCACGTAATAATTTCATAGCACATGAGGATAATAAAATATTATGTAAAGGCTTACTCCTCCTCATTGAAAATTGTCTAAAACATTTAGGTCGATTACAATGAATTATATAGGCATATAATTAATTATTAACAGTCTATAATATGTCCGAACACTGTAATAATTAGTCATCAATGAAAATTAGAAACAGCTTTATTTAAAAAACATTGTTTAACAAATACATCGCAGGTGGCTTGGACGACGTGGGTAATATATGGTTAATCCATTTTACAACACCAACTGGAGGTAAGCAACAGTAATTTGTAGCTAGTTTAAACTACAGAACGTAAAGATCTCCCTCTTTTCGTTTTTTTTTTGCTGCAGATGAAATGGTTAAACTACTGTTTTCGCGCAGGCGCAGTGAGGGAAAAACACTGAGTTTAGGGCAATCGGTTCGTAGCTTTGCTTCAACTTTGCGATATAGTCACTAGAGCTGCTTGATTATGGTTAAACTGATAATCACGATTATTTTGCTCAAAATTATAATCACGATAATTAATCACGATTATTCTCATTTGAGGAATTACAGAGAAAGAGAACATGTAAAAGAAAAGCTTTTTTGGGGGGATTTAAGCTATTTAGCTACATCTGGCAACTACAAACATCAACACTAGTTTTGACGACGCAAATGTAAAAAAAAAGGCGTTTTCAGGATAAATAATAAGTAGGCAAATATCGCGAAGATTATTTAAACTTAATCGAGAGAGGCAGATATCGTTATCGCAATTAAAATACGATTAATTGTGCAGCCCTAACGAGGCGCGACCAATATTTCTGACATGCCAGAAATTCATCCGACCATCCGATTGCCTGTCGGGAGAGGTTAATCGCCTCTCGTTTCCCTGTGTACACTTTACAAACACTGCACGACAAACGACAAAGCTAAAAATCGGCCCGACCTGAAAAAGAGTCGCACGAGTCACAATTCGTCTCAAAATCGAACGAAAATCGCACAGTGTATGCTCGCCTTAACAGGCCACGATAATAAGAGGTCCATGATGATGGAAGACAGCAATGACATGCATGGCACCTATTATGCACATACTGGATTCCCATATGGATCTGAGGTAGGTGAGACATCATGTTTTTTTCTTAAGTTTTGCAACAGGATTATGGTCGACTTTTTATCCTCTCTGTGAAGATGGAAAATAACCATTATAGGTAGTTTTCACATCTGTTGTGTTTTTGATTTGGTACTTCCGTTTTAGTGTACTTCTGTTTTGAGTACACCTCTGTTAAGCCCTTTAAGATGCTGCTTGACCACAGATGCTGGCAGTGCACATTAAGTAATTCATATCGTATATGGCCATTAGATATGTAATATAGACTCCCTTTGCCTTGAGAAAAAAGCTTGAATTGCTTGAGAAAGTTCTTGTGTGAAGGATATTTCTATCACATGAAACATTCTAGAACATTGCCATAAATGACAGGATCCCAACCGCATACATCATCTCTGATTCAATCTACCTGTCGCGTGGACAGTCACACCTTTGCATTAGGTGCAATTTAATACATGCGTTATGTGCATTACATCGTCAGCCGTGTCATCGAGACATCAGAGAGCGGTTGGTACAGTAGCGGCGTGCCATGCTGTGGCCAGATAAAAAGCCTGATCAATAAATGTGACATGTTAATGCTGAGCAAATAGAATAAAAGATTCCTTTGACAGGACATGAAGAAGCACCTTGTGGCAGCTGGGGAGGGGGATGCCATTTCAACAGCAGGACTAGCAAAGCTGATCTGACAACTAAAAGAGAGGAGATGATGGTTATAAGGTGCCTTTGTTTCAGACTTCTTTTCTTGACCTGTCAGGTCTTGAAGGACTCTGAATGGGCCTCTTTTTGTCATGTGAAAATTGTCGTCTTGAGGCAGTTATCTGTGCTGAAAATGTGGATTCTTCCATTTAATTGATTCGCTTTGCACTGGAGTCTGTCACATTAATAATTGCCAAATCCTGCGTTGCTTCAGTGTCGCACATAAATGTACGCTTATCGGCGCATTAATATTCCTAATGAGCTTTTGTGACTGGTGACCCGGCATAAGTTGAATACTGTAGAACCCAGAATTATCTACGTTTATTGTTTAGATAGAAAATTGTATGTATTTGTACCGAATTTGGTCATGGTCAACCGTCATGTGCATAAATTATAAAAAAAATGCTATAAAAAGAGATATCTGATCATGACTAAAGGAACGAGTACAATTAATGTTCATAAAGTTATAAAGTTTCATAAAGCGCTAGTATTCATAAAGTTAGTGGATCAGAGTTTTTGTGTTTGTTCTTTAATGCAATGCTCCTTATTGCACCAGTTTCATCCGTAATGCTTCCTGATAGTTTCACCATACACATAGTAGCATTGCTACACTGCTTGCACTGTGGTTTATTGCCTTTGTTGAACCATTATGCTATCTTCAAATCATCATAACTTTTTATATGTAAGACAATTACCAGAATAGTTGGGAACATCGATAGCCGTATTAATGGGAATTCTCAGAACAATTGTCAGGTTAATTGTTTTTCCATTAAAACCCTGCAGGATTTACATTACCGATGCAGTGTCGTACACACAGAAGAGTGAGGTTTCACCACTTATGTTTTGGACTTACTCCAGTCTTGTTCACTCGGAATCACACTTCCAATAAAGATGATATTTGGGAACAAGGCTTGTCAGCAGACAGCCCCCCTCTCTGACATCTTTACGTACGTATCAAATGCAGAATGTTAAAGCTGGCTCTAAAATATATTCTTTTACCACTTCACAGAGACTTTGAGCAGAACAGAAGATTCTGTTTCTGGAGCTGATGTGGTCATATGCTTTGTTGGGGTTAGGGTTACATTCAGTGTGAAATCTAATTTATAAAGAAGCATGTGATCAGAATAAAGTGAGGATGTGGCCTACAGTCAGGATTTCACTGCCTCTTCTGCCATGTTCACACAAAGACCCCACAGTAAGAAGTTAATAGACAGACATCCTGCCCTCTAGCATGAGGACTTAAATATGTGAACATGACAAAGTGATGGAAAGGTTCTTTCATGGTCCTCAGGGCTGCCACAAGACAATTTAGGTCATCACGAAATTAGTGTTTATTCGGGATGGGTTATGATAGTTAACTAGTTGTCCGTTTTAGATTAATTATTTTTTATTTCATTTTTTTCATTTGCTTTTAAAGGTATTGTAGGTAGAAATCCCCAAAAATACTTTTTGTCCAAATTTGTTTAAACTGTCTTTATATATCAATGCATAATTAAAATGCAAGTACTCTGGAAAATAAATTATAAAAATGTAGTGTCTGTAGTCCTCTCAGGACTGCAATAAACACAGCTCATTATTCCATAAACTCCCACCTCCTCCCTTCTCGGCTCCTTCCAAAGCCACGCCCCCAAAACAAATGAACGGGCGATCCCGGGCGTTCGCTCAGCTGGAAGAGTCGGACGCGTTTACCAGCTTTACCAGATGTAGTGACATCATGTCAGAATCACAAGTAATAAAATAACTAACTTTATCAGTATGAATATAAACAATTAACATGGCTGTTAGTACTCACTATCAAGCTCGCATATCGATACTGGTAAAGTTTAAAATATTTTACTAGCTCGTAACTGAATCAAACTCAATATAAGGCAAAGCTATAAATAGCTTCATTGATACACGTTTGCCGACCCAAGATAATATAACACACACACACACAACATAGCACATACAGATACAACATAAAGACATGATTTGGCGAAATTAAACAAAACAGCTTTCAACTGCAGATAGGCCTATTGCTTATTTATCGTCTCAACCCTGGCTCACTAACAGTAACGTTATACCAGTCGACACCAAAGTTACACTGTCATAGCTAAGCCAGTACCGTTTGTTATGCTACGTAACGTTAGGTAGCTATATTAGGTAGCTACGTGTGCTAGTGATACATGCTTCATGAAAAAATAAATGCCATCAAAATGAAAACAGCAAGATTACCTGTCCAGCAGAAATAAAGCCATCATGGAGTCACTTTTCAGCCCCTTGAGATCACTCAGTTGTCGCCACCGCTGGAAAGCCACGCCGATATTGACTCTTGTATGATTTCTTTATTTTTCCAAAGACTTTTTGTTCATAGCCTTTTCAAAATACTGTCTTCCTTTTTTTTACTTGTTTGACTTCGCTGCCTCTATATGCAGGTAACGTTACTGAGAATTTTGACTGTTCTTTCTCTGCCATAATTGTTATTACTAGCTTCCATGCCTCTTCAAACGGGTGCGCGCATTTGGGCTGCTCCTGTATCAGCAGAGGTGGTATCCATGGTAGCGAGGGAGAGTGACAGTCGCCCCAGCCAATCATTTATTTCGTCCCGAATGGAATAATGAGCTGTGTTTATTACAGTCCTGAGAGAACTACAGAAACTCAATTTTTATAATTTCTTATCCAGAGTACTTACATTTTAATTATGCATTGATATATAAAGACAGTTAACAAATTTGGAAAAAAGTATTTTTGGGGATTTCTACCTACAATACCTTTAAGTGACAGTTTGCAATGTAAATCCCTTTGTGAGAAGTCATTTAAAGAGATACTCCACCTAAAAATGAAAATTCTGTCATCATTTACTCATTTACATGTTCTTCTTTGGAAATAACAGAGAATTGTATCCTTTTTCATTCAATAAAAATCAGTGGGCTCCAGTGTTGTTTGGTTTTCAGCGGTGTTTAAAATATCTTTTTATGTTCCATAGAACACTGTCATACAGGTTTAAAACCACATGAGGGTGAATAAATGGAAGACTTTTCATGGGTGGGGTATCCCTTTAGTTCATCCTTTTAATGCACTGTTGCTACAGCCATACATGCGTTGCCATGAATGCTGCATTTTAGTGCTTGTCAACTTAAAAAGAGTTCAGATTTAAAAATTATGTCTTAAGAACTCCACGTCTTGTTCCTTCTGTCCTGTTCCTTCCATATAGTTCATATCGTTTCCTTCCCAAAACAAGCCTTATTCACTTTTGTAAAGAGATAGTTAACTAAAAAATGAAAGTTCTGTCATCATTTGACAGAATCTACCAATTCTCAGACTGCCAAGTTCAGTGAAAATGTATCATAATATATATTGTTGTACATTAAGGATTAAATAATTATATTTTATGTTCTACCTGTGAAGGGCAATTGATACAATCTAAAGTTTAGTCACCATACATTTATTTGAGCCATTATTTTGAGAATTCACAAAATGATGTTCAGTAAGCAGACAAAGTCGTCACAGTGATTTTGCGCAAAACCATTGTGTGCACTCACAGGCTATGTTACCTGATGTGAGAGGTGTCAGAGAGAATTTCTGCAAACACGCATGTAAAATCACATTCAGTTTATCAGACTTTTCGCTAGGTGCCTTTTGTGTGGTTTTAACGTTGAGTTGGTGTGAAGGTGAAATGATACCTTTCTCAAGACTGGCCATGAAGTGGTATTAGATCATAGACATGAGCAGTAATCCCAGGTTGGGGACTGCTGTCAAAGTGTCCCCTCCAGTGTCCTAGACATGCATGTCTTTGTGAGAAGTGGATGGTGAAAGCAAAGGGAATGTTATTGTCTTGTCTGGTCCTGTCCAGATGAGGGGTAAATATGATGGCCTTCAGTCATGCAGAGGTACAAAGCGTCCGTGAATTCCTCTCTCCGGTGTCACTTTCTGTCTATGAAGTCTGACAGTCTGTCTGTCATCAGATTCTGTTTATTACGCCACCTTACATGTGAGCCAACAGCCAAATCAAGGAGAATATATTTCAAAGGGAAACTGTTATAAGTTGTATAAACCTTGAACGTAACAGCCAAACATCCAACAGAATTTAAAATTATGCTCATAACTACACAGCTGGACTGAAGTTATCGTGAAATCAGAGATTAGCTGTAGTTATCATCCAATGCATAGGAGTTTCCACATTAACTCAAACAAAAACCAGTGCTCATCTGCGTATATGTCTTGAAAGCAAATCAAATATGCTAACTTTCATTTTAAAATGGAGCCACTTTAAATGCAGACAACCTGTCACATTGAGATGCAAGTAGTCTGATGAAAATGGAACAAAGAAGACAAAGTATGGTGGCTGGGTACACCGAGAAATGAAATATAACCTTGTATGGACTGTCAGCAATGTCGTTTTATATTCATATCTAAAGAACGTTATAGTATTACACTCCAGCTCATGCTTCACTCATCTGTCTCTCTTCATTCGTCACTGGCGAGACTTTGTCTTTCAAGCCCCCGCGCACCAACACCAGAAGGCTCCTGTTAATTGACAAATGAGAGCCTGCGACATGAAGTGCTCCCTCAACATCAGAGCAAGGTGGAGTCTCCTTTTTGATGGGGCTATTATTGGCATAAGCCAGTAAAACGCATCACTCTCCACCGAAATGAGAAGTGACAACGATAGAAGGGCCTGTCATTGTCTTCCGGGTGTGTTCAATCTGCGGCTGTTCCAGTATGTAGATAAAATGTCAGTTAAGAGTACGAGGGAGAAACTGTCGAAATGAAGTCGTCAAATCACTTAGCCCGCTGAGGGTATGGAAATTGATGCTTTCGTAGAAATGAGAATTTTCCATATCTGATCTATCAGGCTTATTTAGCACTAATATTTGGGAACAGCCCGGACTGTTTGCCTTGCATTAGAAGATGTTGCCTTCCTTTAGCCCTGTCTGGTTTGTTAGACGGGCGCAAGTGGCAGAAATGGAATTTATGCATTTCCATTCAGGGCGTCGCTCTTATAAATCAACTATGAAGCAATAAAATCTCATTTAATTTCTCTGAGCAAATTTGTACCTCTCTGATTGCTTCAAGAGGGGATGAGCTGACAGGCAAAATTGTGAGAATACAGAGAAACCATTTTGGATGCATTATAGTTGACATGTTTTTTACTTGCTGCTTTTCTAATGGATAATTTAAATAAGTTTAGTCTGCGGTTGTTGTGTGTCTTTGTTCCACTGTGAAGATATGGCCCAGTTATGCTAAAGCAAGTTATTTTGAGGTTGAAGGAAACATGACATTTAGGTTGTGTTCACACTTGGCATGTTTGGTTTGATTAAAACGAATCCTGGTGCGATTGCTCTGTTAGTGCGGTTCAAGTGTGGGTGCTGCCATCCGAACCCTGGTGCGTACCAAACAAGCGGACCAAGACCGCTTAAATTATGGGTCTCGGTCCGCTTCCAAATCAACTCTGTTGGGGTTCGAATGAAATATGAATGCAACACGGACCAGAGAAATGTAAAGGAACCAAAAATGATGTCACAAGATGCAACCCTAAAATGGACAGTATGCTCAAGCATACCTGCTTTTTTCTCATCATAGTTGTGATGTTGACCATCACACTTGGGTACAGGTATCAGAAACTCGTCTCCTCTCAGAAGATCTTTGTGTGTGTGTGTGGCGGAGCGATTCCTGGTGCTTTTTTGACTCCTGTTAAGCTCTTCATGAGTTCTCAGCAAAATACCATACACTCACATGCAACAAGTGCATTTAGCCCAGCACACAGCATTGTTTTAGATGTTCGGTAAGTTTTGTCGTGAAATCTTTGTAATAAAAGCCGACCAATCAGGTTGTGAACATAACCCTATGCATAGGATTCATAATCTTTAGGTTCGGTGTTAAAATGCTAGTATGAACGCTAAGCGTATGCGTACAAAATATTTGTTTATGGCCCGGACCAAACGCTGACTTAACTACGCAAAACCCACTGTAGCTCAATTGTAACTCACTGCCCTACCTCTATTTTCATAGTGTTATATAATTCCAATTATCATTCTTCTTCATCTTCACTTTTTTAACAGCAACAGAAAGGTATGTCCTCGTCTTGTCCTGGTTTTTCCAGCCGTTTCTTATGTAGAGGATGTTGAAGATCCTCACATCCTCGCCTTTTTTTGCTTGGCAGTTTTTCCTGCTCTATGTATAAACAGATCTGTACTTGATGGCCCTGGGAAGAATAAAATCCAGTTGATTTGCAATATCTATGCACCGCCACAACAGACACTGTCATCTGACCGGCCGGCCAATGAAAGGGGAACATCATCAAGTCCTACCAAATTAGTTTTGAAAAGTTCTTGTGGGCAAATCATGCTTTCTGTATTTTGCTAAGATGACAGTCTTGTATCTGATAAAAAACATTTTTCTTCCACATGTTACTGCCAAACCACAGCAATATGGTGTTCATTTAGAGGTCTGTCCTTCTGTCCCGTCTGGCTGGCAGAAGTTAAAGCACAGGTATGAACGCACAGACTGACGCTAGTGTTTGGACTTGAACCAGAGGCTTATGAACGCACTAAATAAAAAAGCTTTCAAGATGCTTTCTGGTACATGTTGTTACAATAAGATGTCTCTAAATTTCATTTCTAATTCAACTTTCCAGGAACATTCTGTGTTTGAGTGGTGGGAAGGTCTCCGCTTTGTTAAACGATCACTAATCACCCTGTGTTTATCTCACAAACCACCTAGATTGTAAATGTCATTTCTGACTGCTGACTTGTGTACTTTGGTTTTGAAATAATGCTCTCAAGACTGCTTCTCTGACATCTTAAATAAATGAATGGCTTCATTGTTGTAGATGTTTATTCCAAAAATAAATCCAGTTAAGTACAAAATCATTTTATGTGACTTTCCAATTTCGTCTTTACCTATCGGTAATGCCAATAAATATTCTGCTTCCTGATGCCAAAAAATCTTTCTATTCCATATGTCCAGTCTCAACCTTGGCATATATCACAGTTCAGAGACCTGATGGCAAAATAATTATCTTTAAATCATTATCAACATTTCCATCAGCCAAATATCTTTTAAAACACACTGTACGGCCCCACCAGGCACATCTCAAACCGTTGGTCTTGAATTGAAGGGAACATCTTTATGTTCTCTTTTTGTTCAAATTAAATATATATTGGGCACGGGCGTCATTCTTTCTATAACTGCATCCCTGTTTTATTGTATACCCGAAGATGGATTGTGTGCCTGTGACATAGTGATTTACAGGCCCTCAGTTTTCTGTGGCAGGGCTTTAGAGAGGATAGCTGACATCCAGCCAGCACTTTGGAGGGGTAGAATAAAAGCTGACGTTTTATTGGCTTTAAGGAAGAGAGAATAGGATGGCCGGTCACACAGGGGAGAATAATAGTTTCTGTACTTTATTTTTCTCAGGCCCTGCCAGCTGTCACAGAGCCCCCCAAAAACGGAGGGGAAATTTATAGAGTATTATTTAGAGACATGTCAGTGGTAATGACTACAGCTATGATTTCAATTATCACCCACTAAATGTAGCTTAATTTCACTGTGTTGTTGAACTTAATGAGTAAGGCTGACATAATTTTTCAAAAACTCGATACTGTGCTATTTTAATATTTTATGTTGACCGTTGGTTTAATTTTCCTCCCTCACGTTTGTCATCCAGGAAGGGTCGGTCCCTCATGGGCTGTTGTACTGTCAGCGTTATGTAGTTCAAAGTCTTCCCAGGGATATATTTTTCCATTGACAGAAATCCAATTAGTTTTAGTACACAGTCTGGCTGAATAAAAAGGCCCTTAAAATCTACAATATGTTTCCTTAGCGCTTTAGCAGAGCACAAACCCGGTGATGGATTTTTATAGCCTGACCTGATGGGGCCCTGCATGGCAGACATGCCTGACTCCCTTCCTCTGTTTTGACAAGTTTAGAAACAAACGAGTTAGACATCATTCTCTCTTCGCTTTCAAAAGCGGTCCGTCAATATCGCTGCACGTTTAGGTTCTCATTCATGTTGATTGATTATCGTAAAACTTAATCCAGAAATGGCTTTAACATCATGCTAATGAAGAAGGATGTTTAATTCATCGCTGACATGTTTAGTGAAACGGTATTTTCGTTGTGCTGATGCATGGTTGACCTGTGACGAGTATGAGCAACGACTGGCATCTGGGCTGCTGGTATGATGAGGGCTAACCTAGCTACAGGTCTGACGTTAAATCTGTGTTAGTCCGTGGTTCGCTGCCAGTTTATGTCCTTTATCACGCAAAGCCATCTCCCTGATTAATGATGTAAGCAACTCGGAGGCATGGAACTTATTAGTGCTTTGAAGCAAAAAAGAGCCTGCCATACTTTAACTTCCCCCTGGACGTTTCCCAAAGGGAGAGAGAGAGGGGGGGGGGGGGAGAAGGTTAGCAGTTTGGAAATGGAACAAAGGATTCCCTCTCGGTACTATCCTCTCAATGTGCTTGCTCCATGACACTTTGTCTCCCACAGTGTCTCCTAGCAAGCCTGTTCTGAAAAGCGAAGACAGAAGCGTTGGCTTTATCTTGCCAAGATTTGAAAAGAAGATTGTAGCGCCTTCTTCTGTTTTGAAGTTTAGGGGCAGTTCCTCAACCAGGCGCTGTGATAAATGTTAACACTGTGTGAATTTGTCCAGCCACCATAAAACACACTATGAACCCTGTCATTAGGAATTTACTCTTCCAAGTGCTCATCGTTATTAGAAAATATTTGCCGTAACAGTTTGCGGATAGATGCTGCCCAGAATAATAAGTCAGCCTCAGTGTTATGATTTCTGTTAAACAGTGGTGTGCCACCTGGAGAGTGATGAACTAGAGGGTACTATCCAAATCGCTTGCTTTGCAAACTTGTACCATCCCAGGTTTTTTTTTTCTCTTGGCCAGCATACCAAAACCATACAGGGGTTTAAACAGCTGCTGCAGATTTTGAACACAGCTGCAACACATTTTCCCCACACATTTCAGAGTCACTTAGAGCTTTTTCACAGCTAAAGCACGTAACAAATATGTCTGTCCTTAAAAAAGGCAGCTTTGTGCTGCACAGTAGATTGTATGGAAAATAATATGCATTTATAATAATTGGTGTATCATAAGGGTCTTTTTTTTATAGTTTCAGTTTTGTGATCTTATCAGTTAGCAGGTCACATTTTTCTTATTCACATTCTTAACCTCTGCTGGAATATATTTTTGTTAAATATATTGATTACAATCTCAGCAATTAATCAGATCAGAATGCTGAATAAATTTGACTTGGATGATGTTAACATTTTTTTTGCACATAATATAATGCAATATTTTTTTTTACATAACAAATTAACTATTCATGCTCTTCCTATTTAAATTGACAAATTAATTATAATTTAAAGGATTCTTTTGACTGATATTTCCAACGTATTAAAAATTTCATTTTTATACTATTAATTAATTGTGTGTACTCACACATAAGTTTTTAAACTACAGTTAATGTTGTTTCTTTGTAGTTATATATCTAAAATCCAGTCAACATACTATGATGTGATTAAGTTATCATAAATTATGACATGCAAAATGCAGTCTCATCATAAGATTTAATGTCAATAAATTTGACATCTGAGACGGCAAAGATTTTTAGTTTTTAAATGGCCAATAATTACAAAAACGTATGCCATTAAATAGTATTAATCATGAACATGAATTTAGAATGACTTAAATTTAATAAACTTTACTGGATTAGCAGTACAAATATACATTGTTGGATTTTGTGCTATACCACATCCTAGTCATGTAAAAAAAACAAGTCACATCAATCACCTAAGAGGCAAACAGATATTGTTCACATGCAGGCAGGAATGCTATTATCTTGATATTTGGTGATGTTTAAGGCATTTTCCCCTTCGGCTCTGAGACTGCTTTGGTCTTGAGTAAAGAGTTGTCTTTTTGTGTCTGGGTCTGTTGGTCTTCAGAGTCTGTTTCAGAACTGAGAGAGCGTGAGGCTTCAAAATGCCTAACATAGGAGGAGAGGGAGGAGGCGGGATATCCTCATGAGCCTACTTTCTCAGACAGACAGCCTAGACTGCCCCTACACCGGCAGTATGTGTCTGATCTGAGGAGAGTTTGTGTGTCAATAAGATAAAGGGGTTCAGGTGAAATCTCTTTACCGGACCTTGCTGCAAGAGCCCTTGCTGGCACTGAATGGAAGGAAGGGTTTTCATAGACCTGTGAAATGGACCATCTGTTCCTGTCAGCTCTTGGTTTAGTAAGAATTGCATATTCATAGTTTCACAACATAGTGAGCTGCCTGCTACTCTACATAGTCATCTGTCTTCTAAGGCAGCATCCTAATCATCATCATCAAAAAAACAAAACAGTATTATATTCTCTGGTTTTGCTTCAGAAGCCAGATTTTACTTAGGAACCAACACGGTGCCAAAAACATAACCCAAATGTGATCTGAACTATATGTGTTCTAAAGACAAAAGTTTAGTTCCTGAAAAGAATTTTCTTAGAAATCACCGTAAATAGTTTGACTGCTATTTAGATATTTGGCCAAATATACAGGTCCTTCTAAAAAAATTAGCATATTGTGATAAAGTTAATTATTTTCCATAATGTAATGATAAAAATTAAACTTTCATATATTTTAGATTCATTGCACACCAACTGAAATATTTCAGGTCTTTTATTGTTTTAATACTGATGATTTTGGCATACAGCTCATGAAAACCCAAAATTCCTGTCTCAAAAAATTAGCATATCATGAAAAGGGTCTCTAAACGAGCAATTAACCTAATCATCTGAATCAACTAATTAATTATAAACACCTGCAAAAGATTCCTGAGGCTTTTAAAAACTCCCAGCCTGTTTCATTACTCAAAACCGCAATCATGGGTAAGACTGCCGACCTGACTGCTGTCCAGAAGGCCATCATTGACACAGAAAGACACAGAAAGAAATTTCTGAACAAATAGGCTGTTCCCAGAGTATCAAGGCACCTCAGTGGGAAGTCTGTGGGAAGGAAAAAGTGTGGCAAAAAACGCTGCACAACGAGAAGAGGTGACCGGACCCTGAGGAAGATTGTGGAGAAGGACCGATTCCAGACCTTGGGGACCTGCGGAAGCAGTGGACTGAGTCAGGAGTAGAAACATCCAGAGCCACCGTGCACAGGCGTGTGCAGGAAATGGGCTACAGGTGCCGCATTACCCAGGTCAAGCCACTTTTGAACCAGAAACAGCGGCAGAAGCGCCTGACCTGGGCTACAGAGAAGCAGCACTGGACTGTTGCTCAGTTTTGCATGTCATTCGGAAATCAAGGTGCCAGAGTCTGGAGGAAGACTGGGGAGAAGGAAATGCCAAAATGCCTGAAGTCCAGTGTCAAGTACCCACAGTAAGTGATGGTCTGGGGTGCCATGTCAGCTGCTGGTGTTGGTCCACTGTGTTTTATCAAGGGCAGGGCCAATGCAGCTAGCTATCAGGAGATTTTGGAGCACTTCATGCTTCCATCTGCTGAAAAGCTTTATGGAGATGAAGATTTCATTTTTCAGCACGACCTGGCACCTGCTCACAGTGCCAAAACCACTGGTAAATGGTTTACTGACCATGGTATTACTGTGTTCAATTGGCCTGCCAACTCTCCTGACCTGAACCCCATAGAGAATCTGTGGGATATTGTGAAGAGAAAGTTGAGAGACGCAAGACCCAACACTCTGGATGAGCTTAAGGCCGCTATCGAAGCATCCTGGGCCTCCATAACACCTCAGCAGTGCCACAGGCTGATTGCCTCCATGCCACGCCGCATTGAAGCAGACATTTCTGCAAAAGGATTCCCGAACAAGTATTGACTATTGTGTGCATAACTGAACATAATTGTTTGAAGGTTGACTTTTTTTTTTTGTATTAAAAACAATTCTTTTATTGGTCGGATGAAATATGCTAATTTTTTGAGACAGGAATTTTGGGTTTTCATGAGCTGTATGCCAAAATCATCAGTATTAAAACAATAAAACACCTGAAATATTTCAGTTGGTGTGTCCAATGAATCTAAAATATATGAAAGTTTAATTTTTATCATTACATTATGGAAAATAATGAACTTTATCACAATATGCTAATTTTTTGAGAAGGACCTGTATATTTAATTTGAACAAAAAGAGAACATAAAGATGTTCCCTTCAATTCAAGACCAACGGTTTGAGATGTGTCTGGAGGGGCCGTACAGCGTGTTTGAAAAGATATTTGGCTGGTGGAAATGTTGATAATGATTTAAAGATAAAAGTTAGGATAAACTCCACCTTAACTTAAATGCCGAAAAGTAAAAAAAAAAAAAAATCATTAATTAACCATTACAACATAACATTAGCTACAACATAACATTAGCTACAAACACATTTTAGTTTCTATGTGCACAAATACTGTGATGCCTTTGGCAAATAATGTAAAATGTAAAAATGTAACCCTTGACAGAATTTGAAATTCTGTTACTGAAATAGGGAGCTCAAGAAAAATGGAGCGCAAATGAATGCAACAGACCGCTCCATCTTAAAACACATTAAAAACAACTATTTAAAATACACGGCACATTAAACACAAACTCCCATCAAGCCAGTCACAACAAAAATTGTGTGCCTGCTTATTAGGATTATTATGGTAGTCTGCAGGCAGCGCCTTTTGGGATGTTTTTTGAGTTGATCCGCAAGTTTTCGGTACATCCATACAATCAGACAACCATAAACTGTCGTTTTCCTCTAAGGAAAACAAATAAGATGTTCTTAATATATTTTAGAACATACGTTTTCAAGAATTCCACATATGAATGTTCTTATGAACAAACTTCTCAAGAAGATTTTCATGAATTTGGCCCCTGGGTCATATTTTCTTTTACTTTGAGAGCTACTTTTCTTGAACTTATTCAGTAGATGTAATACCCATCAAACAGAGGTCTAGGCCTAAGAAAGCTCTACCTCATTGTGTTTGAACTGCACTGCAGTGCTCTCAGCCCTCGATAAGACCATGCTGAGGACATTATGGCTTCAAGCTTGTCACCCGTTGTACAGAATTGGGTGCTTTGAGCTGTTTGGGGTATGACATTGTGTTCTATTCCATGTCCTGTCAGTGTGTTAGAACGTTCAATACATGATGTTCTGTTTTTCTTTAATCATTTGTAGAGTTTAATTCAGTGTGCAATATGAAGAATAATAGAGTGGAGTTGCATCTTGATTTATTTCGAAGGCCATTACTGCCTAGAAATAAGTCATGCTGTGCATCACTAGGTAATTTTGCGAAGTTGCGCAGCATGACCAAACATCGTTGTCCACTGTGCTAGAGATATAAATGCCATGTTCCCTCTATAGAATTGTAGTCACAACCGGTTGGTGGTGTGTTTCAAATGTGGATCTTTCGACAGGGCAGGCAGGCAGTTTAAATTAATTATTAGCTTTATAGCAGCCCCTCAGGCCGTGCTGAGGCAGCTGAGCCCTAAAGGGGGCTAATCCGGCCCTGCTTTACAGAAAATCAATGCTGGCCTTTGGTGTTGGCATGCCATCCGGGTAGGGGGACACATGTCAGATAACTCCTGATTTTTTCATGAGGTGTGTTTTGAAGTTGTAAAACCAATGGGAGGTAGCTGGAGGTGCTAAAAATGAAAAGAATATCCGGAAGCTACGAAACGACGGCCAGATTTCTTATGAAGGCGTGATAAGTATTAATGAAACATGCAGAATGAATAAAATAAAAATGGAATTTTGCTTGAACTATATGGGTGACTATTGGGTGGAATTGGCACGGTATCGGATGACAGTATATTGAGTTTCTTTTATATTTCATTTCACTTTGCTTATAAATTTATTTCTTACAACCTCTTTGTTTAGAATCTTTGTACTTCTGTTGCTAAATCATTTATTAAGAAGGAAAGGATCTTTCTCCTCACTTGGAGGTTACTGTTGGATGACTTGTTAGTGCCATTTTGCAGTTGCTAAAGTAACTGTCTGAAATGATAATGCATTTCATAATGTGCTGCATTGCATTACCGCTTTCTCTATGGAAGAGAGTGCTTTCACTGTTTCATCAGACTAAACTTCTGCTGACATAATCTCTGGATCAAACGTACATGGAAAGACTATTACATCAAACATTTAGTCAGGAGTGATTTGCGATTTATGTGAAAGTCAAACAAGAGACCATGAAAGTGTCTTATGTGTTAAGAGTTCCATTTTTAAAGGGACCCCCCCCCCCCCCCCAAAAAAAACTGCCCGTTTCCTTTCCTCTGTGGAATACAAAATTAGTTATTTTCTGCAGATGTCAAAGCTGCTCTTTTCCATGCAATGAAAAATTATCTCCTTTTTTTAGTGACTTACATTCTGATCTGTTTCTCAATCTGAGCCCATTATATGGCTTTAGAAGACTTGGAATATATTAGTTGAGTCGTATGCACTGTTTTTACGATGCTTTTTGTCCTATGAGGAGCTTGACAGTCACTGGTCTCCATCCACTTTCATTGAATACGACAGAGTAACATGGACATTCTGCTAAATGTCTTTTTTTGTGTTCCACAGCAGAAAGTAAGTCTGGGTAACGGCATAAGGGTGATTAAATGATACTCCCAACCCTTTCAAAAGACCAGAGTATAACAAGAGACAGTTACAACTGTATTCATATATGTATCACTTTATTCATGAGTCCTCTTATCCAACTGTCCACTTCCGGTAAACAGACCCTAAATCTGAGTTTTAAGCTTTGAGCCCCCACCCTCAAATCTGACTTGTGTTCATTGAGAGGTGTTATTTCTCATCCTGTCCTTCTCTCACCATGCTGAAAGCTTTCTGGCTGTAGCTCCTGTGGAGGTGCTGTTATCCTTTGGACACATGCGGTGGATGTTTCTCCCAGCGGCTCAGCAAGAGGCCTCTCGTTATCTCAGGGGAAGCCCTCCAGCTCATCTGAGGGGGAGCATCCTCTCAAATCCCAAACGAGGGTTCACTACATCCCCTCCTCACCCCGTCTCTCCTCACACTCACTCCCCCCACTGCCCTGGACACCTCCTGCATCTCTAATCCCCACACACACTGTTTGGTTTTCCCCAGTGTGTCTTTGCCCATCAGTAGCATAAATGAACAGAGGGAAATTTGTGTTCATTTTTTCTCCCTTTCTCTTGAGGTGAAAGGTGACATGTTGAAGTGCGGTTACAAGGCAGGTAGTGCACTATTCCGAATTGTCGTTTTATTTAATTGCCGACAGAGGCATGTTTACAACTCTGTAACATCACCTTTCTAGAAACCACTCTGTTTTAGCCTTTGCAGAATGAGCCTGGCATTGTTTTGTTTCCCAGGAAAGATGTCATCTTAAATGGCAATATACAGTAAGTCTCTGTACAATCCCAATATACTCCTCCACGTTAGTGGTACTTTCACACATTTGCAAGTCACCCATGCCGTTTGCACTGATGCACCCCGGTACCGTGATAGATGTTTGCTTTTGACCTGTCGCTGATGACAATCTGGATGGTCTTTGGGACCTAGAATCGTAGTCAGTTTTTCCCCCAAAACAAGCTGAAACGTGGATTCATCTGACCACAGCACTCATTTCCACTGTCATTTAGACCATCTGAGATGAGCTCGGGCCCGGAGAACTCCACAGCATCTCTGCATTGAACAGATGTATAGTTTTCTCCTTGCGTAACAGAGATTCAAGTTGCATTTCTTGATGCAGCAGCAGACTATGGTAAGTGACAACAGTTTTCCAAAGTAATTCCGAGCCCATGTTGTTATATTTAACACAGTAGCATAGTTTCTCATGTAGTGTGATCTGAGGGCTTGAAGCTCACGCCCATTCAACAGAGGTCTCCTGCTTTGCCCTTCACGGACTGAGATTTCTCTGGATTTCCTGATTCTATTCACAATATTATATGTGGTAAATGGTGAACGATCTAAATACTTAGCAATCTTGCATTGAGAAATTTTATTTCTGAATTGTTTGACAATTCATTGTCAAATTTGGCACAAAGTGGTAAGCCATGATCCATTTTTGCTGGCAAAGTCTTTGGTGGATGCTCCTTTTATACATAAACATGATCCCCTCACCTATTACAAGTTCACCTGCTAACGTGGACTGTTTCAAAACAGTTTAACTTGCATATTCTATCATCTTTTTATATCTTTTTAATCTTTAACTTTTTTGGAGTGTGTTGCAGCCATCACAACCAAAAGTATATATTTACAAAATACAATTAATTGGGCCTGTGAAAAATTGAAAAAAGAGAATTAACAAATCACAGATTCTTGATTTTATTATATTTTACAAAATGTCCCAACTTTTCCAGTAATTGGGGTTGTATCTTAATATAAATATTAAATATAAATACTTTTTTATACAAATAAATTGTTTTGAATATCATTGTAGATTTTGCTGTAAACACGAAAAAGTGTCAGAATTGGAAATTGTATTTATATTATCAGGTACAGTATATACAGTAAATCCTAAGACTAATCTGAAACAATGCAGTTCCTAAGCCTTGGCTGTCTTGATCCATTTGCCCACATTGATGGTCTTGGATCAATATATAGGTTATTCTATGTATTCACATTAAGCACATCTAAATAATGTTCCTTTGTTTCAACATGAAGACAAATATCATCGTCTGCCCTTGTTCATACACATTATTATGTGCTAGTTCCTTTAGAGTGGAAAGATGGAACTGATGCATTATCCTAGTGAATCCATCTTTCACCCAACACAATGAATAATGGAGAAATGTGACAAACGGCCAAGAAAGCGAAGGGGAAAGGATCATGAATGGAATTAAGGGGAATGATGCAACAAGGCTCTCCATCAAGAGCACTGCGGCCCATAGATCATTTTATATTTAGCTGAAAATAGAAGAGCTTTGGATATTAAAAAGGACTTTGAGTTTGTTCAGCTGGGCCTCGTCCTCCACATTCAACTGTGGGCAAAATATATGTGCTTGTCCCCTTTGTGCAGAAATATGCCAGAAGAGTGATGTCATAATTATTTTAATATGGTCCAAAGATGTGATTTTTAATGTTTAGTGACTGGAGTCCATTGAGTGAGTGTGAAGGGTGTCTCCAGGCCTTTCTCAGTAACAGAAAGGACAACATTGTTCGCAAGGGACGAGGATAGACACAATAACATATTTCATGACTGCATGCGAAGTGCTCCCTCACAAAAGGAGATTTTCACCAGATTACAAGTAAGATGAACTGGGCATCTTTTGTGCAGCAGTGCAGTATTGATGAGTTGCCTGGAGCGACTGCTTTGCACTGGGATGGAGGGAGCGTAGAGACGGAATGGGCCTCACTATTTATAGAATGCTTTTGGAAGAGGCGTAGCTCATTGGCTTTTGGATTAATATCTTGTTTTCCAAAGCCGATGTGTGAGATTTAGATGTGTAATCAGATTATTTTAATGGCTGTACTTCATCTGCTCTTCATTTTAATGTTGAAGTGGATAATTTATGCCCTGCTCGAGGCACCAAACAAAATTGCATGAATGATACCAGTTGAAGTTTCAAACTCTCACCAAGTTGCCATTGTTCAGAAAAACAAGTAATCTCACCCCTAAACTCATGACATTGGTTGAGATGATTCTGGCCCAATCAGGTCGCTGAAACGAACAGATGTGACAATGAAAAGAAAATGTTTAAGTAAAAACAAACAAACAAACAAACAAACAAACCTGAATAAAGAGAAAAAATATAAATCATCAATATAGTTTTGTATTACTATAAAGTAAGTTTTAATATCTGTGTTAGTGCATTTTTCCATTGCTCTGAATCTCTGTATTTGGAAAACCATTTATGATTAAATGCTGTAAAGGAGAATTGTTCAGTGTATTTATAGTGTGTTTGGCTAGAGCCGTAGCATTTAAACATCCATTTACAAGCTTTTAACTGTCAAGATCCATTGAATTACGGATATTTACTTTGCTTACAGTTCTGCAAACCACAGAAATGACTTTTAATGGTGCAAGTGGTAATATTAAGGCGAGACACGGCAGGCAAAAACATTGTTTTTTTTTACTGGTCAATTTTGAGATTTTGGGATATTTGTCTTCAATAACATGTCTTCTTTCAGACTTGTGGTGAAAAACAGTCCGAAATACACATTTAGGTCTTTATTTTACTACACTTTGTCTGTTTGCGTGTGTAGATTTCTCATAAATTCATCAAAAGTTGTCATTATAAATCATCCCTCCTCTCTTTCCTGAACAATACTGCCGGATCCAAATATGG
This sequence comes from Siphateles boraxobius, assembly GCF_051911475.1. Lineage (NCBI taxonomy): Eukaryota > Metazoa > Chordata > Actinopteri > Cypriniformes > Leuciscidae > Siphateles > Siphateles boraxobius. The sequence continues at coordinate 4,123,000 of NW_027508997.1, read as the reverse complement.
TAATTTCCTTTTTATCAGCAACCAATCAAAAGTAAAAGGGAGGATTTAACTCTAAATGCGCAATCTCATTGGCTGATGCTAAATCTTTAAAGCCTGTTTTCTGAAAATGACTTTTCTCTCATACAGTCCGAAATCTCTTCTTCAGTAGCACCTATATTCACCAAACTGTCCAGTCTTGTACCTAGTTATATTATGAAGACATTTACAGAGGGATTTGAAAAATATATTATTCCTAGCCTGATTTATTTAACATTTTATTCCAAAAAACTTGGCGAAAATCATTTTTTTAAGGCTATTGGCAGTATATTCTGATTTACAGGATAACAAAAGTAGATATCCATAAATCCCTCTGTAATTTTTTCCCCATCTAATATGTGAACACAATTCAAAAAATATTTTGAACCTGGCTTTATCCAATACTCAGATTTCGTTTTTTTTAAATATATGCAAATGAGCGCATATTTAATTAGATAATGCCTCATTTGCATATTTAAACATTAAATTACAGAAAACTTGTAATACATTTTTTTCTCATCTTAATGTAGGTAATCAACTGGCAAAGTTTCATGGTGATATCTGCTAGTTAAAAAAAATTACCCTATTCACCTGTAGTGTCTCGCCTTAATGTTTTCTTATGAGCATCATTATTAGCATATCAGTCCGGTGCCTGAAGAGTTGGCTATTGACTTTTGATGAGGAGAGCACGTTAAAGGAGATCCAGTAGTTCATAACTCTCCGCTTTACTCGCTGTCATTTTTTTAAATGCAGCAGTAGATGAATCCAGGAGAGATTTTGCATCTCTGTAAATCTGACGCTATCGCCTGTCACTGAAAGTGTTGACTTATAACACCTGGTGCATTTCTCAAAGGCTAAAGCGGCTTGTGCTGTTGACTGGGAAGTCATTTAAGAGGGAGAGGGAGACTTGTTCGAGATGTGCATTTTAATCCTGGTCTGTTTAATGTTTGCCCCTGACAGTCTGAGCCAGACATCATTTTAATGGCATGTACAGTGATAAAGCCAATAAAACGTCAAGATGATTGATAATATGAGCATTATACCAATATGACTTTCCTGTCCGCCTCTCTGCAGCTAGATGATGGTTTCCAAATTGAATTTGGTGTGTGTGCGAAAAACAGGCAGGGAGTTGTGTATGTATATGTGTGTGTGCTTATGTGTTTGTGTATGAATATGAAGATGTTTTTCTTTCGTAAGCCTGTACGTTTCTAATATGGAGCATTTGTAGTGGCGTTTCCAACTGTGTCCCTCGGCTTGAACGAACAGCGTCACTTTGACTTAGCGAATGTTTTCTTTGCACTGCCGCTGATAGACTCAAATCTAATGGAAAGCTTTGCATGTCACCATATCAAATAAGTGGAGGCCCGGGTCCAAAATCTACACAGACATCCTTCTAAATTAATGAACACTCTCAATATTTGTCCAAACTGTTTACAGTGAAGCATGGAGAAGCGCCGGTTGGCTGCGTACCCGAGCGCGGCTCTATGTCACAGCTCTGTGTGATGTCATGAGATCAGTGTGGGAGCGTTGGACGTTATACAAGCATGGTAAATCACTCATCAGTCACAGATGGTGTTAAAGTGCACATTCGACGTGACAAACATCTGAAGCGCTCCACCACAAGTTACAGCCAGCGTGTGTTTCATATCAAATAAGGCTTATTTACAGACAAATGTGAATGGGTTCGAGAGCCTGCAGAGAGCTGAAATATTTATTTCCCCCAACTTTCTGCACTTGTCCAAACATTGTGAGGCAGGTCCTGGCTGAGAGGACTAGGGGAGCCATCTTTCATCCTACGTCTGTGGCTATCTTTAACACTGAGCCTTGTTGGATTCTCTCGAGAGCTTGTGTTGAAACTGCACAGATACTCATGAAGTCTTTCTGAGTGAACTAATCATGATTGGTATACATTTTTGACATTTGTTAATATGTCATTTCCATCTTTTCATTCAAGCCCGGTTCAGTTTTTCAGTTCTGTTTTAAACAGTATGACATGTCACCATAAACATTCTGTGAATAAATATAGTTTGTGAAGTTTTCTTTTATTATGCTTGAAAACCAGTGATGAAAAGCTCTTGGCACAACATAGAAAGCAAACTGACAGTAGTAGTTTCATTGTGAATTTACAGATATTTTTTTAAAGTTATATATTGTTGCCCATGACTGACATAGTTGACAACATTTCTCTATTTGCTGTCTGTCAGCACATGCTGACCCATGTCCTTAGAAAAGCTTTCCAGGTAAAATCAAACTCTAGCAGCCTTGCCTACGGAGAGTCTTTTTTGCGTTTTATGTAAATAGTGATTGATGGTGCATCTTACCTAGTGTGCAGCTTTTGACAAAAAGTATTGATGGGTGCTCTCAGTAAGTGTTAGTGGAGGTGACAGAGCAATCCATTTTAAGATGAATTACAGCACAAACTCCCTCCATGGCAAAGTCATGGAGTCAGTTTCATCTGCCGCTGAGGGGCTGGCTGCATTCATGAGCGCTTTGCTGTCATCTTCCCAACTCACAGCAGATCACTGTTTTTGAATTGTGAATCCTACATTTTAAAGTTTGACAAGGACACAGGCATCTGACTCAAATGACAATTTTAGAAAGCCAGATGTCATAAAGTAACATACTTTTAGTTTCTCAAAAATGTGTGATTTGTAAATTTAATCAGATAGCATGTTTTCTTGGCTAAACCCTGACTGGATCATATGGTGGCACGCACAAACAGGAAACATATTACACACTTTTCAATCACAATTACACAATTTCATCATTAGTTTACTGAAATCAAACCTTTAAATATGCATATGTGTTTTTATAACATGTTTTAAGCTGTGTTTTGACAAACCAGCATTTACATTTTACCATATGCATTTTAGCAACTTACAAGAATGCAATTTGTCAACAATATTTGTAATATACAATGCCAGGTTTATATGGCAACTATTAGGAAGCAAGAAGAGGAGAAATGCAGAGAAGGATTTTTTTAAT